>NC_045960.1:35323529-35676029 GCF_010909765.2 Amblyraja radiata | reverse complement strand
ATGGGTTAACATCAGCCCCAAGATTATTCACCAAGATATTAAAACCAGCCTTGGCAATATTAAGAAAACAGAAACATATTGTCATGGCATATCTTGATGATATCTTAATAATAGGTAAAACCATGGAATTGGCTATATCAGCTGTGTCAGCTACCAAACAATTGTTTGAAACCTTGGGATTTGTCTTACATCCAGATAAATCTAAGTTGACGCCATCCACAACCATGGACTATCTGGGATTCACAATTAACTCAGTCCACATGTCTGTAACATTGCCAAAAGAGAAAGCAGCAGAATTGGCACAAACATGTAACAATTTAATGGTCAATGATCGACCAACCATTCGACAAGTGGCTAGAGTAATTGGCAAAATGATAGCAGCATTTCCAGCTACACAATTTGGACCCCTGCACTATCAAAACTTACAAAGAGCAAAAGTGCAGGCGTTAAAAAGACATGCAGGTCACTTTGACCGAGTCATAAAATTACCCATTGAAGCAATATCAGAATTACAATGGTGGGTAGAGAACATTTGGCATAGTTCCAGCCCTATCATCATCATTAACCCAACGTTAATTATTCAAACAGATGCCAGTGCTCAAGGCTGGGGAGCAACTAATACCATATCCAGCACAGGTGGTAGATGGACTAATCAAGAGTCATCTTTACTACAGACACTGGGCATAAATTATCTGGAAATGTTGGGTGCATTTTATGGCTTAAAAGCATATTCAACAAATATGCATCATGTGCATGTTCGTTTACAAATAGATAATACCACGGTGGTGGCCTATATTAACCATATGGGCGGAATAAAGTCGATGGGCGGAATAAAGGCAATGGTGTGTCGATAGACATATTTGGCTATCAGCAACTTACCTACCAGTTAAGCTAAATACGGTGGCAGACACCAGGCCACGCAAATTCAATGATAACACCGAATGGATGTTAAATCCCAAAACATTTGCTAAAATTACAAAGCAATATGGCATGCCAGATATCGATCTGTTTGCATCTAGACTAAACCACCAGGTACCAATGTATGTCGCTTGGGAACCAGACCCTGAGGCAGCAGCGATAGATGCATTCACGCTGGACTGGGGAAAATTCTTCTTTTATGCTTTTCCTCCCTTCTGCCTCATCAGTCGGGTACTACGCAAAATACAGATGGACTCTGCTTCAGGTATTTTGATAGTACCCGACTGGCCTACACAGCCATGGTTCCCAGTGGTCCTCGACATGGTCATCGAAACCCCAATGACTTTCCCCAGTTGCCCAGACTTATTAACGCACCCGGTATCAGGCATAAGCCACCCATGCCACGATAAAATTAAACTCCTGGGTTGCAAGTTTTGAAAAGACCTCTGCTGGGCCTGGGATTGTCAGACAACACTATCAACACAATGACAGCATCCCACCGCATGTCCACAAGAAAACAATACTTGTCAAACATCAAGAAGTGGGAAAGATACTGTTCGAATACAGGAACTACATATTCAACTACTACAATAACCAATGTACTGGAGTTCCTGGCAGGCCTTCACCACAATGAAGGACTCAGCTGCAGCGCCATTAATACAGCCAGAAGTGCTCTGTCAGCCTACTTAATTCAGGCACCAGGACAACAGGCCATGGGGTCCCACCCGCTGGTGATCAAACTCATGAGAGGCATATTCAACTCTAATCCCCGCAGACCTAGGTACACCCAAATCTGGGATGTCAGTGTGGTCCTGACATACCTTAGGGGATGGTCACCAGCCAGGTCCCTCACCCTGGAACAACTAACCCTGAAGACGGTCATGCTGATGGCACTTGTCTCAGCACAAAGAGTCCAGTCCCTCCATCTATTACGATTGGACAATATGGTTATAACACCAGACCGTGTCTATTCAGGGGCTGGTCAAACAGAGCAGACCAGGAACATCAGGTCCAGTCATGGAATTCTGGGCTTACCCACCTGAACCACGGTTATGTGTCATGACCCACTTATTGAATTACATGGACACAACAAGAAATCCCCGAGGGAGAGAAAAAGCCTTAAGGGTCAGCCACAAGAAACCTCATGGTCGGGTGACGAGCCAAACTATTTCAAGATGGCTCAAGCAGGTTCTGAAAGCTGCTGGAGTAAATACTAACGTGTATAAATCTCACTCCACCAGGGCAGCATCCACATCGGCGGCTAGGAGGATGGACGTGCCTATGGACCACATCCTGGCTACAGCGGGGTGGTCTAGGGAGAAAACGTTCCAAACTTTTTATAACAAGCCGCTGGCAGAACCTGTATCGGTTGCAGAGAAAATATTATAATCTGCAAATATATAATTTAAGCCCAGGGGAGCATTTTTATTTTTGTTATTGTTTAATAAACACCATTATTGTTTTTTCCAAACAGATTCATGGTTGATTACGATAGCATACTTCCTCCCTCAAATGACTTCGGCAGCGAGTGAAGTATGAACTGTTACACGGTTTGAAATCACAGAGCTTTAAAGTCTTCACATAGTCACTCACGTGACTCCGAAGTAAAATAGTAAGATTAAACGAGAACTTACGAGTTCGAAGTTTGATCTGTATTTTATGAGGAGTTACGATGATAGATTACGTGCCCTCCGCTCCCACTCTCAATTATAGAGATCATCTGGTATTTAAGTTCTCCTTTTCTTTACTATGTTTATTTCAATTATTGTGTCTTTCTGTGATTCCACACCGCTGCTTTGAAGTATGTCGCGCATGCGTGTTGGACGGGTTCTTCTTCACGTAATCCCTCATCGTAACTCCTCATAAAATACAGATCAAACTTCGAACTGGTAAGTTCTCGTTTAATCTTACTATTTTCCTTCACTGCTCCTTCATTCATCTCACTGAGTTACTCCAGCACTTTGTGTACTAAACAAAGTTCCAACATCTGCAGCTCCTTGTGTCTTAATTTATGTACAGCCAGAACATAAAAATTGAGTAAAGGCTGCTAGGCCATTTTGGTCAACTTAAATGTGCTTTTACAGAACTGGGACAAGCTTTTTAAAAAAAATAAATTTTTTTGAAGACTTTATTGTCATTCAAAAATACACCAACAAATGCAAATCTGAACGAAATTTTCTTGCATCTAGCTCACCGTGCAACATAAAATAACAAAAGGATAAAATAGATTAAAAGATAAAAAAGATTAAAAGATAAAATAGATAATAGTGGCAGCACATTATATGGAATTCAAGAATCTGATGGCTCGGGGGAAGAAGCTGTTGCAGAACCTGGCCGTTCTGCTCCTTATACTGCGATACCTTTTGCCCAAGGGCAGCAGAGTGAACAGTCTATGATGGAGATGTGTGGGGTCTTTTATAATGCTGTTGGCCTTGGACAAGCAACGTTTGCACGCAATGTCCCGGATTGAAGGAAGAGAAGTCCCAATGATTTTTTCAGCCGTCCTCACCACTCTCTGCACGGACTTCCAGTCGGAGGCTTTGCGGTCCCCAAACCAGACAGAGATGCAGCTGGTCAAAATGCTCTCTATGGTGCCCATGTAGAAAGTGGTGAGGATGGGATGGGGGAGGTGAGCTCTTCTCATCCGGCGCAGAAAGTGCAAACGCTGCTGCGCTCTCTTAACAAGTGATGCAATGTTTTGTGACCAGGTCAGACTGTTCGTGATCTGCACCCCCAGGAACTTAGTGCTACTGACCAACTCCACATCGATGTCATTAATGTGTAGTGGTGTATGACTGTGCCGGTTTCTCCTGAAGTCAACGATGACCTCCTTTGTTTTGTCAACATTCAGGATCAGATTGTTCGTGTTGCACCAATCCACCAGTTGTTCACCTCCTCCCTGTAAGCCAGTTCATTGTCGTCCCGGATAAGGCCCACCACTGTTGTGTCATCTGCATACTTCATGATGTGGTTTGTACTAAACCTGGCACAACAGTCGTGGGTCATCAGGGTAAACAGCAGTGGACTCAGGACGCAGCCCTGAGGGGAACCGGTGCTCAGAGAGATGATGTTGGAGGTGTTGTTTCCAACCCACACTGACTGGGGTCTGTCAGTGAGGAAGTCCAGTAGCCAGTTACACAAGGGGGTGCTGAGGCCCAATGAACCCAATTTGCTTACCAAGTGCTGAGGGATGATTGTATTGAACGCTGTACTAAAGTCCACGAACAGCATTCGCACATGTGTGTTCTTCTCCTCTAGATGTTCCAGGCTCAGGTGGAGTACAGAGGATATGGCGTTGAGCGGTTTAGCCTGTAAGCAAACTTGGACGGGCCAAGTGTGGAGGGGAGTCTGGAGGTAATATGCTCCCTGACCAGCCTCACGAAGCACTTCATCATTATGGGAGTGAGTGCTACAGGCAGTAATCGTTGAGACACGTTATTGCAGATTTTTTTGGCTCTGGTATGATGGTGCCAGTCTTGAAACATGATGGGACAACAGCCTGGTTCAGCGAGGTGTTGAAGATGTCAGTAAGGACATGTGCCAGCTGATCAGCACATTCCCTGAGCACCCGGCCTGGTATGTTATCAGGGCCTGCCGCCGCCCGTGTGTTTATTCCTTTTAGGGTCCTCTGGACATCCGCTGTATCAAGACTGAGTGCCTGTTCATCATAGTGAGGAATACCTTTTCTCGCAGGCGTGTTGCTGAATGCCTCGAACCGTCCAAAATATTTATTGAGTTCATTGAGGAAGTTAATGTTGTCTTCACAGGGCGGTGGAGCTGTCTAATCCATGATGGTTTTTATTCCCTGTCACATGCGCCTGGTGTTCATGGGGTCATGGGGACGGCAGATGGCACAATGGGCTAAGTGTTCGGCTTGCAACCGGAAGGTAGCCGGTTCGAATCCCGCTTGGAGTGCATACTGTCGTTGTGTCCTTGGGCAAGACACTTCACCCACCTTCGCCTGTGTGTGAATGTGTGTGAGTGATTGGTGGTGGTCGGAGGGGCCGTAGGCACAGATTGGCAGCCACGCTTCCGTCAGTCTGCCCCAGGGCAGCTGTGGCTACAGAAGTAGCTTACCACCACCGAGTGTGACTGAGGAGTGAATGAATAATGCGATGTAAAGCGCCTTGAGTATTAGAAAGGCGCTATATAAATCCCATCCATTATTATTATTATTATGAAAGAAGCTCTGGATTTTCTGACCATGGGCGCGCTTTGCCAGCCTGATGACTCAGTTCAGGTTGGCTCTTGCGGATCTGAGTGCCACCAAGTTACCGTATTTGAATGCGGCATTTCGTGCTCTCAGCATTCCACGTACCTGGGGGGTCATCCAGGGTTTCTGGTTGGCCTGTATAGTGATGGTCTTTGCGACACAGACATCCTCTATACACTTTTCCATGTAAGCAGACACAGACGCAACATACTCCTCCAGGTTGGTGTGTTGATTGTCAGTTGCAGCCTTCTTGACCATGTCCCAGTCCATGCACTCAAAGCAGTCCTGTAATGCTGTCATAGCTCCATCTGGCAAGACACTAAAGGGCCTGTCCCACTTACATGTCCTTGGCACGCAAATTACGCGACCTCGTGGTCGCGTTGAGGCGCACGGTCATCGTATGGCCGCGCGGGGCCGGTCCCACTGAGAAGCGCGGAGGGGTATGTTGTGCGTGACATCGTGCGAGGCTCCGAAATTTTTGTAGCAAACAAAATCTTTGTGCGCCAACGGCCTGTTGCGTAACTGACGGCCAAAGTGGGACAGGCCCAAGACCCTGGTGCAACGCAGCGTCTCACCTCCAACAGCTGCAGAAGCAGGCAAACGATCGCCGAACTCAGCCTGGAGCTCACGGCCGTTGCGATCCGGATCCGCCCCCACTTCTACTCCCAGAGTGGGGCCAAGAAAATTGAAGATACACAAAATGCAGGAGTAACTCAGCGGGACCGGCAGCATCTCTGGAGAGAAGCAATGGGTGACGTTTCGGGTCAAGACCCTTCTTTTCAGACTGAAGAAGAGTCTCGACACGAAACATCACCCATTGCTTCTCTCCAGAGACGCTGCCGGTCCGGCTGAGTTACTCCAGCTTTGTGTCCATCTTAGAATGACGTCACGCACTCCAGACGGCTGTGCGTACGCATGAAATCGCGTGCGACCTTCGCGGGACCGTCGTGGCTCAACGCGACCACTAGGCCACGTAATTTGCATGCCAAGGACACGTAAGTGGGACAGGCCCTTAACCTGCTTCACAGTAGGTTTTTCTCTGGTAAGCAGGGGCCTGTATGCAGGAATTAGCATCACAGAGGTATGGTCTGAGGAGCCAAGGTGGAGGCGGGGGACTGCCTTGAATGCCTTCTTGATGTTTGTACAGGCTAGGTCCAGTGTGTTCACTCCCCTGGTTGCAAAGTCCACATGCTGGTAGTAATGTGGGAGAAATGTCTTCATGTTGGCCTGGTTAAAATCCCCAGCAACAATGAAAGCACCATCTGGGTGTGTAGTTTGCAAGTCACTTATGGAACAATAAAGAGCATTCAGGGCCTCCTTAGTGTTTGCACTGGGGGTGATGTACACGGCTGTGATGGTCATGATAGTAAATTTCCTGGGCAGATAGAAGGGTCTGCACTTTATTGTCAAAAACTCAATGTCTGGAGAGCAATGATTTGAGACCACGGTGGCATTTTTACACCAGCTGTTATTAGTGTAAATGCACACACCACCACCCCGGGATTTCCCACTGAGAGTGCAGCTCCTGTCTGACCGGAATGTCAAGTCAAGTCAAGTCAAGTTTATTTGTCACATACACATACGAGATGTGCAGTGAAATGAAAGTGGCAATGCTCGCGGACTTTTGTGCAAAAGACAAACAACCAAACAACCAAACAAACTATAAACACAATCATAACACACATATTCTTTTACATAATAAATAATGGAAGGAAAAACGTTCAGTAGAGTTAGTCCCTGGTGAGATAGGCGTTTACAGTCCGAATGGCCTCTGGGAAGAAACTCCTTCTCAACCTCTCCGTTCTCACCGCATGGCAACGGAGGCGTTTGCCTGACCGTAGCAGCTGGAACAGTCCGTTGCAGGGGTGGAAGGGGTCTCTCATGATATTGTTGGCTCTGGAGTTGCACCTCCTGATGTATAGTTCCTGCAGGGGGGCAAGTGAAGTTCCCATAGTGCGTTCGGCCGAACGCACTACTCTCTGCAGAGCCTTCTTGTCCTTGGCAGAGCAATTCCCAAACCAGATGGTAATGTTCCCGGACAAGATGCTTTCCACCGCCGCTGCGTAGAAGCACTGGAGGATCCTCGGAGACACTCTGAATTTCCTCAATTGCCTGAGGTGGTAAAGGCGCTGCCTTGCCTTACACACGAGTGTTGAGGCGTGTGATGCCCATGTCATATCCTCGGAGATGTGGACTCCCAGATATTTAAAACAGTTCACCCTATCCACAGGATCCCCATTTATCCTCAATGGAGTGTACGGCCTCAGATGATGTGCCCTCCTAAAGTCCATGATCAGCTCCTTCGTTTTTTTTTATGTTCAAGAGGAGGCTGTTATCCTGGAACCAGAGTGCTAGACCAGCCACCTCCTCCCGGTAGGCCTTCTCGTCGTTGTCTGAGATCAGGCCCACCACCACAGTGTCATCAGCAAACTTAATTATTGAGTTGGAGCTGAACCTAGCCACACAGTCATGTGTGTACAGGGAGTACAATAGGGGGCTGAGGACGCAACCCTGGGGCGATCCTGTGCTCAGGGTGAGGGACTTCGATGTATTCCCTCCCATCTTGACTACCTGGGGCCTGGCGGTGAGAAAGTCCAGGACCCAGGCACACAGGGAGGTGTTGAGCCCCAATTCCATTAGCTTCCCGGCCAGTCTGGTGGGGACTATCGTGTTGAACGCTGAACTGTAGTCTATGAACAGCATCCTCACGTAGCCCCCTTTCTGGCTGTCCAGATGGGAGAGAGCGGTGTGCAAGAACTGGGAGACCGCATCGTCCGTGGATCTGTTCGGACGGTATGCGAACTGCAACGGGTCCATGTTCCGAGGGAGGAAGGCGCAGATGTGTTTCTTCACCAGCCTCTCAAAGCATTTCATGACTACCGAGGTAAGGGCCACTGGACGGTAGTCATTCAGACAGGCTGGGGAGGCATTTTTTGGTACTGGTACAATGATGGATTTTTTGAAGCAGGCAGGGACCACGGACTTGTCCAGGGAGAGGTTGAATAATGTAGTGAGCACTGGAGCTAGCTGCGTAGCACAGGACTTGAGTACTCGCCCCGAGATGCCATCGGGGCCTGCAGCTTTTCTCGTGTTCACCCGTGTCAGAGCCCTCCTCACGTCGTGCTCGGACAGCGAGAATGTGTGCACATTCCTCCCTTCAGCTTCGGTAGCCAGCCCGCTGGCGGTATTGTCGATAGTCGGCAGACCTGGAGTGGTGTTGCCCCTCTCGAAACGAGCGTAAAAGGAGTTCAGGTCATGTTGTTAGCCCCTCCATGCTAATAGTGCCGTCGGGAACAGAGGAGTTGCTGAATGGTGCCAGTTTGTCTGTGGCCTATATAAGAGCTGCAGGGAAAGAATGGGACATCTGCAGAACCTTACAATAAGGTGTAAATTGCATGGAACTGATTGGATCAATGCAAACCAGATATACATAGTGTAAATAATGTTGCAAAGCCTTATTTGGATAGTTGTTGATTGGTTGTAATGTTGGGCTTTGTCTGGGTTGTCTGAATCCCAGGGCACATCTCTGTTAAATTCCATTTCGAACCTTCATCAAATACATTGTATGATTGTGTTATTGGGTTAGGGAACTGTCTATCATGTACTGTGTTAATCAATATGTGTTATTGGACTGTATAGAGACCCCTCAAGGTTTGGGGACCTATAAAAAGTAGCTCCCACGAGGTCCGATGTCGATCTTCTGGAAGAACGCTTGGCCTTTTGGAGTGTCTCTGCTTGCACGAGGCTAGAAGGGCTTGGCCAAACAGATACAAGGATCGAACCCATGGGGGTTAGGTATTGTGTTGGGGAATTTGTGTTGTGCTATCCAAAATAAAGTTTAGTTGCTCAAGTGCTGATTCAGTATTTTATTGACTGAAACTAGACTGGGGGGAGCTTAAAACGAGTTATTTACAACCGCTCCTTCAATCTCTTGTGTGTGATTGCTAACTTATTTCATTCTTTTCTAACTCTCTATTTCCTAACTGGTATATATATAGAAAGGTCCCAGACCACATTGTGAACAGGCAGTGTGAGTAACTCAGACCACAGTAGTGAGTGGTTGCGGAAACCTCTAGCCCAATTAAACTCTAGCCCAATTAAAGTCATCAATGCCAAACAGTCAAGTAACAAAGCCATTCCATCTGATGCCATCATCATGTCTAAAGGCTCACCAAGCATATCAGTGCTGCCAGGACACCAGGCCTTGAAGTGGGAATGTAAAAGATTGCAAATCTCCTTAGGCCCAAAGATTGGATTTTTCAGTCTTGGAAGTTGCAAGGCGGCACCAGAATGCGGTCACCCTGCATGCAGTTCTAGAAGAAGATCTATTGTGCTCATGTACAATATGATTTTAGTGCTTTCAGAGGTTGGTCATAGTGCATATCAACTTCTATCTGAGTAAGAACCTGGATCCACTAGAATTTACCTACCACCACAATAGATCAACATGGGATGCGATCTCACTGGCTCTCCACTCTGCACTGGACCATTTGGAAAATAAGATATTCGGAGGAATAAGAGATATATGCATTTAGACAGACAGGTTCTGATTAGGGATTGCCAACATGGTTTTGTACATGGGCGATTCTGTCTTATGAATTTGATTGAGCGTTTTGTAGGGGTGACCACAAAAGGTTGACGAGAGCAAGGCCATCAATGTTGTCTATATGGACTTCAGGAAGGGTATAAGGTTCTGCATGGTACGCTGCTCTGGTGTATTAGATTGCATGGGATTCAGGGAGAGTTAGTGACTTGGATACAGAATTGGCTTCTTGGAAGAAAGCAGCGGGTGGTAATGGAAGGATTTTTATTGGACTGGGGGCCTGCGACGAGTGGTGTGCCTCAGGGATCAGTGCTGGGCCCATTACTGTTTGTGGTTCACCTCAACAATTTGGATGAGAATGTACAAGACATGATTAGCAAGTTTGCAGATGACACAGAAGTGGGTGGTATACTTTATATACTGAACATGATCAAATATTACAGTAGGCTCTTGATCAGAAGAGCCACTAATGGAGTTTAATGCAGAATTTAATAGTGGGGTATTAGTGAGGAAAGTCGAACCACGTTAGGATCTTCACATTAAATGGTAGGGCCCTGGAAAGTGTTGCAGATCAAACGGATCTAGGATTACAGGTACATAATTTACCAGTGGCGTCATTGGTAGGTAGGATGGTCAAGAAGAATTTTGGTATATTGGGCTTCATCAGTCAGGCTATTGAGTATAAAAGTTGGCATGTTACATTACAGTTGTACAAGAAATTGGTGAGGCTGCAATTTGAGTACTGTGTTCAGATTTGGTTACCCTGCAATAGGAAGGATGAGGGGAACTTTTTCACTCAGCTGGTGGTGGGTATAAGGAATGAGCTGCCAGAGGAGATAGTTTAGGCAGATATTATAATAGCATTTAAATGATTTTTGGACAGGTACATGGATAGGAAAGGCTTTGAGAAATATGGGCCAAAGGCTGGCAAATGGGACCAGCTTAGAAGGGGCATCTTGGTAAGATGGGCAGGTTGAACTGAAGGGCCTGTTTCTGTGATGCATAACTCCATGATATATGTCAGACTGTTGTTCATTGACTATTGCTCAGCATTCAACACAATCATCTCTTCCAAATTTGTTACGAAACTCAGGTACTGTGTCTCTGCACATTCCTCTGTAACCAGATCCTTGACTTCCTCATTAAGAATGGGCAACAACACTTATTCCTCGATAACCATCAGCACGGGGGCACCTCAAGGCTGTGTGCTCAGTCCCCTGCTCTCCTCACTCTACACTCAGGACTGTGTAGCCAGACACTGTTCCAACAATGTATATTGTAAATAGCATTGGTCCCAGCACCGAGCCTTGCGGTACCCCACTAGTCACTGCCTGTCATTCTGAAAGGGACCCGTTAATCCCTATTCTTTGTTTCCTGTCTGCCAACCAATTTTCTATCCATGTCAGTACCCTACCCCCAATACCATGTGCTCTAATTTTGCCCACTAATCTCCTATGTGGGACTTTATCAAAGGCTTTCTGAAAGTCCAGGTACATGACATCCACTGGCTCTCGCTTGTCCATTTTCCTAGTTAAAGGGCTTTCTCACTGTGCGACCTGAAGCAAGACTTAACAAGATTTAACATCGTGGGAACCTTCTGCGATAGCAGTACGGCATTCGTGGACCACCGAGGACCTCCGTGGCGCTAACGGCAGGTAGTCGTGTGACTTGGTAAGGTCGGGAGAAAATTCAAACATTTTTGAATTTCTCCAAGAGTACCTAGAGCACTTTTTGGTGAGCGTTGCAACATTGTATGAACGCAGTGGCCCGTGCGATATCCGTAATAACTCTTGCGGGTACCGTGGGAACTCCTGCGAACGGTGAGTAACTGAGCAGTTTGATTGTCAGTGCTTGTTTTACCTCATTGTTAAATAAATATATTTTTTACTATCAGATTGATGTCTGCAATTCTTCATTAACACATCACTACAAGATGAATGTCTCTAATGTTATAATCCCTCTCATGCTGAAACACAAAATAGTTGAAGGGAGGTGAAATAATCACATTTTCATTCTTTTTCAGTTTTGAGTGTTCAGGTACCTCACTTGCTGAGCTATTTTACTCCAGCAGTTTGTGTTTCTTTTTGTCTAAAGCAGTTTCTAAGACTGTAGGAACTCCGCGGGCCAGGCAGCATCTACGGAGGGAAATGGACATGCGACCCTTTCTTCAGGCTGCCTTATCTCTCCCCCCCCCTCCCCCCTCCCCCCAACTCCCACCCCCACACATAAATGCTGGAGAAACTCAGCGGGTGCAGCAGCATCTATGGAACGAAAGAAATAGGCAAAGTTTCAGCCCGAAAAGTTGCCTATTTCTTGTGCATGTGTCGGAAGGAACAGCAGATGCCGGTTTAAAGAGAATGCTGGAGTAACTCGACGGCAGGCAGCATCTCTGATGAGAAGGAATGGGTGACATTTCGGGTCGAGACCCTTCTGATATGCTACTTGTCCCGCTGAGGTACATGTTGTGTCTATCTTCGTTTTAATCCAGCATCTGCATTCCTTCCTGGCCGAACCCGATTGAAAGATGAGAGGCTGGGTGATAGAGCACTGGGTCTGACAAGGATCAGGCTTCAGTAAGCAAAGTAAAGAGAGGTGGCAACGTTTTGGAAATGAAGCGGGTAATCCGAGTGATGGCGAGACGGTATCCTCTAATCATAATGTGTCGGAAAGAACTGTAGATGTTGGTTTGCGCCGATGATAGACACAGTAATACTGGAGACAGACATAACATCATGGACGGGCAGCATCTGGATAAAAGGAATGGGTGACGTTTCGGGACGAGAGTCTGAAGAAGGGTCTCTAACCGAAACGTCACACATTCTTTCTCTCCAGAGATGCTGCCCGTCCCGCTGTGTTACTCCAGCATTTCGTGTCTATCTTCCGTATGCTCTGTGATGGTCATCTCGGAGTCAAGTGGCAACTCTGGTCTGTAGACACGAGGAACTGCAGATGGAGGAATCACGAGCAAAATACAGAGCGTTGGACGAGCCTGACCCTTTGAGTTCCTCCATCACTTTGTGTTGAAGTCAGGTCTGGACATTGCTTGGCTCAGTCTCAGGTGCCGGCTAACTAGGAATGTTGCCTATTTCCTTCGTTCCATAGATGCTGCTGCACCCGCTGAGTTTCTCCAGCATTATTGTGTACCTTCGATTTTCCAGCATCTGCAGTTCCTTCTTAAACACAAATGTACCGAGTTCCTCCAGCACTTCGTGTTTTGCTCAGTATTCCAGCATCCGCTGTCTCCCGCGTCTCCAATAAAACAAAACTACTGTCAAAAGGGTGAAGAATAGGGGCAGAGATAGATACATTCCTGATTAGTGCGGCTGTCAGGAGATTATGGGGAGAAGGCAAGAGAATGTGGTTGAGAGGGAGTGCCCATCTGTTACTATTAATTGGACAGTTCGGTCTGTGAAACGCAACACGCCAGCCCCGACATCCAGCCCGGTGGTCAGTCCTTTGAAGATAGACACCAGTTGCTTGGAGCAACTCAGCGGGACAGGCAGCATCTCTGGAGAGAAGGAACGGGTGGCGTTTCGGGTCGAGAGCCTTCTTCAGACTGAAAGTTTCACCTCTCAGTAGATAATAAAATAAGACAATCATCACGGTCAATTTGAGACACAGTCTTTATTCCTATTTGACAAAATAAAAAGACGACTTCTTGCACATATTGAGAGAAGGTGCATCACACCAAACAACATTTGTCTAAAAAAAAACAGATTATTCTTCAGCTCATTAAAGAGCTCGGATGAAAAAAAACAATATAGTGTGTGAAAAAAAGTAACATCATTTGTGCCACGTGATTAACAACACTACAGTCCACGATGTTCATTCAAGATTAACGGGAAAGATCGGGAGACGGACAAGTCACTCGCACAAATAACAGAAATGCCGAGTACCGTGGGAACTCTTTATCGTGGGAACTCTTTATCGTGCGGAACTCGTGCTGGACCACGACCACTTCACTCGGGTGATATCTTGCTTCAGGTCGCACCGTGAGAACTGGCCATTACATCCTCAAAAAATTCCAGAAGATTACTCAAGCATGATTTCCCCTTCGTAAATCCATGCTGACTCAAACCGATCCTGTTACTGCTATCCAAATGTGCCGCTATTTCATCTTTTATAATTGACTCCAGCATCTTCCCCACTATCGATGTCAGTCTATCTGGTCTATTATTCCTTGTTTTCTCTCTCCCTCCTTTCTTAAAAAGTGGGATAACATTAGCTACCCTCCAATCCACAAGAACTGATCCTGAATCGATAGAACATTAGAAAATGATCACCAATGCGTCCACGATTTCTAGAGCCACCTCCATAAGTACACTGGGATGCAGACCATCAGGACTTGGGGATTTATCAACCTTCAGTCCCATCAGTCTACCCAACACCATTTGTTCTCCCTCAGTTCAGTTCCTCTGGCCACTAGTACATCTGGGAGATTGTTTGTGTCTTCCTTAGTGAAGACAGACACAAAGTACCTGTTCAACTCGTCTGCCAATTTCTTGTTCCCCATAATAAATTCACATGTTTCTATCTTCAAGTGACTCACACTCTTCTTAGCTATTTTTTCCTCTTCACATAGCTATAGAAGCTTTTACTATCCTCCTTCATATTCTTGGCTAGCTTACCTTCATACCTCATCTTTTCTCCCCATATTGCCTTTTTAGTTATATTCTACCCTATCGTCTGGCATTCCGCTTATCTTTGCTATGTTATACTTCTTCTCTTTTATTTTTATACTATCCTTGACTTCCCTTGTCAGCCACAGTCGCATCTTACTCGCCATATAATCTTCCTCTTTGGAATGAACTGATCCTGCACCTGTATTATTCCCAGAAATACCTGTTGTTGTTGTACCACTGTCATCCCTGCTAGGATCTCTTTCCAGTCAACATTGGCCAGCTCCTCCCTCATGCCTCGATAGTCCTCTTTGCTCAAATGTAATACTGGCACTATGGATTTTCCCTTCTCCCTCTCAAATTGTAGATTAAAATATCATATTGTGTTCACTACCTCCAAATGGCTCCTTTACCTTGAGTTCCCTTATCAAATCCAATTCATTACACAACACTAAATCCAGAATTTCCTTCTCCCTGGTAGGCTCAAATACAAGCTGCTCTAAGCATCTATCTCGGAGGCACTTCACAAACTCCCTTTCTTGGGGTCAAGTACCAACCTGTTTTTCCTAGTCTACCTGCATGTTGAAATCTCACATAACAACCGTAGCATTACCTTTACTGCATGCCAATTTTAACTCTTGATTCAACTTGCACCCTATCTCCAGGCTACTGTTTGGGGGACTGTAGATAACTTCCATTAGAGTATTTTTACCCTTACAATTCCTCAGTTCCATCCATACTGACGACATCTCCTGATTCTATGTCACCCTTCGCAAGGGACGGAATTTCATTCCTTACCAACAGAGCTACCCCACCCCCTCTACTCATTTGTCTGTCTTTTCGATAGACCGTATACCCCTGAATATTCAGTTCCCAGCCCTGGTCGTCTTGCAGCCAAGTCTCTGTAATTTCCACAACTTCATACTAGCCAATTTCTAACTGAGCCTCAAGTTCATCCACTTTATTTATTTTACTTTGTGCATTCGTACACAACACTTTAACTTCGGTATTCACCTCCCCCTCACACTTTTGCCCCTGATCTTACTCTCTTATCCCTTCTCGAACTCTTTTCTTCCCAATAATTCGGGAGTCTTTTGTTACTTTTCCTGTACTCACTTCCCTTTTAACTCCATCTTTATACTCCCAATTTGTTAAGCCCTCCCCCCCCCCGCTATTTAGTTTAAACCCACATGTTTAGCAAACCTGCCTGAAGAAGGGTTTTGGCCCAAAACGTTGCCTATTTCCTTCGCTCCATAGATGCTGCTGCACCCGCTGAGTTTCTCCAGCACTTTTGTGTACCTGCCAGAACATTGGTTCCCCTCCAGTTAAGGTGTAGCCTGTCCCTTTTGTACAGGTAACCCCTACCCCAGAAGAAATCCCAGTGGTCTATAAATCTAAATCCCTGCTCCCTGCACCATTGTTCTGCTTTTGGTACATATGACAATTAAACACACTTGACTTGTTATTAGTTCGACTTTTACAGTGATATTTTAGGAAAAAAGATGAAAGAGTCATTGAAAAGTTATGGCATCCTATTTTTTGGAACATGTGAAAGAAAATGGGAAGCATGAAGACCTGGGCCCTGAATTTTTGCAACATATTGGTGAATTTGATACTTAAAAGCAATACTACAGCTTTGGCAATTTCATGAATGGATGCAGATGTAGGACTGGCTTTCACCAGGTTTCCAATCTGTAATGCTTGTGCTGTAACTTGCAAGATAGGCCGGGACCTGTCTCTGTGTGTGTTCTCAATGTTGCTATTGGGAGCTCATTAGCAAAGTTATAATGAGGAGGAGTGCCATTGGATTCCCCAAATCCCATGGCTTATGTTCCCAATCCACCAAGAGTAACTTGGAATGAAATGAGACAAAGCTGCTGCCGGCATTAGCTTACAGCAGGGGAAGTGCTTTGCTTTGCTTTGGAGCCTCTTTGCAGCCTGAAGATTGCTAGAGCAGCAACAAAGCTTTTAAAGAATTCTTCTTGGCTTGAACTTGGATTGGCCTCTTCTCTCACTTTCTGAAGCTCTGCAAATCTATTTATAATTACTTGAGGTGATGGAAATTCTTGATCATTGTTCAGGATTTTTGTTTTTGCATTTAAATGTTATAGATTATGATGGAGGTAAGGAGAGAATGTCAACATTGTACAAAGGAATACCACGCAAAATGTTACCAACTCCAAATAATTTAGGGATCACCAAGGCCCTGTTAAAAATCTTGGCAAGAAATTATGGTTTTGCCCTTTTCCATCTTTGTGAGATGATCTCTGCCTCAGCGGCTATACTATAAGCTAATCATTTCAGCAAGCAAGCAGTGTGGAAAATTGCCAAACTCTCCTCCTCACTGTGAAGGCTGGAATTGATAACTACAGGGCGGCCAACATTGGGTGAGAGTTGAGAGTGAGAAATTGCGAGGGAGCGTAGCGACCGAGGAGGTGGAGGGTGTGGGAGGGGGTGTTCCCCCTCCCATAGTAGGCTCCGGAGGCGGCACTCACCCGGTCCGCTCCTGGCTCCGGGCCGGGGTTAAAACTCCATGGGGTGTGGACAGAGCGGTCGACGGACATAGAGCCGCCGGAGGTGAGGGTGGGAGGTGTGTGCCGTGCCTCAGGAAGGAAGGGGGATGGGGGTTGGTGCTGGTAGTTTGGCAGCCCTGCTTTAACCAATCCCCTCTAGTGCTTGAATCACATATCCTGGGAAAAAGACGATGCATTCATCTGATATTCCCCTCATGGTTTTTACTCACCTCTAAAACAATTTTTGATTTATTTTGAACTTTCAGCACCCGCAGATATTTCAGCGTGAGAAATTTTGTATTCAGCGTGAGAGCATGAGAATTTTGTGAAATGCATGAGTCTCACGCTCAATGGGTGAGAGTTGGCAGTCTTGCTAATAATGCAAACATTTTATGCAAGTTCCAATTGTTTGGACAAAAGTCACTTATTACTGCTTTATAACAGTTAAGTTACTTTAAGACCATTTCAGAAATGATGGCACTCAACAAACAATCAACTAACAAATTAAAGCAAACTAAAAAGAAATGACATGTTCCCTTTCCTGACTCTACCTCATAAGTATTTTAACGCTGTTAACAGAGCAAAGGGATATTAATCTCAAGAATCAAAATAGGGAAAGTGGGGGCAATTTTGCTTAAATGGTAATTCTAAGCCCATTCAGATCTTCATAGAGTCAGAGTTATACAACATGTACGTGGCTGGCTCAATTTGTCCATAATAATCAAGTTGACATTCTGCGTGCCCAGGGACTGGCTGCCATTCCCAGATCAGCTCGCGTCCCAGGGACTGGCTGCAGTTCTCAGGTCGGCTCGCCTGCCCCGACCCCGCGAAAACGAATTGAAAAAAAACGTGGTTTTTCGGGTTACGGGCCGGATTCAGCCCGTGTGCCGTAGGTTGCCGAACCCTGTCCTAGATGTTTGGCCTCATTGTGGTCCTCCCCATGTTTTACAACCAATTCACCTGGTTAGTTTTATCTCCGGCTGCTTCATGTTGTCGGCGGCTGCACATCCAACCAAGAAAGAAGAGAAGAGAAGAGATGTGACGCTACTCACAGCCGCCTACTGATGCGCTTCCCCAGACTGCACAGATCATTGTGATATGGCGCAAAAAGACAAACTGTGCAGGGACTGAAGACAGCGTGAGAATTCTGTCATCAGCGTGAGAAATGGCTGAAATGCGTGACTCTCACGCTCAAAGCTTCCCCAATCCGTGCAGATCGCTGTCATGTGGCGCAAAGAGACAAACTGTGCAACAAAGATCCTAGCTGTGCAGGGACTGAAGACAGCGTGAGAATTCTGTCTTCAGCGTGAGGGCGTGAGAATTGGCTGAAATGCGTGAGTGTCACGCTCAAAGCATGAGAGTTGGCAGCCCTGTAACTAGAGAGACAGCACTGTCTCAAATGTATCCTGACGTTTACAGTGAGTTACACAAGAGAGAGGACACTGTAGGTTTCTAAAGAGCAAAGTAAGTAGCTTAGTTGAATTTCAGGATCTGGGTCTTCAGTGAAAACTGTTAACTTTTCAACCCCGAGCCAGTGTTTTCCTTTTCCAATCTGAATACTTCTGCCTTTAATGGAGTCATCATCTGTGAAGTCAGGAGCCTAATATTCAGTCGAGCTTTCTAGGTTAGTGACAGAATTCACTGCTGTACAATTCGAGGTAAGCCTGTCACAACTTTGTCACATCTTCTATCAACTTGTAACTTCTAACGGTTCAGGCTTACAGAAGAAAATAAGTGTCTGCTGAAAAACTAAAAGCTGAATGCTCTTGCATGCTGTGACAGAGACAGCAAAATGGGAGTTCATTGATTTATTGACATTGTCATCAAATATCTCTGTAATGGATTCACATCCCCCAACGCATAACTACCAATAGACAATAGACAACAGACAATAGGTGCAGGAGTAGGCCATTCGGCCCTTCGAGTCAGCACCGCCATTCAGTGTGATCATGGCTGATCATCCACAATCAGTACCCCGTTTCAGCCTTCTCGCCATATCCCCTGCTATCTTTAAGAGCTGTATTTCACTCTCTCTTGAAAGTATCTAGAAAATTGGCCTCCACTGCCTTCTGAGGCAGAATTCCACAGATTCACAACTCTTTGGTGAAAACGTTTTTCCTCATCTCCATTCTAAATGGCCTCCCCCTAATTCTTAAACTGTGGCTCCTGGTTCTGGATTTCCCCAACATCGGGAACATGTTTCCTGCCTCTAGCGTTTCAATCCCTTAGACGTAAGGCGTTATACAACCTAAAGACGCTGGTACCACTAACTGGAACCAGTCCATCAAACAGCTGTCCACTCCATTTGTCCCAGTCTTTATCTGCCCTGTACATAAACAGACACAAACATGATTAAGCCAAAACTTAGAATAATAACTGAAAAATTAAATAAATATATATATATATATATTTTTTTTCAGTATATATATACATGTAAATGCAGTTACATTGCACAATTTTACATTTAATCGATTCTAGACCAACAAGGAAATTGATATGAGATAGACACAAAATGCTGGAGTAACTCAGCGGGTCAGGCAGCATCTCTGGAGAAAAGGAATATGTGATGTTTCAGGTCGAGAACCTTCATCTGTCTGATGAAGATTGAGGGCGGCATGGTGGCGCAGCGGTAGAGCCCCTGCCTTACTGCATCAGAGACCCGGGATCGATCCTGACTACGGGTGCATGCCTGCACGGAGTTTGTATGTTTGTACGTTCTCCCCGTGACCAATGTGGGTTTTCTCCGAGATCTTCCGTTTCCTCTCACACTCCAAAGAGATACAGGTTTGTAGGTTAATTGGCTTGATATAAATGTACAATTGTTCCCAATGTGTGTAGGGGAGAGTTAATGTGTGGGGATCCCTGGACGGTGCAGAATTGGTGGGTCAAAGGAGCTGTTTCCAAGCTGTATCTCTAAACATAAACATAAAAAAATGTCTAGTCACTGCAATGTTTGAAGCAGCTGAAGCAGTGGCTCTCAGTTTGAAGAAGGGTCTTGACCCGAAATGTCACCTATTCCACTTTCTCCAGAGATGCTGCCTGACCCACTGAGCTACTCCAGCATTTGTTGTCTATCTTCGGTGCAAACCAGCATCTGCAGTTCCTTCTTAAATAAAGGAAATTGATATGGTCAATGTTGCAATGACACACTTTGTAAAAATATGTACAGGATAAAGTTTCTGCTGGCAATGAGAAGATTGTTTCCACCAGTATCCTGGAGAATCCTGGCAATATCCTGAAAAGAAATGGTGCATTGTCGGGACTGATAAACAATATGTTAGTAATTGTATTCAAAAGTCAAAGTCAAAGTCAAAGTCAAAGTATCCTTTATTGTCATTCAGACCTTTCAGTCTGAACGAAATTTCATGCCTTGCAGTCATAACATAGAATAAAATAACAAAACACACAATGAACACAGATTTAACATCCACCACAGTGAGTCTACCAAGCCCTCCTCACTGTGATGGAAGGGAAAAGTCTTAAAGTCCTTGTCTCTTCCGTCCTTGTTCACCCTCTGCGTTGAGGCGATCCAGGCTTCCAATGTTGTGATCCCGCCGGGTGATGGTAAGTCCCGCGACCGAATCCAAGCTCCGCGAACGGGCCGGTTCAAACTCCGCGGTCCCCGGGCGGACGAAGCTGCCACCCTCCAGTCCAGCGGACGGTGCTATTGCCGTGGGAGTATTCTCTTATGTTTTCCTTTTCTCTGTAACCCTTGTCCCGGTGGGCAGAATGGGAACTTACCGCATCAATGAAAATATTTCCCTTGTAAACATAGGTAGAGTTCATAAGTTATAGGAGCAGAATTAGGCCATTCAGCCCATCAAGTCTACTTGACCATTCAATCATGAATGATCGATCTTTCCTTCTTAACCCCATTCTCCTGTCTTCTCCCCAAAACCCCTGACACCCGTACTAATAAAAAATCTATCAATCTCTGTCTTAAAAATATCCAGTGACTTGGCCTTAACTGCCTTCCGTGGCAATGAATTCCACAGTTTCACCACCCTCTGACTAAAGAAATACCTCCTCATCTCCTTCATAAAGGAATGTAGTGGATGAGAGGATTTCATGACTGGAAGATGGTGTGCTACCAGTTCCTATGACCTCTCTCCTTCTCCCAAAAAGATCACCTGAAAAATTCCCCATGTTGGCATCTGGTGCCCAAAATTGCCCAAAATGATGTTTCCCAACCACCTGGATCTAGACGCAGTTAAAATTCCCTCGGGCAATGATTGTGATATAGACAATAGACAATAGACAAGACAATAGGTGCAGGAGTAGGCCATTCGGCCCTTTGAGCCAGCACCGCCATACAATGTGATCATGGCTGATCATCCCCAATCAGTACCCCGTTCCTGCCTTCTCCCCATATCCCCTGACTCCACTATTTTTAAGAGCCCTATCTAGCTCTCTCTTGAAAGCATCCAGAGAACCAGAGAATATAGAAACATAGAAAATAGGTGCAGGAGTAGGCCATTCGGCCCTTCGAGCCTGCACCGCCATTCAATATGATCATGGCTGATCATCCAACTCAGTATCCTGTACCTGCTTTCTCTCCATACCCCCTGATCCCTTTAGCCACAAGGGCCACATCTAACTCCCTCTTAAATATAGCCAATGAACTGGCCTCAACTCCCTTCTGTCTCGCTAGTTAACTTTGACCAGAGAAAGGGAAGCAGGAGGCCAAGAAGCAGTCTGAACTGGCTGGTGAATACTTTGACTTGGTTAGGTAGATGAAAGAACAAGTGAACAAGATGAGCAAATATGAATTGACCAATTGGCTTGGTGTAGTTTGGTTTAGTTTTTGTCTGGAACGCTGACAGAGTACATGGGCCCAACAGCTGCTTCAAACATTGCAGCTACCAGACACTTCTGTATATTTTTGTCAATTTGGAGGATATGGCTAAGAAGACAGTATGTATAAGATTGAAAGATAAAAAAAGCTTTTGAAGATTACAATGATCCTGATTTAAGAGGAAGAGATGGGAATGAAAGCAGCAGAGTGTAATTTTGTCTTCTTCACATAATTATAGATGTTTGCAGTATGATCATAAGCAATGGAACTGATAGTGGCTCCCAGCTGTTAGTATGTGGATGATTCAGGTATCTAGATTAATTTATTTGATATTTCTAAGCTATGATTTTAATTTCCATTTCCATTTCCAGTTTGATTGTTGAAAATATTCCACTTTGCACTGGGATTCTCCATCTAAAACAATGATGCAAATTAGAATCAGAATTGGTTCCAAATAATTCAGAACCATCCTACAGGGACTTTTTATTCCAATCACTCTCCTCTGATTATTATTTGTTGATGAAGGAGAGCACATTCAAATGATAACCTGTTATTTGCCTTAATAAGTATTGACAGTCCATTTGAGCATTCTATATTTCTGGTCACTTCAGTTCTCCATAGCCTGAATAGACCAAACATTTTTAGCAATGATGACGAAGGAATGGATGACGTTTCGGGTCGAGACCCTTCTTCAGACTGATGTCAGCGCAGTGGGCAGTACAGAGATAAAATCTTTTTTTTAAAGAGATTTTAACTCTGTACCCCCCACTCCCCTGACATCAGTCCGAAGAAGGGTCTCGACCCGAAACGTCACTCATTCCTTCTCTTAACAGATATAGCCTGTCCCGCTGAGTTACTCCAGCATTTTGTGTCTACCTTTGATTTAAACCAGCATCTGCAGCTCTTTCCTACACATTAGCAATGATGAAATGGATGTTATAATCTCCTTGAAATGAAGCGAGTAGAAGCGAGGCCATTCAGCTCTTCGAGCATACTCTGCCATTTCATATCATCATGGCCAATTCTCTATCGTAATACCAAATATCCAATTTTTTTCTATACCCTTAATGGCTTTTTTGTTGAGAAATCCATTTAACTTCTTCTCACATGCATTCAGCAACTTGTACTCCACAATCATTTGTGAAAGAGTACAGGTCCAGAGCTGTCAAATGATCAAAAAATATTGGTTTTAGTGCACATTGTGAAAAATTATCATGTAAAACAATTACGCAAAGGATATATCATGAATAGTTGGAGCCAGGTGGTATTCCACATCATCATTGGCCAACCTGAAAAAAAACCTTTTATTCTATACTTTATTTCCTATCTGTCAACCAATATTGAATCCTTGCAGCATATTACATGTTGTGAAGTAATTATGTGGCCATTTTTGATCTGACTGAAAAATAAATGTGAAAATAGGATTTCTACACACCTCATGCTAGGACTCTGGTCATAACACAGCTGTGTACAAATGTAACGAGCAAGAATTCAGATTTCCTCCAGGGAGGATACCAACAGTATTTATTTTATACTACATTCATAGGTACATATTGTCATGAGAAAAAGGCAGTTTTATTTTTGTACTTACAACAAATATGGTTCAGTGGTTCAATGGTGCTTTACTTGTCACATATGCAACTGCACAGTCAAATAATTTCCCCATATATTACACACGCAGGCGCCGCCATTTTTGGTGCCATTATTTAAAGTCCAATGCGCTGGATGTACTGGAGCAGTTCCCGTGAACCAACGTCCCTCTCCTCTCCCAGCCATCTGTGTGTCCCCGGGGTGCCCCCTGTAGCCGACCTGTAGGCAATACCCCGGTTCACCCTCCAACCGGCCCTTGCTCAAAATGTGCCCCAAACTGCCTACAAATGGCTCATTGTGTTTTATACCAGAGGTACAACTCCTACTACACCACCCCTTCTAAGGTCTATGAAAATAGTGAAGCAAAGATGCTAGATTCTAAGATACTGTAGCAACACCTAGTGGTGAAGCTGGGTATTCAGAACCCTCGTCATTGGTCGGGACTGTCACGTGACCGGGGGTTCGTTCGCGGGCTTTTGAATGTGTTCAGTAGCTAATGCTCCTCACAACGACAGGAGCTTAAATCGTTAATTCCTGACCAAATACAAGTGTAGTTCGAGCATTGTTTTGCTATTAAATTTTGCTCTAACTGCCTGGTCTCACTACAATTGGTGACCGCATCGATCCGAACGTTTTTCGAACATTCATATTATGAACGCCGCCGAGAACCTCGAAGCCAACCCCACCCAGCAAAACGCAGTTTCGCTAAAACTGCCCGTTTTCTGGGCAATCCAACCTCATGTGTGGTTCCAACACATTGAAGGCCCAATTTCAAATTTGACAAATTGTCGCAGATTCGACTAAATCTTTCTACGTGGTCGGCGCGCTGAACCAAGAAACCACCACCTGTTAGCTTCCTTACCTTCAACATCCGCCTGCCGACAACAAGTACGAGGGCCTCAAGGCACTGCTGCTGCGTACTTTCGCGCTCAGACGCCGCCAGGATCCTGCACATGAACGGCCAAATTTGCAGATGACACAAAGCTGGGTGGCAGTGTGAACTGCGAAGAGGCTGCTAAGAGGTTTCAGGGTGACTTGGACAGGTTCAGTGAATGGGCAGATGCATGGCAGATGCAGTGTAATGCAGATAAATGTGAGGTTGTCCACTTTGGCAGCAAGAACAAGGAGGCAGATTAGTATCTCAATGGTGTCAGATTAGGAAAAAGGGAAGTGCAATTTATTTGTACACCTGTCACTGAAAGTAAACATGTAGATACAGCAGGCAGTGAAGAAAGCTAATGACATGTTGGACTTCATAATGAGAGGATTTGATTATAGGAGTAACTAGACTAGGTGGGACCCGTTCGATCCCAGCATCACACGGGAGGGCTGCTCACCCAACACAATATTCCACCTCTCCACCAATTCCAATATTGCTGGCCAGTGGGGTGGGGGGGCTTTATGTTGTGCTAGTATGGGTGTTGTGGGCTGAAGGGACTGGTTTCCAGAGGGCTAGTATGGACATAGTGGGCCGAATGGATTCTTGGGCTGGCAGCTCGGTCACTGAGGCCAGGCAGCTCAGTCACTGAGGCCTGGCAGTACAGTCACTCGGACCTGGCAGGCTGGCAGCTGAGAAACTGCCAGAAATTCTGCCCAAAACAGATGACAGACTGAGAGAGAAGGGAGAGTGGATGGACTGAATGGATTATTGGGCTGGAACTTCAGTCACTAACAGCTGGTGGACTGGCAGTTCACTTACTCACGACTGATGGGTTGGCAGTGCAGTCACTCACGGCTGGTGGGCTGGCAATTCAGTCACTGACAGCTGGTGGGCTGGCAGTTCACTTACTCAAGGCTGGTGGGCTGGCAGTGCAGTCACTCATGGCTGGTGGGCTGGCTGTTCAGTCACTCACAGCTGATGGGCTGGCAGTATCCTTACAAAAAATCGTAAACCGTGCATGGGTTTTGAATTAAATTTTACTCAGATGTAAGCCAAGGAATGGCATAATTGTTAGCTGTTAATTGGACATAATCAATCTCAGCGAATTGACAATATCCTATTGAAAGGGTGTGGGTGTTTAAGCTGTCAGGACATTTTATTATTTGCCAAAATATACATCTCAATACCATAATGATAGAAAACATACTTTTCCAATACCACTCGTAAGTCTGGAGATTTTTTTTAATGATAAATTTAGTTTCAGAGGCTTTTTCTTTTTGCATGTAAAAACCCACTTCAGAACCATGGGTGATTTTAAAATTTTACAGCCAGATTTATCACTTCTGAAACTTTTTAGATACCAAAGGAATCAAGAAAAACGCAAATAATGCCTTACTGTTGATGAAATGCAGTGAGCAAACGCGATTATTCCCAATATTTTCAATCTCGATATCTGCACGGCCAATGTTCGCCAAGCACTTTAGCTGTTGTTGTCCCTTCAGCTCTCACTTCTCTTTACCTTCATTTCTCTTCACTTTTGGAATTCTGAAGTAGGATAGATGTCTCTCACGGTTACCCTGACTTCCACAATTATTTACTGCAAAAAATTCACAATTTTGGCTGTTTTTAACAGGTGGGAAAGTACGCATTTCATGTATTAACAACATATACTGGAAGCTGCGATGTCTTCCAGATGGATTGAGCAGTTCCGTTTGTCAAGCCCTTTCACCCGGAGACCTTAAGTGCAACCCCCTAAACACACACAGACTCTCAGATAAACACTCACACACAGGCTCACTCACACACAGACACACACACACACACACGCACACAGGCTCACGCACACACACACACGCACACACGCACACACGCACACACGCACACACACACACACACACACACTCACACACAACCAATACTAAAAATGGCAAGTAACTTCAGAACGTGATTAACATACAGTGCGTAAACCGAATGATTTAAACGTTTAAAGCCTCCTGTCGAGGCTGCTGCTGAAGCAAAAACGTGCTTTAAAAAACGTCCAACAAACACACTCACCATAGACAGAGCAGTAAGTTCTCTTGAATTATTCAACGACGTCTTCACTCTGTGCTTTCTGCAGTCAGCGCCATCGTGCCACGAACCGGAAATGACGCACTCAGCGCCATCTTGCCGCTAACCGGAAATGACGTAATCGGCTCATCTTGCCACTAAGCGGAAGTCACGGAATGAGCGCTAATTCTGCAATAAAACACAGTCCTGATCTAATAAAATGTTTATTCACGCTTTATCCATGCGAAAACTGTTGAAAGCCCTTTAAAAGCCAAGCCAATTGGGCAAACACTTTGCAAGCCAACAAAACACATTTTCTGAAAGCCCTTTAAAAAGCCAAGCCAATTGGGCAAACACATTGCAAGCGAACAAAACACATTTTCTGAAAGCCCTTTAAAAAGCCAAGCAAATTGGGCAAATACTTTGCAAGCCAACAAAACACATTTTCTGAAAGCCCTTTAAAAAGCCAAGCCAATTGGGCAAACACTTTGCATGCCAACAAAACACATTTTCTGAAAAACACATCGAGGGGACTCACCTTGGAGTAGACGTGCGTTCAGTGTTATTCGCAGCTCAGAGAGTCGTGACCCCACTCACTTCCTCCATCTCGCAGAGACTGAGGCACGACACTTCCGGGCTTTATAGTCCCTCCCCCCTGCCGCCGGCGGGGGCAGCAGAGAGAATGGCAATTTAAAAAAACCCATTAATAACTCTCTGATTTTTCATTGATGGGAAAAGTCCTCCTGTCCAATCCGGCGGAGGGGGACTGAGCGTGGTGGCCAAAAATGATGGCCGTAAGTAGCGGCGTTCTCTTGGAAATCATGAAAGAGAAAGTCGAAAGCGGTCAAGATCTTAGTTTTAGTAATATAGAAGTGGTCCTTCTGCAGTTGTACATGGCCCTGATGAGACCACATTTGGAGTATTGTGTGCAGTATTGGTCTCCTAATTTGAGGAAGGACATCCTTCCTATTGAGGCCGTAGAGCGTAGGTTCACGACTTTCATATGAGGAAAGATTGGAAAGACTGGGCTTGTATTCACTGGAATGTAGAAGGATGAGAGGGTATCTTATAGAAACGTGTAAACTTATAAAATGACTGGACAAAAATGTTCCCAATGTTGGGAGAGTCCAGAACCAGGGGCCACAGTCTAAGAATAAACGGGAGGCCATTTAAAACTGAGATGAGAAAAAACGTTATCACCCAGAGAGATGTGAATTTGTGGAATTCTCTGCCACATAGGGCAGTAGAGGCCAATTCACTGGATGAATTTAAACGAGAGTTGGATAGAGCTCTTCGGGCTAGTGGAATCAAGGGATACGAGGAGATGGCAGGCACAGGTTACTGATTGTGGAGTATCAGCCATGATCACAATGAATGGCGGTGCAGGCTCGAAGAGCCAAATGGCCTCCTGCTGCACCTATTTTCTATGTTTCTAAGTTTAATGGCTAAGGTCTCAGAGCACAAACTCTTTGCATTTTTAGCAAAATGCAAAGGGCTGGAGTAACTTAGTGGGTCAGGCAGTCTGAAGAAGGGTCCTGACCTGAAATATTGTCAAGCCATTCCCTCTACAGATACCACTTGTCCCGTGTGTTTCATCTTTGCAATTTTAGTTGTTCTTCCTTTTCTTGAAGGCAAATGGATATTGAGTCGGAGGCTGGTTTGATATTGCAAATGTAACAAGATTGATATATCTCAATCTCCTGCAGACACATCTTTTGAAGGCTCTGGGTCTAGTCTTTGGAGTTTAGAAGAATGAGGAGGAGAGGGGGGGGGGGGGGGGGTTGGTCTCATTGAAACCTACCATATAACGAAAGGCCTAGATAGAGAGGATGTGGAGTGGATGCTTCCAGTATTGGAAACGTCTAGGACTAGAGGGCACAGCCACAGAATAACGAAACGTACATTTTGAATGGAGATAGGAAGAATTTCTTCAGCCAGAGGGGGGTAAATTTGTGGAATTCATTGCCACAGATGGCGCTGGAGGCCAAGACCTTGGGTATTTTTAAAGTGAAGATTGATAGGTTCTTGATTAGTAACGGCGTCAAAGCTTATGTGCAGAAGGCAGGAGAATAGGGTTGAGCGGGAAAAATAGATCAGCCATGGTTGAATGGTGGAGCAAACACAAAGGGCTGAATGGCCTAATTCAGCTCCTACGTCTTATGGTCGTATTATTGGCCAATGCCGTTTTCTTGTTTGGATGGGTTACATTGCTGGCGATAGACACAAAATGCTGGAGTAACTCAGCGGGACAGGCAGTATCTCTGGAGAGGAGAAATCGGTGACGATTTGGGTCGAGACCCTTCTTCAGATGGACATTGCTAGAGGTTCCACCTGGAGCACATAAAATATCAGCTGTAATGGTCATTGAAATGAAAATAAGCGCTTCCAATGCACAATATCTGCAGTAATCCCAGCATTTATTTTCTAGAACATCCATTTGTTCTTATCCCATGTATAAAATGTACTTGTCACTAACTGAAACTGGTTTGAGCAGTATCCAACACAAAGCTGTCAAAACTGAGGAGAGTAAAAACTTCACTATGTCTCATTCTATGACAACACCTCTTCAAGAATTTCAAAGAGTGTGCATTTGTAGTGAGAGATGAGCAGACTGAAATAACATATCCTTAGTTTTTTTACCTTAAAATGAAAATATCAGTGTGGTTGTCACGACTCCACAAATATCATGTCATATGCAGAGTTAAATGATTCTCAGATATAAATACACATTGCATGTTTGCCATATATCTCTTAAGTAGTCTACTTGCTCTCGAATTTGAACATTTTGAAATAAAGAGACTGTCAATATTCTTGATCCATGTTCCTATCGCGACTGCATCTGGAATAGGTAGAAGTGGAAAGTTAGCATAATTCATACATCAATGAAGAATGTGCATTTCAAGGAAATCTACATACGTTTGATCCAAACAGAAGCAATGACTGCAGACAAGCATGTTCAATAGACGGTGTCTTCAATCATTGCATTGCTCAAAAAAATTACGACCTATATTAATACCTCTACTCATAGAGTCACAGAATATTACAGCGTTGGAACAGGCCCGTCAGCCCAATTGCCCACACCAACAAATATGTCCTATCTATACTAGTCCCTCCTGCCTGCATTTGGCCCATATTCCTCCAAACCTGTCCTATCCATGTACCTGTCTAATTGCTTCTTAAATGCTGCAGTAGTTTTTTAACTCAACTACCTCCTCCAGCAGCTCGTTCCATAAACCCATCACCCTTTGTGTGAAAATGTTACCCCCTCAGATTCCTATTAAATCTTTCCGCCTTCACCTTAAACCTATATCCTGGTTCTCGATTCCCCTACTCTAGGCAAGAGACACCGCGTCTCCCCAATCTATTCCTCTCATGATTTTATACACCTCTATAAGATCACCCCTCATCTTCCTACACTCCTGGCCTGCTCGACCTCTCCCAATAGCTCAGACCCTTGAGTCTTGGCAACATCCTTGTAAATCTTCACTGTGCCCTTTCCAACTTGACAACGTCTTTCCTGTAACATGAAGCACAGAACTCTGTAACATGGTGCCCAATACTCTAAATGCTGCCTCACCAATGTCTTATACAACTGCACCATGACCTCCCATCTTGTTTACTCAAAATTCTGACTGATGGAGGCCAATGTGCCAAAATCTCTTTCAAAAATTGAGATGATTCAGAATGTTAACAAATACTCTACAGTAGAGAACATACTGTTTGGTTGCTTCATAGCCTTGTTTGGCAACTCGAACACCCATGACACTACAATGATAGACATTACCCAGTCCATCACAGGTACTGATTTCTCCACCATCAAAGGGATTTGTAGGAAGATCTACCTTAAAAAGGCAGCCAATATCAACAAAGCCCCACATTGTCCAGGTCAGGCTCACTCCTACCATCAAGAAGAAGGTACAGTAGCAGGAAAACCATGACCACCAAGCTCAAAAACAACATCTTCCTGACAACCATCATGTTCTTGAATATTACACAATACTAAACCTACCTGATGAGAAATATGATGAGAAAAGCAGAAAGTCTGGTCTCAATCCGAAAAGTCACCCATTCCTTTTATCCAGAGATGCTGCCTGTCCCACTGAGTTACTCCAGCAATTTGTGCCTATTTGTGCCTATCTTCAGCAAATATGATCATTTGTGCCTATCTTCAGCAAATACTGTGTCTTTGGTTACACCACAGACTTACTCTACTCTTATAGTTATTGTTTTATTGTACTACTGAGTATTAAATATTTATCTGTCGATTATAGTGTTAATGGGCTTGTTAAACTGCAAGAAGTGAGAACTTCACTGTTCCATTGCTAGTACACACTTTGCTGTTTTGACTGTTGCTCCTAGGATGGCGATGCTTGTTCAGCAATGCTGCACAATTTATCAGCATTTCTGGCTGAGCTACAGACAATGCGCAAAATACATATTATCACCTTAAACTGGCAATTATATCATTCAAATATTTCTCATTGGCCGTTGTTGATCACAACTGTCCTTAACATGCAACATCGTTGTACCAATGGTCAGAAAATGGGGAATGTTTCAAACAGGTATTTGGAAGATCAGTGGTGAACCTCCAGGGTGAGCTGCTGTAGCCCCTTTTCCAAATCTAAAGGGGCTGCTCCTTGCCTTCTGGCTGTACTTCTTACCCACCATCCTCATCCTCGGACACCCCATGCGTAGGGAAGAGGGTAGGGCCGGCATGTCCTGGTTGGGTTGCTCCTGGGCCTTGTCAAGCTGGCCATCCGCGAGTCACGGCACCAGGCGGTAGATGGTTCTGCTCGAGCCGGCTGCCTGCCCATTTTCTGGGGTTACGCCCATGCCCGGGTGGTGTTAGAGAGGGACTATGCGCTGTCCACGAGTATCCTGGCCACGAGCACCCTTTCCAGGACCGCTGGGCACTGCGGGGCATTCAATGCATCCTTGACGAGGATTGTAACATAGTTGTATAGTAGTTTATTTAGTATATTTGTTTGTCTTGTATCATGGTGGTGGGTTCTGTTTTGTTTTATTGTATTGTAATGTCAATATTATTTTCAATAATTGAATCAAATTTTTAATTCAAAAAATAAAAAAAAGTGTGAGCTGCTGTGGATCTTTATATCACACTGTCGTCGTGAATTGTTGCGAACTATTAATGCTGATACTAGGAGCATCAACGTTTCAGAGAGAAGGCCCGTTGGTGAGCTTGCTCTTCCCTGGAATTAAACTGAGAAATTAATAAGTGCTCTGCAACATCATTGGGTGTTCATCGTAAAGTTAAAAATGTGAGCAGCAAATAGGAATGTTGTCAATTTATATCTTCCAACAGAATGATATTTCCTTCATGGCAATGTACTGGTTAACTCATGCACTTACAACAAACAAATAGGGCAATGATAGTCCTATGGCGGGCGAATAAACGACACGCGTGGTGAAAACAAAGAACTTTATTGCTCAGGTAAAAACATCAACACACATGCGAATGGGGGAGGGCTGACCCAGGTCTCCATACTTATACTAGGGCACAAACCTAAACCTCGTGACAACTGCTTCCCGCCATTACCCAGTCACGTGACTCTACCCCCGACTGCTACGGGTTCGAATACAAGTGGTCTAACCACCGGGTGGTGCCACAGATCCCCCCCAGAACCCGAAGCATGAAACCGAAAGGGTAGATGAACGAGGCGTTGCCACTGCACATCCACCAACAGGGATTGGGCCCGGAGGAAATCTGCGTCCAGCAACGGTTGGGAGACGTCGGCCAGTGTAAAGCTTCAGGTGATATGGTAGGGGCCAAAGATGAGCAGGATCGTGCGAACTCCATACATCCGTATGGAGCTGCCGTTGACTGCAATGAGTGTGGTGTTGACTGCAATGAGTGTGCACTAGGGGTGCCGTATGATGGCAGCCTCTGCCTACAGTCTGTCTGTTTTTCCATCTTTAAAAAAAAATTTAGTCTGTTTAAAAAGTCTGTTTTGGAGTTTATTTTTGTATTTCTATGTGGGGGAGGTGGGTAGGGTAAGGGGGAAACTATTTCCCAGTCACTTCCTGGTGAGGATGCGACTATTCTCCGAATCGCATCCTCGCTCCCCCTCCCCTCACAGCCTACCATCTGGATTGGCGCGGCCTTTCCTGCCGGAGACCAGCCAGAGCTTCAGCATCGGCAGCGTAGCACTGATTTACCATTGTGGAGCGGGCAATGCCTTACCTGGATCGCCGTTTGAAGCTCCGGAGTGTTAGGCCTGCTGCTTCAACATCCTGGAGCTGTGGTTTGTGGAGCTCAGCCCCGAGCGGCGCTGACTTCAACATTGCGGAGTCCTGGGATCCCTTTGCCGAGGGCTGCCAGTGTGAATCTCTGCCCAGCTTGGCCTGTGGACTTCGGGATCGGTGGACTCCAGTAAGAAGTGACCGATTCGGATTTCCAAGCCGCTGTGAATGTTCTTCCATTCCTACATCAGAGTTCCATCATCCCGGCCAGCGGGCCTGAACATTGGGCCGCACGTAGCGGCGACTGCGGGAGGGCTCGGGAGGCCTGACCACAGGTGAACATCAAAGAGGAGGATGACTGAATTTTGATGCCTACCCTCACAGTGGGAAACATTGATTCCACTGTGTGAGGATGTCTATGTTAAAGTCTATCATGTGCTGTGTCCTTTTTTATTCATATGGCTGTATGGTGACCACAAATTTCACTGTACCAATTGTTGCACGTGACAATAAATGTCTTGAATGTCTTGAATTTTGAAAATGAATCTTGAATCTTGAATGAGAGAAGGCCCCCGATTGCCGGAATGAATGTCCATCCCCAATGGCGGTAAAACGCAAACTTCCGCACCCGTGTCGACCAGGAACCGTCGTCCTGAGTGCCGATCCCATGCGTAGAGACAATGTTTTAGGCGGGTCATTCAAGACAGGTGGTGCAGCTGGACTCCCGATGGGTGGAGGGCCTAGTTTCTGGGCCCTACAAGGCACAGCCACTACTCGATCGATCGAGCCTCCTGCTGCTTGGCTTGCTACAGCTCGTCGGCTCGCTCCGTTAGCTGCTGGGGGTCCGCAAAATCTTCACCGGCCAGCAACAGCTCTTCGATGCTGATTGTCGCCTGGCATCAGCATCGAAGAGCAGGCAGGGCCGAAAGCCATCCATTAGGGTGAGCATCTCGCACATCAGCTCCGATGGCTTGCGATCTCCGAGGCCGGACATGTGTAGGAGCTCGCTGTGCGGTCCCAGCGGCTGAGCCCAAAGGTTCGCAAAAGCAGCGCTTTAAGGCCCTCATATTTGTCCTGATCTGGCGGCGTGGAGGAAAGGGACCAAGCGACCGGTCGTCTCCTGATCCAACGCGCCGACAACATCGTAGTCGCCGGCTGTGTCGCCGGCTGTGGTGTCGCCGGCTGTGATGCGCCGAACGTGGAACTGGGCCTCGGCTTGTTGGAACCACACCTGGGACTGCGATGCCCAAAACACGGACAGCTTCAGGGAAACAGCGTTCTGCTGGGCTGGAATGTCGGCAACCTCGGGCTGTTGAGGTTGGTCATTGCCTGCGAACATGTTTGAAATCCAAAATGACCGATTTGGATCGTCGGGGTCACCAATATGGCGGGCGAATAAACGAGCCATGCGTGGTGAAACCAACGAGAACTTTATTGCTCAAGTAAAGAGGTCAACACACAGGCGAATGGGGGAGGGCTGACCAAAGTCTCCATACTTATACTTGGGCACACCCCTAAACCACGTGACACCTGCTTCCCTCCAGTACCCAGTCATGTGACCCTACCCCCAACTACCAAGGGTTCGAGTACACGTGGCCTAACCACCGGGTGGCGCCACCATACAAACAAATGGAGGAGACAAAGTAGCAAAATTGGATATGTGCAGAAAGGCATGCAGAGTTACTCAGTATGATTTTAAGGATGAGCTCTAATTTATTTGTAGGTCTATGGTACAGTGAACTATACTGAGACAATCGTGAGGCTGACACAGAGAAGATGGCATAACCTGAGCTGAAATCTTGTGTTTTGCAAAGCTACATGGTCCAAAAACTTAACAAGGCAAGATTTAAAATGCGTAGGAAGGAACTGCAGGTGCTGGTTTATACCGAAGATAGACACAAAACGCTGGAGTGACTCAACGGGTTAGGCAACATCAGGCATGACCTTAACCTCGATGCTGTCGGACCTGCTGAGTTACTCCAGCAATTTGTGTCGATCTTCATGATTTAAAGTGTTCTGACTGGGGATAGCAAACTGTGGCTGCACAGTCTCATCATCAAGAGTGGAGAACAAAGAGAAGCAGGGATAATGATCAGTGTTCATTCTTTGTAGGAGGGCCCTTTAGCTTCAGAGAAAAGAAGGCCTGGTCAGAGGATGTCTGCAGGTTGATCTAGTGAGATATAGATCTACTGAGGCAGTAAATCTAATCAGGGAAGGAGTGACCTGGTCAATTACTGGGAAATTTACATAGAGTCATAGTCATACAGCATGGAAACAGGCCCTTCATCCCAACATGCCCATACTAACCATAGATTCCCCATCTATGCTAATCACAACTGCCCATGTATGGCTCATATCCCTCTAAACCTTTTCCATCTAGGTACCCATTTAACTGTGTTTTAAATTGTATTGTATTGTATTGTAATTAATTTAGAAAACATCGAAGGAATTTGGTTTACCATACAGTCATACCAAAAAAGCAACAAGACACACAACTCCATAAAGGTTAACATAAACATCCACTGAGATGGAAGGCAATAACGTATTATCTTCTTCCCTCCTTTTCTCCAGCGGTCGGGGCAGTCGAACCATCTGCAGTCGGGGCAATCGAAGCTCCCGCAGCCGGGGATCGAAGCTCCCGTGTCGGAACGATTGAAGCTCCCGCGATCGGGGTGGTTGAAGCTCCTGTCTTGGAGCTCCCGAAGTCGGTCCTTAACAGAGGGGCCGCGAGCTCCACGATGTTAAGTCTGCAGGCTCCCGCGGTTGGAGGTCCCAAAGTCGAACTCCAGCAAGAGGCCGCCAGCTCCTCATTGCTAGACCGTAGTGCGGACAGAGAAATGATATGGAAAAAGTTGCATCTCCTTCGAGGAAAGAGATTAAAAAGGTTCCCACCCCACCCCCCACAGAATACAAAACTAAAGATACACTAGAGCATACATTTAACAACAGACTAAAAACAACAAAAGAAGAAAAGGACAAGACAGACCGTTGGCGAGGCTGCCATCGTACAGCGCCACCTGGTTGAGAAATGCTGTTATAGTATTCGCTTCATCTGCTTCTTCTGGCAGCTCGTTCCCTTTAACCACCATCATCAATGGATAGTCGGCAGACTAACACCTGTGTTGGACATTGGCAATTGAGAGTGAAGGTGTCAGAGGATGGAATGTCTGTCATTATGTTAAGTTTTTGTAATTTTCAAATTCAATTAAAAGATCACAGATTTAGAAACTGGTCTGTTAACATTTAAGAAAACCCCCTGGCATGGACCCTTATATAGTTGGTGATAGATCAATCTCTGATCATTTGTAACATAGATAGGCTGGGGATCATGTTCCAGGATGAAGATAGACCTTCTGGCCCACAGTGAGCAGAGTTCCTGTAGCCTCCCCAGAGCTTTTGTCAATTGCATGAATTGGCAGAAACTTCAGATTATCTCTGGTAAATTCCCAAATTGTGCCCCAGGGGATTGCTATTCAGGCCAGTGTTTTGACTTCAGAAGGACAGGGTGGTGAAGCTACAACTTTTATATTCAGCACGGATTACAATAATTTATTTAGGATGCTGCAAGACACTGCTGAGTTTTATGATCTTTCCCCCTTCTGGCAACACTGCAGTTTCCCCCCATGTCTCCTGCTGAGTTCCTACTTGACAATTGGTGATTTTGTCTGTGCTTTGATTCAAATAAATCATCATCAACGTTCTGGTACCTCCCGAATGCTCTTTGATTCTCTTCCTCGCTTCTCCTATAAGTAGCTTCCAAGGCATTTACAACTACCATCTGCATTTATCTTGCAAAACCCGAGGAACAAATATTCTCAGCCACTGCTACTCCATAGTCAGAGACACCTATCACACTATCCCTCTGAGTCTGAGGAAGGGTCTCAACCTGAAACATCACCCATTCCTTCTCTCCAGAGAAGCTGCCTGTCCCGCTGAGTTACACCAACATTTTGTGTCTGTAAGAACACATGTGTCAGGCTGTTGTTCATTAACTACTGTTCAGCATTCATCCTTTCCAAACTTATCATCAAACTCAGGGAATGGGGTCTCTGCTCCTTCCTATGCAACTGGATCCTTGACTTCTCTCCTCAGCCATGACCATGTCATCGAGCCATACAGTGTGGAAACAGACTCTTTGGCCCAACTTGCCCACACTGACCAACATGTCCCATCTACACTTGCTCCACCCTCCTGCATTTGGCCCATATCCCTCTAAACCTACCCTATCGATTGTTGTGTATTTGGATGCTTGGAACAAACTTTAATAAGGCTCGGACACGGGAGTAAACTAACAAGCTTCTTTATTCCAGGACGCCACCTTGAGTCTCCGCCGCACATGCGTACTTGCACAAGACATCACATATACTAATTATATATGCTAATTATATCACATACCTAACATACCTGTCTAGATGTTTCTTAAGCGTTGCGATAGTACCTGTTTCAACTACCTCCTCCAGCTACATGCTCCATACACCAACCACCCTTTGGGTATAAAAAGCTACCCCACAGTACTTATTAAATCTTTCCCTCTCACCTTAAACCTATGTTGTCTGGTTCTCAATTCCCTGATTCTGTGCAAAATACTTTGCATTTACCTGATCTATTCCTCTCATGATTTTGTACACCTCAATAAGATCACCCCTCATCCTTCTGCATTCCGAGCGATAAAGTCATAGCCTGCTCAACCACTCCCTGTAGCCCAGGCCCTCAACTCCTGGCAATGTCCTCATAAATCTTCTTTGCCAGACATAGCTTCAAAGCCGTCTTTAAATTCAATTGACTCTTGTTGGCACAAAATGATTACAAGAATTAAACTAAAATTATGACAAAGCAACGATGAAAGCCCAGGTGCTACCACATGAGGGAGCTGCAGTCTGTTTGAAAAATGGAGAGACGGTGCAATTTAAAAACATATTTGCCTGATGTATTTTAACACACAGCTTTTGCCATCATTACTTTATCTTGGCCTCCTTTACGCTTCACTATGAGCTTGGTGGGGCAGTAGATTTTCCTTGAATTATGTGTCCCTCAGTATCTCTTCTCCCTCACATCATTCCTTCTGGTGTGCCCGAAGATCGATTTTCAGCTCCCTCCTTTTTCCCATTTACATGCTGCCCCTTGGCAAAGTCATTGGTGAAGGCAAAGCTGGTTGCCACGAGTTGTTTATGACACCCAGCTTTAGTTCACCACCATATCATTAGTAGGTGGGGCTGAGGAACGGTCGATGGGGTTTAATGCAGAGAAGTATGAGGTCATAAGGAGCAGAATTAGGCTATTCGGTCCATCAAGTCTACTCCGCCATTCAATCATGGCTCCCTCCTAATCTAATTTTCCTGCCTTGTGGTGCTGCATTTTGGGAAGTCTAACCGTGGCAGGACCTACACAGTGCATGGTAGGCCTCTGGGGGGTATTGTAGAGCAGAGGGATCTAGGAGTGCAGGTACATAGTGTGTTGAAAGTAGCGTCACATGTAGATGGAGCGGTCAAGAAGACTTTCGGCACATTGGCCTTAATCAGAGTATTGAGTATAGAAATTGGGAGGCTATATTACAGTGGTACAAGACATTGGTGTGGCCACATTTAGAGTATTCTGTTCAGTTTGGCCATCCTATTATAGGAAAGATTGAAAGATGATTTGCAAGGATGATGCCAGGACTCGAGGGCCTGAGCTATAGGGAGAGGTTCAGCAGGCTAGGTCTTTATTTCTTGGAATGCAGGGGGATGAGATTATCTTATAGTGGTGTATAAGATCGTGAGAGGAATAGATGATCAGCTATGATCATATTGAATGGCGGTGCAGGCTCGAAGGGCCGATGGCCTAATCCTGCACCTATTTTCTATGCTTTTACGTTTCTATGGTAAATCCACTGCATCTTTTACCCAGAGTAGGGGAATCAAGAACCAGAGGAGATAGTTTAAGGTGAAGGGAGAAAGACCTCTGATCAAGCAACATCTTGATCTTAAAATTCTTACACTTGTTTTGCAATTTTTCTGTGTCCAATCTTTCCCAGTTTCCTCCAGCCCTAATGTCCTTTGATATATATTTAATCATCTCAGGATGTTTTCACAGAACCATGTCCAGCTGCCCAGACTCAAAACTTTCCTTCCTTCAGGTTCTCATCTCTCTTCCACCCTTTATAACATTAAGAGACGTGTTCATTAATCTCGAGCCAACGTCACCCAATCGCTCTGACTTAACTTCTGTTCAGCTGTCCCAGTATCTCAATATAGACACAAACTCAACGGGTCAGGCGGCATCTCTGGAGAAAAGGAATAGGTGATGTTTTGGGTCGAGACCCTTCGTCAGACATCTCAATATTTGTTTGATAATTCGCCTGTGAACTGACCTGAACTGCTTTCTGTGTGGACTATTCATGACATTAATGTTACTCATAGTGTGAGGTACAAGAGACATTTAATGCACTTATACAGCTTCCTAAGTTAATAATAGACATCTCAACATATGATTGCCTGAAAGTGTGCCGTATGATGAAAAGCGTGATGACATTCCCACTACTATAAACAATGAAACGTTTTTGCCTAAATCTTGTCCACAATAGGTTCTCAATGCACATGCTTCTGAATCCAAATCTCTGAGTCTTACAATAATGTATGTCAAAAATCAAGAATTAAGTATTTCTTGATTAGTCTGGGTGTCAGAGGTTATGAGGAGAACTAAATAATTGATTAACTAAATAAACTAAATAGTGGGGGGAGGGATTGACAAATTGGGAGTATAAAGATGGAGTTGAAGGGGAAGTGAGTACAGGATAAGTTGCAAAAGACTCCCGAATTAATGGGAAGGAAAGTTCGAGAAGGGATAAGAGAGTATGGTCAGGGCCAATTGCAAGCGGTGCGAGAGGGGAGGTGAATACTGAGGTCAAAGTGTTGTATATGAATGCGCGAAGTATAAGAAATAAAGTGGATGAGTTTGAGGCTCGTTTAGAAATTGGCAAGTATGATGTTGTGGGAATTACAGAGACATGGCTGCAAGAGTGCCAGGGCTGGGAACTGAATATTCAAGGGTATACCTCCTATCGGAAAGACAGACAGGTGGGCAGAGGGGGTGGGGTAGCTCTGTTGGTGAGTAACAAAATTCAGTCCCTTGCAAGGGGTGACATTGAAACAGGAGATGTGGAGTCAGTATGGATAGAACTAAGGAATTGTAAGGGTAAAAAGACGCTGATAGGACTTATCTACAGGACCCCAAACAGTAGCCTGGATATAGGGCGCAAGTTGAACCAGGAGTTAAAATTGGCATGTAGTAAAGGTAATGCTACAGTTGTTATGGGAGATTTCAACATGAAGGTACACTGGGAAAATCAAGTTGGTACTGGACCCCAAGAAAGGGAGTTTGGGAGTACCTCCGTGATGGATTCTTAGAGCAGCTTGTATTAGAGCCTACCAGGGAGAAGGCAATTCTGGATTTAGTGTTATGTAATGAACCGGTTTTGATAAAGGACCTTGAGGTTAAGGAGCCATTAGGAGGTAGTGACCATAATATGGTCAGGTTTCATCTACAATTGGAGAGGGAGTAGGGTAAATTGGAGGTGTCAGTGTTACAGTTGAATAAAGCAGACTATGGAGCCATGAGGGAGGAGCTGGCTAAAGTTGACTGGAAAGATACCCTAGCAGGGATGATAGTGGAACAACAATGGCAGGTATTTCTGGGAATAATACAGAAGGTGGCAGGTTCAGTTCATTCCAAAGAGGAAGAAAGATTCCAAGGGGAGTAAAGGACGACCATGGCTGATAAGGGACGTCAGGGACAGTATAAAAATAAAAGAGAAGAAGTACAACGTAGCAAAGATGAGCGGGAATCAAGAAGATTGGGAAATGTTTAAAGAGCAACAGAAGATAACCAAAAAGGTAATATGGGGAGAAAAGATGATGTACGAAGGTAAGCTAGCCAAGAATATAAAGGAGGATAGTAAAAGCTTCTTTAGGTATGTGAAGAGGAAAAAATTAGTTAACACCAAAGATGGACTCTTGAAAACTGAAAAAGGTGAATTTATTATGGGGAACAAGGAAATGGCAGATGAGTTGAACAGGTACTTTGGATCCGTCATCACTAAGGAGGACACAAATAATCTTCCTGATGTACTAGTGGCCAGAGGATCTGGGGTGACGGAGGAACTGAAGGAAATCCACATTAGGCAGGAAATGGAGTTGGATAGACTGATGGGACTGAAGGCTGATAAATCCTCAGGGCCTGATGGTCTGCATCCCACGGTACTTAAGGGAGTAGCTCTAGAAATCGTGGATGCATTGGCGATCATTTTCCAATGTTCTATAGATTCAGGATCAGTTCCTGTGGATTGGAGGTAGGTGATGTTATCCCACTTTTTTAAAAAGGCAGGAGAGAGAAAACAAGGAATTATAGATCAGTTTGCCTGACATCGGTGGTGGGGAAGATGCAGGAGTCAATCATAAATGATGAAATAGCGGCACATTTGGATAGCAGTAACAGGATCGGTCAAAGTCAGCATGGATTTACGAAGGGGAAATCATGCTTGACTAATCTTCTTGAATTTTTTGAGGATGTAACTTGGAAAATGGACAAGGGAGAGCCAGTGGATGTAGTGTACCTGGACTTTCAGAAAGCATTTGGTAAGGTCCCACATAGGATAATAGTGGGTAAAATTAGGGCACATAGTATTGGGGGTAGAGTGCTGACATGGATAGAAAATTGATTGGCAGACAGGAAACAAAGAGTAGGGATTAACGGGTCCCTTTCAGAATGGCAGGCCGTGACTAGTGGGGTACCGCAAGGCTCGGTGCTGAGAATGCAGCTATTTACAATATAAATCAATGATTTAGATGAAGGGATTCAAAGTAACATTAGCAGATTTGCAGATGACACAAAGCTGGGTGGCAATGTGAACTGTGAGGAGGATGCTATGAGAAAGCAGGGTAACTTGGACAGGTTGGGTGAGTGGGCAGATGTATGGCAGATGCAGTTTAATGTGGATAAACGTGAGGTTATCCACTTTGGTAGCAAAAACGGGAAGAGAGATTATTATCTAAGTGGTGTAAAGTTGGGAAAAGGGGAAGTACAACGGGATCTGGGGATCCTTGTTAATCAGTCAATGAAAGTAAGCATGCAGGTACAGCAGGCAGTGGAGAAAGCGAATGGCATGTTGGGTATAGGAGCAAAGAGGTCCTTCTGCAGTTGTGTAGGGCCCCAGTAAGACCACACCTGGAGTATTGTGTGCAGTTTTGGTCCCCTAATTTGAGGACGGACATTCTTGCTATTGAGGGTGTGCAGCGAAGGTTTACAAGGTTAATTCCCGAGATGGCGGGACTGTCATATGCTGAGAGAATGGAGCTGCTGGGCTTGTATACTATGGAATTTAGAAGGATGAGAGGGAATCTGATTGAAACATATAAGATTATTAAGGGTATGGACACACTAGAGGCAGGAAACCCGATGTTCGGTGAGTCCAGAACCAGGGGCCACAGTTTAAGAATAAGGGGTAAGCCATTTAAAACAGAGTTGAGGAAACACTTTTTCACACAGAGAGTTGTGAGTGTGGGGAATTCTCTGCCTCAGTGGGCGGTGGAGGCCGGTTCTCTGGATATTTTCAAGAGAGAGCTAGATAGGGCTCTTAAATATAGCAGTCAGGGGATATGGGGAGAAGGCAGGAACGGGGTACTGATTGGGGATGATCAGCCATGATCACATTGAATGGTGGTGCTGGCTCAAAGGGCCGAATGGCCTACTCCTGCACCTATTGTCTATTGTCCATTGAAGGCAGGAGAATTGATTCAAATAGTCTTCTTCCATGCTCTAACCATTTGTGAATTCTCAGAATACTTGTAGACTAGGTATTCAAAGCAGAGAAATTTCAAACTAGGCAAAGTTACCTGCACACCCATTACATTACCGTGTTACTGAAGATAAGCTAATACTACTCACTTGGAGGAAACAATGACCATCCAAAGCAAGAGAAAAAACAACCTGACTGACTGACTAGCAGGTGGTGTTAGAGGTTGCTTTTCAGACTGGTGGCCTGTAGCAAGTGGTGTGCCACAGAGATTGGTACTGGGTCCAATCTTTTTCCTTAACTAAACTAAACTAAATTTATTTACATTAATGGTTTGCATATGAATCTAGGCAGCATGGTTGGTAAATTTGAAGATAACACTAAAACTGACATTGATAGCAGACAGTGAAGAAGGCTTTGTCTAAGAAGGAACTGCAAATGCTGGTTTGCTCTGAAGATAGACACAAAATGCTGGAGTAAATTAGCGGGTCAGGCAGCACCTCTGTTCTCGAAAGAAGGTTATCTACGATTATAACATTATCTTGATCAAGTGAATCAATGGGCCAAGGAATGCAAAATGGTGTTTAATTCAGGAAAATATGATGTGTTGCATTTTGTAGGCCAACCCACATTAGGACTTACACAGTAAATGGTAGGTCCTGGAGGTGTGTTGTAGAACAGAGAGACCTAGGACTGGAAGTACATCATTCCATGAAAGTGATGATGCAGGTAGACAGAGTGGTGAAGAAAATGTTAGGCATGCATGCCTTCGTCAATCAGGGTATTGAGTGCAGGAGTTGGAATGTCATCTGCAGAAGACTTTGGTAAGATCACATTTCAAGTACTGTGCACAGCTCTGGTGGCTGTAGTATAGAAATGATGTCCTTGAGCTGGAAAAGGTGCAAAAAACATTTACAAGATGTATCGGGCCTGGAGGCTTTTAGTTATAAGAAGAGGCTAGATAGGCAGGGGCTTTTTTCCCTGGAGTATACTAGTTGAGGGGTGGCCTTATAGAACTTTATAAAACCATGAGTGGAATAGATGAGGTGAATAACCATAGTTTATTTTCCCCAGAGTAGGGAACTCTTAAACTTGAGGACATAAGTTTAAGGTGAGAGAGGAAAGATGAGAAGGAACTTGAGATGAGAAAGGAAGCTGAGGGGCCATTTTTTCACAGGGGGTGGTGCATATATGGAACAAGTTACCAGGGGATAGAGGCGAGTACAATTATGCAATTTAAAAGACATTTGGACAGATACACAGAGGAGAAAGGTTTGGAGGGATATGGGCAATGTACAGGCAAGTGGGTTTAGCTTGGTTTCGCAACTTGGTTGGCATGGATGACTTGGGCCATGCTTCATAGCTCTGTGACTATATGACTTGTATATACTTTGGCGACACTGATATTCCACTAAAAGGGCAAGCATGTTTCATGATCCAGCAGGCAGCTTACTGCACTCAATATAATACTACAACCATTTTATCACAGGTCATGAGCAAAGAGTTAGCTCTGGCATGGCTGCAAAGAAAGACTGCAGAAAAATGAATCTGAACTGCTATACTAATTAATAAAAAGGGAGTCATCAAAATAAAGAAGAGCAGAAGATGCAGACTAACAGTTCTGTATGAATGAGTTGCAGTGATAAATCAAAGACAAATCAAAGCTTTCCCGGATCATCAATCAAGCAAGCAAAATAACTGGCAAAACTCAAAATCAATTATCAGTACTCCACACCCAGGCAGTTAAAAGGAAAGCCAACCTCATTACACAGGATCCCACCCACCCCCTGCACAGGTCCTTCCAACTTCTGCCATCAGGCCGCCGATATAAAGTCCCCCTATCCAAGAAAAACATCCACAAAAACTCATTCATACCCATTGCCATAAACAGCTTAAATAAAAAATGAACAAGGGACAAATTAACCCTGACGCACTGTCACTTTACACGTATCCACAACTTTTATCTTGTCTATTTTTACAGTTTTTAATCTTTATACTTGCTTTTAAGATCTATACACACTGTGTGTGCTCGCAGAAATCTGTGTTGTATGACTGCTTATCAGTACATTGTCCTGGTTGTATGTTGAGCCACGTCAAAGAAGATTTTCTGTTACGACAGACAATAAAGTTTTCTGAATCTGAATCTGAATCTGAATATTGGTTCATGAGTAAGCGATCGACATTTGTGTTGGCACAGAAAATGAAACTTTGGCCAGGCAGCAGGAAGAAAGACGAGATGGAGACAGTAGCACTAGCTGCGTGCATTAGTACATTTGTATCTTAGGAGTTTCAAATAGAGCTTTGGTTGTTTAGTTTAGTTTAGATTAGCTTATTTTAGTTTAATTTAAGTCAGTTTAGTTTAATATGGTCTGGTTTATTATGGAAATACAGTGAAAAGCTTTTTGTTGCATGCTATACCAGTCAACGAAAAGACTATACAGGATTTCAATCAAGCCGTCCGTTGTGTGCATATACAGTTTAAAGGGTATAACATTTAGTGTAAGATGAAATCCAATAACGTTCAATTAAAGATAGTTCAAAGGTTTAAAATTGGGTAGATGGAAGATCAGGACAGCACTTTAGGTGTTGAGAGGACGGTTCAGTTGCCTGCTAGTGGCTGGGAAGGAACTGTTCCTGAATATAGAGCTATGCTTTTTCTGCTTGTACTTCTGGCCTGATGATAGAGGGGAGAAGAGGGAGTGACCAGGTGACACTGGTCCGTGATTTTGCCGGTGGCCTTGGCGAGGCAGCATGAAGTGTAGAAGGAGGTTGATTTGCATGATGGTCTGGGCTACATCCACAACTCTCTGCAATTTCTTGAGGACTTGGGTGGAGCTCTTCCCAAATCATCCTGTGATGTATCCTGATAGAATACTTTTGACGGCGCATCTGTTGAAGATGGTGTGAGTTGTTGGGGATATGCCAAACTTCCTTAGCCTTCTAAGGAAGCAGAGGCTTTGGTGTGTTCATGACCACAGCATTGATGTGGCTGGTCCATGACAAATTGCTGGTGATTGTTCTCGACTAACTCTACTTCGGCAACAAAAGGTCAAAGGTCAAAGGTCAAAAACTTTATTTGCCATTTGTGCTTACACACATAGGAACTCTTGTGCGGTTATTCAGAGAGTCAAGTCAAGTCAAATTAAAAATTAAAAAGACACACAGAAGACACATAATCTATAAAAACATATACTACTAGAAATAAAAAAAGAAAATGCCTAAAACCCTATATAAAGGGGAAAGTGAGAGCATTGTAACTTGCACAAACCCTGTATCAGGACATCAGTTCATTTTGTTTTGTTTTGGCCAAGAGTCTCACTGTTGCAGGGAAGAAGCTCTTAAAAAAGCGTGTTCTGTTTGTGCTGTCCGCTCGTCTGTGCCTGAGGTTGTATGTGCAGTTTTTGTGTTTGAGCAGGGAGTGAGCTGGATGTAGTGTGTCTCTGATGATTCCCTCTGCTCTTTTTTGACAGCGCTGTGTGTAGGTTGTGTCCATGGAGGGGAGTTCAGTTCCATGGTTTAGCAGCATGTGTGTATTGCTTCACTTCCTGAAGACAATCACAATCTGCTTTGTCTTGCTGACATAGAGGAACAGCTTGTCGTCTTGGCACCAGGTTACAAGGTGTTCAGTATCCTTCTTGTAGTACGTCTCATCATTATTTGATATTCGCCCCATAACGGCGGTGTTGTCTGCGTACTTGTAAATTGAGTTGGTTTGGTATTTGATTGCACAGTCATGAATGTAAAAGAGGTATAGTAGTGGGCTGAGAACGCATCCTTGCAGGGCACCTGTGTTGAGGATTATAGTGGAGGATGATTTGCCACCTATCCACACTGATTTTGGTCTGTTGGTTCGGAAGTCGAGCATCCAGTTGCAGAGGAAAGTGCTGACTCCAAGTTACCCAGGTTTGGAGATGTGTTTGGTTTATATAATGCTATTGAAAATAGTCTATGAAAAGGAGTCAATGTTCTACAGAGGTAGCATTATTGTTTTAGTAAAAGCCCATGCAGAAATTGTGGAATCAATAAATTGTAGTGAAGAGATACATAATGGAAATAGAGTCTTCGGTCGAACTGATCCAGACTGATCAAGCTGATCAAGACCAATCTAAGACAGACCCATTTGTCCATGTTTAGCTCATATCACTCTATTGGTTTTGAGATACAGCACAGAAACAGGCCCTTCGGCCCACTGCATCTGTGCAGACCAGCGAACCCCATACACTAACACTATCTTTACACACTAGGGACAATTTACAATTTTACCAAAGCCAATTAATCTACAAACCTGTACATCTTTGGAGTGTGGGAGGAAACTGGAGCAACCAGAGAAAACACATGCAGGTCAAAGGGAGAACCTACAAACTCCATACAGACAGAACCCGTAGTCAGGATCGAACCCATGTCTCTAGCACTATAAGGCAGCATCTCTACCACTGCGCACCATGCTGCCCTGGTCCTCTAATATTTTCCTATCCATGTACTGTACCTGTCAACATGTCTTTTAAATGTCCTCTGTGTTATAAAATTACAAAAAGGATTTGAGACATTAGATGTTAACTAACATTATACAGTAGTTTCAAGGAGAGAGTGATGTGTTGCAGGAATTAGAAATGTTTCATCATCTAACCCTTATGAAATTACTAAGAATTACAAGTCTGGCACAAGAAACCAGAAACTGTACTCTAGGTAATTGCCTGTCAAGTGGTTTCCAGATCGGCAGTGATTTTGATATAGTTTGCAGAGCTGATAATAACGTGCAGTTTTGGAGAATGTTACACAATGCATTACAAGACCACAGTATGTAACTTACCAAAAAAAAGATTCAAGCAATGGTCCAAAATGCAAAGAGTCTCACCAAGCTCCAACTCCAAATAGGATGGTAGTATATAGCGAGAACGCATCATGAGATTTAAATGTTCTGCAAGTTTGAATGGTAATAATGCCTTTGGCTGTTGATTAAACACATGCTCATTCAGAGATGTTCAGTCATCTGCTGGCAAAATAATATTGCACCACTTTCAGTTCAGATTAGTTTATTGTCACGTGTACCGAGGTACAGTTTGCTGACCAAGGAGTAAGACTCCAAATTAAGGCAGTGTTGGTGATACAGGTGTAAATAGCTCATTCTAAGCTCCCCCCAGTCTAGTTTCAGTCAATAAAATACTGAATCAAGCACTTGAGCAACTAAACTTTATTTTGGAAAATACACAACAGTTCCCCTATACAATTTCGCCAGGATTAACACAGGAACCAAGGTGTACACTTCTCATTCACTGACATTAGAATCAAGTATACATAATGTCATCATGTCGAAACATAGAGTATGCAGATGCTGGTTTACACAGTTGGAGTAAGTCAACAGGTCAGGCAGCATCTCTGGAGAACACTGGTAGGCGATGTTACATGTCAGGATCCTTCTTCAGATGTCACCCAGTTCACTTAGAATTGGAGCCTGGATTGTACACCATTAATGCTGTGGCTACAGGTTATAGAAACATAGAAACATAGAAAAGAGGTGGATAGAAAGTAGGCCATTCGGACCTTCGAGCCACCACCGCCATTCAATATGATCAAGGCTGATCACCCAAAATCAGTATCCCGTTCCTGCTTTTTTCCCATTACCCTTAAGAGCTAAATCTTACTCTCATTTGAAATGTCAGCACATTGCTTGAATAGGTGATCAAATATTCAGAATGCATGTAATCATTGTAACAAACAGTGAGTAAAGACTAATTGACGAGTAAAGTTTACTCAGCGTTTGAAAACCTATTCAGGGAAATATTCTAAATATTCAATAAGATAAAAAGAAATATGAGTGTCAAGTCTTCTAATGTTTTTGCAGATTCCCCGCTTGAAAGGGATTTGATTTATCTACCCCGAAATGATGAACTGGATTCACTCAGACCAAACACTTCTTTTCCACCTTTTTTATTTTCTCCTCCTTTTATTTTGGCAGATTAGTCTTTAGCAGTTTTTAGCAGTTTTAGTCTTTACCAGGTTAAAAACCCGGCTGCCAATCGGGTCTGTAGAAAATCAGTCCTGCTTGCCTTTTCTGGCTATCGCGGCAGTCTTTTCGGACAGTCCTTTTGATTTACTGTTCAAGTTTTGCCGCCCGCTAGTCTCTTCCGTCTTCTTCCCTGGCTTCTGGTGCTGTGTGCCCTTTTGACCCCCGGGCAGAACTCAGCAGGCTGGGGTTCCGCCCACTTTAATCACTGTCTCGTGATTTCAATGTAGCATTTCTCTGCACCTGTTCTTTCATTTCAGTTTGACTTGACACCTCCCACTCGATCTTCCAATGGAACCACTTGGGAGATCGACGCTTTAAAGTCAAACTTTGAAGTCTAGGTTTGAACTTGGTCTCCTGATGCATTTCTGTCTTGTTCTTCTACTGGAAGTAAGACAACCAGCCGCCTAACATCCCTGTGAACAGTCGTGGCTTGGATCCTCTCCTTCCCCTGAGTGGAATGCCTTGCACTTCCTTTCAAAGCCTTTGTCAGAGGAATGGAGTAACTTGGAAAGATCCGTACATTAACGTCTCTCACGATGCCTTTGCGGTCTGGATTGAAGCTGACGACTCTGCCCAGCTTGAATTGCCCACTCAGTGCATTTTGGTCACTTAAACAGACAATGTCTCCGGCAGTGACATTTCTCTGAGTGGTGTGCCACTTGCTGCTTCCTTTTATGACCCAAGCCTTTCTTCTCATTTTAAGCAAGGTCCCAGCCACTCCGTCATGACTCTCCCTGTGAGCCTCCCGAGCTAGCAGCATGGACACCCAGGCCTCAATGGGCAGGATGGGAACAGCAACTTTATCCTCTTCAAAGCTCTGCACTCTACCACCACAAACCATCAGTCCAGAATCTTGGTCTTTATAGGCTACCAGCCGATCTGTTGTGGTGCTTGGGAAAGTTGTGCCCAATTGCGCAGCACCAAAAATGCCTTTTAGAGCATTTTTTCATTCTCTTACTGTAATGACTCCTGTCAAAGAGATGGCCTCCCACTAACGATTGTTTAGGGCTTTGTTCTTGCCAAGAAACCTCTTCGCTGCTCTCCAAATCCATGCGACTGTCTTGATCAGTCGAGTTAGAATGCTGAACCGCTTGACATCAACAAGGTTCTGAATAGCTGACCCTGCAGGTGGTCTCTTTGGGTTTGTTGGTTCCGGTTCTTGGTTCTCTACTTTGGCTCTTGATAGTGCTGCAACAAAAGCTTTCTTCTGTAACTTGTTGATGTTCTCTCTGGCAGTGGCAGACAGTTCTTTAGCTGATTTTATTGGCCACTCACTCACAGGCAATACCAGGAACTTCGGTCCATTTTGCCACTCCGATTACTGATCAAGGTCTTGAGGGCTGGCACCTCTGGTGATTACATCAGCGATGTTTTGTGGGCCAGGAATCCACCGCCAGTCCTGAATGTTGGTGCTTGTTTGAATCTCTCCAACCCGATTGGCGAAGAATGTCTGAAATCCGTAGCTTTCTCGCTGTATTGCACCAAGGATTGTTTGGCTATCCACAAGATGATACCACTTCTCCACTTGAATTCGACTGTGTACCTCAAAATACTTCTTTAAGCGTGAGGCGAACACTGCTCCGCACATCTCTGCTTTAACAGCATCTCCTCTGTGGTCCAAGGGAGTTAACTTGGCCTTGGATTCCACAAGTCTGACAATTGGGCCATGGTCTGAATTCCATCTCAGGTACATCACTGCCCCGTAGGTGTGCTCACTTCCGTCAGAAAAGGTGATTCCCAAGGGTTCAGTTGCGGAGCAAGAGGGAGTCAGTGCCCTGACGAACTTGACTTTTCCACGTTGTACGTACTCTTCAAAGAGCTTAATTGCATCCTCCCTGAGTCCATCTGAGAGTGCCATGTCCCATGTGTCTCTGACCGAACAGCTTCCCTCTTTTGCTTCTTGGAAAGCTCTGCGTACTAGAATCGCTCCCTTTTGCTTAACAGGAGCCACTATGCCGATGGGGTCATATAGCTCTGCTACCTGGCTGAGAAGCTCTCTTCTTGTTAGGGGATTTGGCGTTTGAGTTTTGATTTGCTCTTGTAGAAGGCCTTGACCAAGCCGCATCTTTTTCTTTCTCTTGGAGAAATTGATTCCCACCATAACGTGGAGCATGTCCTCTTCAACAATGTAGCCCAGGCCAAGTGCCTTGTTATCATCATCATGCATTTGGTTTGGTAGGATCATGCTTTTTGTTTTGCTTTTCTTTAAAGCATCACTGTCCTCCTTCCTCCCACTTTGGCCAGACAGAACCCAAGGCTTGAGCTCAAACCCACCAGCTTTTAGGATTCGTTCCACATTTGCTGTGATGATTCTCAACTGGTCGAGGCTGAGATGTGAGGATGTCGTCAACATAGCTGTCTTTCTGGAGTACTTGCTGCTCATCCTTGAGGTGGGTAAAAGAAGGAAGATTAGAAGTCTCACGCATTGCCAACTGTGCAATGCACCCCGCAGGTTTGTCTCCGATGTTCACTCTTGTGATAGCATACTCTCCCAGCTCCTCGTCCTCGGAATCTCGCCAGAGGAATCTGTGTAAGTGTACTTCATGGTCCTCCAACCAGACTGAGTTATACATCTTCTTTATGTCTCCCAGAGCAGCATAGATTCCGCCTCTGAATCTGAGGAGGACGGCGCAAATTTGGTTGAGGACGTCTGGACCTTTCATTAGCAAATCATTTAAGCTGACACCATTGCACTTTTGGCTGCTGTTCCACACTAGTCTCACTGGGGTTGTGACAGAGTGGGGGTTTGGAGCAATAAGGTGACTCACATACCACACTGGTCCCTTCCAGTTTGCAATCATGTCTTCGGACAATTTGATTGCAACCTTTCGGTCCACCATGTCGTGCACCTGAGCTGTGTAGGCACTTTTCCATTCAGGTTCTCTGGATAGCTGCCTCTCCGTCCTGAGAAATGTGGCTTCCACTGTCCTTTTATTATTTGGTAGAGAAGCTGGGTCTTCCAACCAAGGAAAGCTAGCATGCCAATGTGGGTCTTTACTGTGACGGTCTCCTGTTACGTAGGTGAGGCTTTCCCTTACCACTTCGAGCTCTCTCTCTTCAGCAAGAGTCATTTCTGCTCCAATGCTATCCCACTTCCACCAATTCAAGAAGTCCCGATTGGCGGTTGATGTACGTGACTTCTGGACTTTGACGGCGACCTGTCCGTTTGGTGAAAGTTCCTCAGGGACTGGGGCAGTGAGCTCCTCATACTTTAAAGCAGCTGCTCTCATTGATCTTGCGAAGTGTGTTTTGGACATGTGGGCTGACATGGTAAGCTTCTCAAACAGCTCAGGATGACAACCTCCAACAGTCTTTCCCAGTGGTCCATCCCACAGAATGAGATCTCCAACAGTTCTAATCCTCTGAGGCGCTAGCTGACATTCTCTATGGCTTATGAGCAAATGTATCTCTTTTGGTCTCACAAATTCCTCAAGTGGGACGTCTGGAAAGAACTTTTGCAGCTGCTGTGGTGTCACATGTTTGTGAACATGTGCAATGCTGTCCAATCCATAACAAACTAACTGGTGCGACTTGAGTGTGCCCTTGGCAGTCTTCACTCGGATCTTTAGAAGGTAACGCCTCGTCTCTACGTGGACCTTCATCCCCCCCAACTCCATGGACGATAAGATTGATGTTTTCACTCCTAAGGTTCAGTCTACTCGCAGCCTTGTGAGTTATGTAGTTGGTATCTGAAGCCAAGTCAATTAATGTCCCAACCTTTTGTCCAGCATTTGCTACGACCTCCAGAAGCATCATAATCACTGGATGCTCTTGCAGTCCACCTTCCTTTAGGAGGCTTGGCTGATGCTTTGCAGTGTTGAAGGCTCTTGATGCAGTGTTGGAGAACACATCTCGGCATTGTTTTGCCAACTCTGGTGGAAGTTTGCTGAAAAACTCCTCTTGGTCCACTGTATATTTCTTCTTGCCTTTATCTTCCTCTGGACCAAATTTACTCCTTCTCTGATCCACACTGCTTTTCCTCATCTCATAATTGGGGCACAGATAAAAATGATGCTCGGGAGTCTGTTCATCCTTGCAGATTTGATTTTTACACAGATATGCAGGTTTGCAGTATGAACCATCATCATGAACTTCAAGACACTTTTTGCATGCTCCCAACTTCTTTACTGCAGCTCTTTTCTCTGTCAGCTTTAGCCCTCGAAACTGCTTGCAGAAGTACAGCTTCCTTTTATGCTTTATGTCACCACAGACTACACAACTTGTGTGGTCATTTCCTGACTTGGTAGACTTGGTTCTGGCATGTCTTGGTTCAGTCCGAGTTTCCTTTCTACTCGGCTCCTCATCCCTCAATTGCTCGAGCTGTTCGTATATGCTCTTCTGCTCTTTGAGAAATGACAAGAGGCTGTCAAACCGTTTCTCTGGTGCCACAGCATTCCTCTTGTCAGCTACATAAACCAGCCATTTCTTCTTGAGGGTTTCTGGAAGCTTGGTTTCAATTGATTTTGTCATCAGTGGATTTTTAATAGCGCCTGTGTCTCCGAGATCGCTCAAGTCCTTAAGTGCCTTTTCCACAGCTTGAATTAATTCCACTATTTTACGTGGCTGATGTCCTCTGACAGATGGGATTCACTGAAGCTCCTCCACTATCCTCCACTATCTCAATAGCAATAGCTGTTTGATTTCCAAACCGGTTCTCTAGGACACGAAAGATATCATCTGCAATGTTATAACTTGTGAGGCGGAGGTCTCTTGTAATTTTGTCCTCCAGACTGTCCAGCAATTGAACCTTCTTCACCTCATTTGATCCAGTGGGTTCACCTTGCTTTTGCAGTGCTTCCCAATCCTTCCTCCATCTATAAAAGTCACGCTTGTTTCCAGTAAACTTAGGAAGGGCCGTGGGTCTCAGTCTGATGGCTGGTGAAGGATAATTGAAAGCATTCGCCGCTTGTGCTAATCCTTCAGCGTCCTTCTTTATTCTTGCCTGTATGAAGTCAGCCTTCCAGGAAACCAGCTTGGGGACGAGAAGCTCGAGTGTTCTTAGGTGTTTCTGGAAGCTCTCTTGCTCATCCAGAGGGACCCAACGTTTCCACCGACTGTACGTCTCCTTTGCAGTCTCTACCAGTTTCTGCAGGTGGTTAAGCAGGAATTCATATGCTTCTTGGTTGCTATTTGATGGTGCGGGGGCAGCAGCAAGTTCACATGCACCATCTGCTGTCTGTAGTGAGGTGGATAATTCAACATTTCCAAAGTTTGCCCATAGAGTGTCCTGGATGAGCCCTTTGACCTCTTTTAGTTTCGACACACTCCTTTGCAGTCTTTGCCAGGTCGGCTTTTTGCTGTTCAGTTAACACAGTTTCCTCATCTGCGTCCAGCTCCGCCTCCAGCTCTGCAATGAGTCCAGCCTCCACATCGTCATTGGCTTCCATGACTTTTTCGGCCTCCTGCATGAGTTTGTTGAAATTGTTCCTGAGCTTCTCTTCAGACATTTCTTTATGGTTCCTAATGATGCTGTTAACAAGGCGAGAGAATGCCCGTTTTGCTGTTGTCCTCTCCACCTTGAGCTGCTCAGCTGACTTTCCAGTAACTTCATCAGTCATGATTTATCTTGACTTAACTGTCTCTTTTCCAGGTTTCCAGATCTCCTGGTCACAACGGTTTTTCACTGTCAAGTCTTCTAATGTTTTTGCAGATTCCCCGCTTGAAAGGGATTTGATTTATCTACCCCGAAATGATACAATACAATACAATACAATTCAATTTATTGTCATTTGGACCGCTTGAGGTCCAAACGAAACATCGGTGATGAACTGGATTCACTCAGACCAAACACTTCTTTTCCACCTTTTTTATTTTCTCCTCCTTTTATTTTGGCAGATTAGTCTTTAGCAGTTTTTAGCAGTTTTAGTCTTTACCAGGTGAAAAACCCGGCTGCCAATCGGGTCTGTAGAAAATCAGTCCTGCTTGCCTTTTCTGGCTATCGCGGCAGTCTTTTCGGACAGTCCTTTTGATTTACTGTTCAAGTTTTGCCGCCCGCAGGTCTCTTCCGTCATCTTCCCTGGCTTCTGGTGCTGTGTGCCCTTTTGACCCCCGGGCAGAACTCAGCAGGCTGGGGTTCCGCCCACTTTAATCACTGTCTCGTGATTTCAATGTAGCATTTCTCTGCACCTGTTCTTTCATTTCAGTTTGACTTGACAATGAGGCACAAAGATCAACATGTGAAATGACTTCTTGTTATGCTGAATTATCGAGGATGTCCAAGTATGACTAGTAAGTATTGATGCCAAGCACTTATTGACAGTTGGAAATAGACACTAATTAAAAGAATAAAAACAAATCAAGAGAATCATGGATAGAATGTGAAGAAAGTCACAACTGTACAACACAAGATTTTGAGACACAAAAAAACATTATACCAAAGGGCAGATGTGTTAAAAAAAAAAAGACATAAAGTGCTGGACATGATCTGCTTATCAGGCAGCATCTCTGGAGAATATGAATATATGGCCTTTTTGGGTCGGGACCTTCCTTCAAACTCAATGGATATGTTAATATTAGTTTTGAACAAAGTAGTTATATCTATAACATTGTCTGTATGGAAAGTGAATCAGGTAGACTTTCTGAGAGCCGGAAAAAGTATTAAATAATCAGTCAGTGAAAGCAAGTTGCACTGGAGTTGGGGGAAATACTACAATGTTAAATCTGGATTTCAGATAGAAACAGTGATGAAACTGAAAGGAGGTCAAACTTTGTGGAGTGCAGTCATACATAGCAAGGCTTATTGTAAAATGGCACTCCAGATATGATGTGTAAAATGTTGCTTCCATAGAAGCCTCGGTACACATGACAATCACCTAAAGTAAACTAAAAACGTGGCAATAAACTAAACCAAACTAAACTAAACTAAACCTTCACACCCAGCATACTACACTTAGTTACATTAAAGATACTTCATAAATGAAAGGCATTAATTTAAAAAAATAATTTGGCACAATGTACTGGCTGGTGGAATACATGTACGAGTGCAGTTTTTGTCAGTTCTCAAATGCATTGACAGACATTGGAGACCTGATACCCTTTCCTTGGTATCGGCAGTTCACAGATTTAAAAATGATCCCCGTGCAAACTGCTGAGATCAACCAACAAGCAGCAAAACAGACCTGTGATCAGCAGAGTTGAAAGTAATATTATATTTGTTACAAAGAACAAAAAAATAAATACAAAAACTGCTTTGGTGTCTTCTGGGTGTCACAGAAAGTGATCGGTTTGTTTTGGGATCAATGAGGGTGAATTGTGTGAAGTTTGTGTGTTACTTCGTCTGTTGCCCAAACCTTAGTTCACAGAATGAACTCATGATAACAATTCTTCTATAATTAGCAGCTTCACAAGACTTACAGAATCAATAGCATAGTTTTGCAAAATGTTTCAACCTCAATCTGAAACAAACAGCCTATTATCTTAGATTGCCATGATCCAACAATTTTTAAGTGTAAACTATAAAAACATGCACAATGTATTTGCCAGTGCAATAAAATTGCAATGATTTCCATAAGGTTTTGAATGGTGCAGTTAAAGAATGTTTCTGTTCTAACAGGATGCCTCTCTGCAACACAAAGATAATAGAACATGCTCATTTCCTGCTTGTTTTGACATTAGAAATGCTTTTAGCAAACTAGGCTTTTATTTCTATGCCTGAAGCACAAAAAGAGCTGCACAGCAAGCCACTGGATTTCATGCCAGCCGTGGAATAGAAGCGTTCCTGTGTCATTAGGTACAGAGGTTAAATATTTGTTCAGAAGAAAGGCCTGTTTTCAAAGGGTGAGAGACTTTCTTCCAGAGGTAACAAAATTGGATGATTTCATACATTGACTGTCTTTTACAACTGATGTTAAGATAAAAGCTATAATGAAAAAAATGTTGGAGGTTGTTATTTATTCTGTTTTCCAGGGATGATTGAATTGCAAATGTGCCTGGCAGGTGGCTTCTGAAACTGCCAAAGTCTTTCCCTGTTTTAGTTTAGCAAAGTAGTTGGTTTACAGCTAATTAGGCAACCATAAAATGACATTTGTGCCTAAGCCTTTCACGGCATTTACGGTTTGTCCTGATGATGCTCAATAGATCCACAGGACATAATCAAAATCTCGCAGGTTATTTATTCTCTGGGGTGCAGTGGAACTGGATGGCAAGATCTGTGAAAGTGAAATTTCTTTTGCCCAGGAAATCTTAACGTGCTCACCTCCCAATTGGAGTGACCACACACTAATAATCATTGAAGCTCATGCTCCCCGAGGAATGTTGAAAGGTATGAGGCGTGTGGAGGGTGTTTTTTTCTTCACACAGCAAAATCATTTGTTTCAGAGAGGGAAAGCGGTCAGAGAGATGAGAGGCGGATTTGGCATTGGTCCGCCGTTAAATAAGAGCAGTCAATTGAGGCAGCAGAGCAAATGCCAAATTTTGGTTGATTCCAACATCAAAGCAATCTGCAGTAAGACGTGAGGGCAGTAGTAGGCAGAGGTGTAAAGAGGACAAGGACATAGTGCACTGTGAAGTTCCTACCAACCACAAACATCTAACTTTACAAATGTTGGTTTGGACTGGTCTAAGGTCGTTGTAATCGTTGAGGGATCCCAATTTGCATAGTAAGGTGGCCTGGTGAGATGCTTATGCTGTTTACAGGGCTGCTTAAATATGATATCAGCAGGCACTTTGCCATTAATGTAATGATCAAATTATTCCTATATTCTTTAGCATTAATGGTTGCCCATGTGTAAAAATTCTCCACCACTGTCAACTTATATTTGTGGGGGCCACTGTAGTGCAGTGGTAGAGTTGCTGCCGTACGGCGCCAGAGACCTCAGTTCGATCCTGACTTCGGGTGTTATCTGTATGGAGTTTGTACGCTCTCTCTGGGGCCGTGTGGGTTTCCTCTGAGTGCTCCAGTTTCCTCCCACATTCCAAAGACGTGCAGGTTTGTAGGTTAATCGGCCTCTGTAAATTACCTCTGGTGTGTAGCATATAATAATAATAATAATAATATCTTTTATTGTCATTGCACGTCAGTGCAACGAGATTTAGTGTGCAGCTCCACTGATGTACAAGAAAGGTAAATAAATACAATACATAAATAAGCAAGCTGAATTGATTGACGTGACCATCTGAGGGAGACTGTCCAAAGGGAGTGGGTGGGGGGGCACTCATTTGGGCCGGTTCAGAGCCGCTATAGCTCTTGGGATAAAACTGTTCCTGAGTCTGGAGGTACGGGCGTAGAAGGCCTTGTAACGTCTGCCGGAGGGAAGTAGTTGAAACAGACCGTGACAGGGGTGTGATGAGTCCTTATGGATGCTGAGGGCCTTCCTGAGGTACCGCGTGTGGTAGATGCCCTCCAAGGCTGGTAGCTCTGTCCCGATGATCCGCTGCGCTCTGTTGACGACGCGCTGAAGAGCTCTCCTCTCCGCCTCCGTGCAGCTGAGATACCACACAGAGATGCCATACGTTAGTATGCTCTCTGTGGTGCAGCGGTAGAACATTGTCAGCAGCTGTTGGGGCAGACCAGTCTTTTTTAATGTCCTCAGGAAGAACAGTCGTTGCTGTGCCTTCTTGACCAGCGCAGCGGTGTTTGTGGACCATGTGAGGTCTTCTGAAATGTGAGTGCCCAGAAACTTAAAGCTGGACACTCTCTCCACACTTCCCCCGTAAATGGAGATTGGGGCGTATTCTCCAGAATGGGACCTCCTGAAGTCAATAATCAGCTCCTTGGTCTTGGAGGTGTTTAGTGCCAAGTTGTTATTGGCGCACCAGTCCGCCAGGTTCTGCACCTCCGCTCTGTAGTTTGTTTCATCACCGTTGGTGATCAGCCCAATCACTGTTGTGTCATCTGCAAACTTCACGATGGTGTTGGTGTCGAATGCAGGGACACAGTCGTGAGTGAAGAGGGAGTAGAGCATGGGGCTTAGTACACACCCCTGTGGTGTGCCGGTGCTCAGGGTGATAGTGGGGGACAGGTGCGGGCCCAGTCTCACTGCCTGCGGTCGCTCCGTGAGAAAGTTCAGGATCCAATCGCATATCGGTGAGCTGAGGCCTAGCTGGTGGAGTTTGGTGGTGAGCTTGGTGGGGATGACCGTATGAAACTGGGATAAAATAGAATTAGTGTATGGGTGATGGTCGGTTGATGCAGATTCAGTGGCTGAAGGTCCTGTTTCCACGCTGTATCTCTAAACTAAATCTATATATCAACAGAAGACTAATACTTAGAAGCCTCATGAACACTGTAATAAATAGCAGGTATAGACTTCTTAAATGGTGGAAGTCCTCCATAACAGCATGCACGAGGTTTCAGTCGATCAAGGCAATAAAAATATATACAACTCAAATCAAAACTAGGGTCATTCTGTAAATTAAGTAATCCTAGTATTTGGACTCATGGATTCATTCAATTCTCCTCCAAGTAGTATGTTTTTAGAAGTATCTGAATATTGTGTTTATAATTTCGAAAGTAAAACTACATTTCAATGCAATAACGGTAGATTTTGATGTGATAAATAATGTCAATTTTTCATTCCGGTATCCAAATTCAAATTGGACTGTTAAGCAAAGTGCTTAGAGGTTGTACTTAGAGGTCAGGGAACGATGTATGCAGAAATATCAAGGAGAACTTAGCATGAGGATCATAGCTCAGTTCTTTGGCACATCAGGGAAAATATAACAGCATTTTCTTTGTCCTCTTCAGTTTCATGGGACTGGATCTGTGGTGATCATAGTTGCACCTCCAACACAGCTTAAGTTGTGAAGACAGGTTGGTTCATACAAATGAGAAAAAGCTACCAGATGGTCTTACCAGTTAGTTTTGAGGAGGGATTTTGTGACCGGTCTGATTTTTTTCACTTTTGCTGCTTTTCCTTTGCAGTCAATTATTCAGCATTTTTTTATACTGGGAAAAACAGAGTTTTCAATCCACCAGAACAAACATTAAAAAGTGATGGGCAAAAGATTGGTAGATTCACTGTATTGTGCGATGATAGATGAAACAAAGCAGAATATCATTCAAAAACAGAAAATGCTGTAAATATTCAGTCAGTCATATAATTTTTGTGGAAAGTGGAATAGGGTGAATGTTTCAGGTCTGAGACCTCTTTGGTCAGATATATTACAGAGAGCGTGCGGCATGGTGGCGCAGTGATAGCATTGTTGCCTTACAGCACTTGCAGCGGCGGGTTCAATCCCAACTACGGATGCTGTCTGTACGGAGTTTGTACGTTCTCTCCGTGACCGCGTGGCTTTTCTCTAAGATCTTCGGTTTCCTCCAAGACTCCAATGACGTACAGGTTTGTAGATAAATTGGCTTGGTATAAGTGTAAATTGTCCCTAGTGATTGTAGGATAGTGTTAATATGCGGGGATGTCGTCCACTGGGCCCGCGGCCGATCCCCCGAATTCAGGTCATCGCCGCCGGAACCCCGCCACAGCCCAGAAGTCGGCCTGTTTGGTTATCAGAAATGGACAGCTTTAGTGAAGACAGAAAGAAAGTGCAAATCATCAAAAGCTGGAAAATTTGATATTAAGTTCGGTTGCTACATGAGGATGAGGTGCTGTTCCTCAAGCTTGCATTGTGGGAGGCCACAGACAGGAGGGGGAGTGGGTGCGGGAGTGAGATGGCAAACCTGAACCTTCCTTAAGTTGGATGTCCCTTGAAGTCCTTTGTGAAAATGTCTCCCCCAGCTTGAAATTAATTTAGTTTCGAGATACAGCGCGGAAACAGGCCTTTAGGCCCACCGAGTCCGTGGCGGCCTGTCGCACATGAACACAATCCTATCCACTAAGGCCAATCTACAGTTTTACTGAAGCCAATCAATCCGCAACCCTGGAAGTCTTATGAGTGTAGGAGGAAACCAGAGCAACTGGACAAAATCCATGCAGGTCAAGGGGAGAACATTGAAACTCCATACAGACTGCACCCACAGTCAGGATCGAACCCGGGTTTCTGGCGCTGTAAGGCAGCAACTCTACCACTGCGCCACCGTGTCGCCCAAATGTTGTTATCATTTTACTGATTAATAGCCAAGTCCTCACAGTGAAAGTAATGTATCTATCTGCCTGTGTATGCTGGTGCTGACTTGATCACCAGGCCTCAGTTAAAGGCTGGACCTTGAAACATTTTAACACTTGCAACTTAATTAAAACATGTAACTATGACATAGCCCCACATCCACCAGAATGGTATAAACAGGGAGTAGAATGACAAAAGATAAATGAAAATGTTCAAACTTAAAAGATGTTAGAATAAAGGGTTGATATTACTGCAGAAAAGTTTTGCCTCTGGCATACATTCATCACATTCCAGATATCACATTTTATTTAAAAAAAAAGAAAGACTAGTTGAGTTTGTTTTTACCTGCAGCCTGAAGTCTACAAGCAATTTACTGACCTCCAATTCACCTTAGCATATTTACAAGCTGCAATAATTACCTGGATTCCTACAGGCAGTATCTGGGAAATGGCCTAAAAAAGGGACAAGACAACGGCAAAACAGTCTCATTGTGATCCATGTCCCAGGGAGTATCAAGTCACTTAGTTATTGAGAAAGGTTGTTGTCAAAGTAAAGTTAAAAGCAAGATCTAACACTGCCTATGCCGCTGAGTTACTCCAGCAATTTGTGTCTATCTTCGATTTAAACCAACATCTGCAGTTCTTTCCAACACAGGATTAGTTAGTAAATGCTTAAAATGGAATGACACAAATATCGGTCAAACCTAATATGCCACTGCTGTTTTGGAATTAGATTGGCAAAATAATTCATGTTGCAGTTGTATAAGACATTGGTTAGATCACATTTAGAGTATTGTGTTCAGTTTTGGGCACCATGTTATAAGAAAGATTTTGTTAAGCTGGAAAGGGTACAGAGAAGATTTACGAGGATGTTGCCAGGATTAGAGGGTCTGAGCTATAGATAGAGGTTGAGTAGGCTGGAACTCTATTCCTTGGAACACAGGAGGATGAGGGGTGATTTTACAGAGGTGAATAAATTATGAGAGTACTAGATCGAGTAAATACACAGAGTCTCATGCCCAGAGTAGGTGAATCGAGGACCAGAGGACATAGGTTTAAGGTGGAGGGGAAAAGATTAAATAGGAATCTGAGGGGTAGCCTTTTCACACAAAGGGTGTTGGGTGTATGGAACAAACTGCCAGAGGAGGTAGTTGAGGCTGGGACTAATCCAACGTTTAAGAAACAATTAGACAGGTACATGGATAGGACAGGTTTGGAGGGATATGGACCAAGCGCAGGCAGGTGGGACTAGTGTAGCTGGGACACGTTGGCCGGTGTGGGCAAGTTGGGCCGAAGGGCCTGTTTCCACACTGTATCACTATGACTCTATGACTTGGAGAATTGAGTTAAAGGGCAATTTTTCGCCACCTACCCAATAGATTTGCAGTGGTGGGGTGCTCTGCTAAGATCTCACAAAAGAAACACATTTGCATTTGTACCAATTTTATTTTACTTTAGTCCACTGTCACATGTACCGAGGTACAGTGAAAAGCTTTTGTTGCCTGCTAACGAATACATAATAGGTGCAGGAGTAAACCAATCGGCCCCTCGAGCCAGCACCGCCATTCACTGTGATCATGGCTGATCATCCACAATCTTTACCCCTTTCCTCCCTTCTCCCCATATTCCTTGACTCTACTATCTTTAAGAGCCCTATGTAACTCTCTCTTGAAAGCATCCAGAGAATCGACCTCCACTGCTTTCTGAAGCAGAGAATTCCACAGATTCACAGCAGCGTTTTCATCACCGTTCTAAATGACCAACCCCTTATTCTTAAACAGTGGGCCCTGGCTCTGGACTCCCCCAACATCGGGAACATTTTTCCTGCCTCTAGCGTGTCCAATCCATTAATAATCTTATATGTTTCAATAAGATACCCCCTCATCCTTCAAAATTCCAGTGTATACAAGCCCAGTCGCTCCTTTCTTTCAACATATGACAGTCCCGCCATCTCGGGAATGAACCTCGTGAACCTACGCTGCACTCCCTAAATAGCAAGAATGTCCTTCCTCAAATTTGGAGACCAAAACTGCCCACAATACTCCAGGTGTGGTCTCCCCAGGGCCCTGTATAATTACAGAAGGACCAATTTTCTCCTATACTCAACTCCTCTTGTTATGAAGGCCAACATGGCATTAGGTTTCTTCACTGCCTGCTGTACCTGCATGCTTACTTTCAGTGACTGATGTACAAGGACATCCAGGTCTCGTCGTACTTCCCCTTTTCCTAACTTGATACCATTCAGATAATAATCTGCCTTCCTGTTCAAGCCACCAAAGCGGATAACCTCACTTTTATCCTCATTTAAACTGCATCTGCCATGCATCTGCCAATTCACCCAACCTGTCCAAGTCACCCTGCGTCCTCATAGCATCCTCCTCACAGTTCACACTGCCACCCAGCTTTGTGTCATATGCTAATTTGCATGTGATACTTTTAATCCCTTCATCTAAATCATTAAAGTATATTGTAAATAGCTGCGGTCCCAGCACCGAGCCTTGCGGTACCCACTAGTCATTGCCTGCCATTCTGAAAGGGACCCGTTAATCCCTAATCTTTGTTTCCTGTCTGCCAACCAATTTTCTATCCATGTCAGTACCGTACCCCGTATACCATGTGCTCTAATTTTGCCCACTAATTTCCTATGTGGGACCTTATCAAAGGCTTTCTGAAAGTCCAGGTACACTACATCCACTGACTCTCCCTTGTCCATTTTCCTAGTTACAGTGACATTCTGAAAAAATTACGGAAGATTAGTCAAGCATGATTTACCCTTCGTAAAAATCCATGCTGACTCGAACCGCTCCTGTTGCTGCTATCCAAATGTGCCGCTATTTCATCTTTTATAATTGACTCTAGTATCTTCCCCACCACTGATATCAGGCTAACTGGTCTATAATTCACTGTTTTCTCTCTCCCTCCTTTCTTAAAAAGTGGGAAAACATTAGCTACCCACCAAACCACAGGAACTGATCCTGGAAAATGATCACCAATGTGTCCATGATTTCTAGAGCCACCTCCTTATGTACACTGGGATGCAGACCTTGAAGGGTCTGAAGAAGGGTTTCGGCCCGAAACGTCGCCTATTTCCTTCGCTCCATAGATGCTGCTGCACCCGCTGAGTTCCTCCAGCAATTTTGTGTACCTGGGATGCAGACCATCAGGCCCTGGGGATTTATCAGCCTTCAGTCCCATCAGTTTACCCAACGCCATTTTCTGCCTAATGTGAATTTCCTTCAGTTGCTCCGTCACCCTAGGTCCTCTGTCCACTAGTACACCTGGGAGATTGTTTGTGTTTTCCTCAGTGAAGACAGATCCAAAGTACCTGTTCACTCGTCTGCCATTTCCTAGTTCCCCATAATAAATTCACCTGTTTCTGTCTTCAAGGGACCCACATTTGTTTTAACTCATTTTTTCCTCTTCACATACCTAAAGATGCTTTTACTATCCTCTTTTATATTCTTGGTTAGCTTACCTTCGCACCTCATCTTTTCTCCCCGTATTGTCTTTTTAGTTATCTTCTATTGCTCTTTAAATGTTTCCTAATACTCTGGTTTCCTGCTCATCTATGCTTTGCTATACTTATTCTCTTTTATATTTATACTGTCCTTGACTTCCCTTGTTAGCCATGACCGCCCCTTACTCCCCATAGAATCTTTCTTCCTTTTGGAATTAACTGATCATGCACCTTCTATATTATTCCCAGAAAAAACTGCCATTCTTGTCCCACTGTCATCCCTGCTAGAGCATCTTTCCAGTCAACTTTGGTCAGCTCCTCCTCATGCCCCCATAGTCCCCTTTGTTCAACTGCAATACTGACACTTCTTATTTTCCCTTCTCTGCCTCAAATTGTAGATTAAAACGTATCACATTATGGTCACTACCTCCTAATGGCTCATTTACCTTGAGTTCCCTTATCAAATCCGGTTCATTACACAACACAAAATCCAGAATTTCCTTCTCCCTGGTAGGCTCCAGTACTGCTCTAAGAATCCATCTCGGAGACACTCCACAAACTCCCTTTCTTGGGGTCCAGTACCAACCTAATTTTCCCAGTCTACCTGCATGTTGTAATCTCTCATAACCACCATAGCAATACCTTTGCTACATGCCAATTATACCTCTTGATTCAACTTGCACCCTATATCCAGGCTACTGTTTGGGGCCCTGTAGATAACTCCCATTAGGGTATTTTTACCCTTACAATTCCTCAATTCTATTCATACTGACTACATCTCCTGATTCTATGTAACCCCTCGCAAGGGACTGAATTTCATTCCTTACCAACAGAGCTACCCCACCCCCTCTGCCCACCTGTTTGTCATTTCTGTAGGACGTATACCCCTGAATATTCAGTCCCCAGCCCAGGTCCTCTTGCAGCCATGTCTCTGTAATTCCCACAACATCATAATTGCCAATTTCTAACTGAGCCGCAAGCACATCCACTTTATTTCTTATACTTTGCGAATTCATATACAACACCTTAACTTTGGTATTCACCTCCCCTTTCACACCGGTCACTATTGCCCCAGACCTTACTCTCTTATCCCTTTTCGAACTTTCTTTCCCATTAATTCGGGAGTCTTTTGTAAATTTTCCTATACTCACTTCCCCTTTAACTCCATCTTTATACTCCCAATTTGTCAAGCCCTCCTCCCCTCGATTTAGTTTAAACCCACACTTGTAGCCCAAGCAAACCTGCCTGCGAGAATGTTTGTCCCCCTCCAGTTAAGGTATAACCTGTCCCTTTTGTACAGATTACCCCTATCTCAGAAGAGATCTCAGTGGTCTATAAATCTAAATCCCTCCTCCCTGCACCAGCCCCCCAGCCAAACATTCAGATCCCCTATCTCCCTGTTCCTGCCCTCACTAGCACGAGGTGCTGGAAGCAATCCAGAGATAACCACCCTAGAAATTCTGCGTTTCAGGCTTCTTCCGAACTCTCTAAACTCACGTTGCAGAACCTCCTTCCTCTTCTTCCCGACATCGTTTATGCCCCCATGCATAACTACTTCCGGCTGCTCACCTTCCCACTCGAGGATGTTCTGAAGTCAGTCCGAGATATCTTGAACCCTGGCACCAGGGAGGCAACAGACCGTCCTCGAGTCTCGCCTGCCGCCATAGAATCTCCTGTCTGCACCTTGGACAATGGAGTCATCCACCACTATGGTTCTGCCCGACGTTGGTCTCGCCGGTCAAGTCTCATCGCTAGGATTGGAGCGACCGACCTGTCTGCCGCTCAGATTGGAAGCGTCGTCGTGTACCTGTTTTCATTAGGTACAGCCAGGGACTCCTGCACTCCATGTTTACTCCTCTTTCTCACAGTCACCCATCTTCATTTTTCCTGTATCCTTGGCATGACAACCTCACTGTAGGTCCTGTCCAGGAAATTCTCGTTTTTCCGGATGGCCCAAAGGTCATCCAACTGCTTCTCCAGTTCCCCAACCCGGTCATTCAGGAGCTGCACCTGGACACAATTTCTGCAGGTGTAGTTTCCAGAAGCACCAATAGTGTCGCTGACTTCCCGCATCCTGCAGGAAACACACTGCACCAACTTGCCTGCCATTTCTTCAGTGGACAAAAATCACAAATTACAAATTTCGATCACGTGTAGCCTCCTAGCCTCAGCCTCCTCACCGAAGACTCTCAAGCCAAAGACTCACACTTTACTCACCAAGACACTTCACCTCAACAAGGCTGCTCTCAACAATGCCACTCCACTACAGCTGCACTTCTTTATCTGTTACCTAATCAACTACTTTAGGGATAATTTGGAAATTACTCGAACCTGGGCCATTGGCGTTCTTTTAAAATCTTCTTTATCTCTGACTTACCTACTCCCAGCCAATACTCGCTTTCGCTGCTTCTGGCTGCTGCTTCTCTCTTGCCTCATGGAAAACATTTGAACCGGGCCTTTGGCGCTCTTCAAATCTTCTTTCCCTCTGACTCACCTACTTCCAGCTAATACCAGTCAGCTGAAATACTATACATGATTACAATCGAGCCATCCATATTGTATAGTTGATAAACAATAAAAGGAACACCATATAGTGTAAGATAAAATCCAGTAAAGTCTAACCAAGGATAGTATGAGGATCTCCAATGAGGTAGATAGTAGCTCATTGATCTATTGATAGTAGATAGTAGCTCAGGACCACTCTTTAGTTGTTGATAGAATGGTTCAGTTGCCAGATAACAGCTGTGATGAAACTGTCCCTGAATCTGAAGGTGTGCGATTTAATTCTTCTGTATCTCTTGCCTGATGGGAGAAGAGGGAGTGTGATTCATCCTTCATTATGTTGGTGGCCTTGCCGAGATAGCGTGGTATAAATGGAGAATGTTGAGTCATAACTGTCATAACACTTGACATATAGTACTTGTTAATTTGCTATTTGAGAGGCTATATGCCTGTTATTTGGTGATCTATTCTGCCTCCCTAGATGGCGCACATTTTCCTCACATCCACCTGCATGGACAAAATACCATTGAAGTGAATGTTGCTGAAAAGTTCAATGATAAAATTAAATGAAAATGACAAAGTCACACATAATACAGATCAAAAGGCATAACCTGATTCTAACTGCTGCAGTAATTAATTTGGTCTCATCCTATCAGAGATATTTTCTTTGTTCTATCCTTCCCTTTCCCACCTTCTCTGCTATTTACAACCAACTCGTTTTATCTTTCACTATTCTGACAAAAGATCACAGGTCTAAAACATTAATTGTTTCTCTTTTCACAGATATTTCCTGACCCGACAAATATTTCCAGCATTTTCTATTTTTATTTCAAATCTCCAGCAATTTGCAGTTTTTCTGCAGTTTAAAAACAATGAAAATAGTGCCTGATTAAATTCTCTGTAAAGAACGTTGCTAGTGCAAGTATCCAATATTTTCTGCTATAGTAACATGCTATTGAGCATGTTCTCCACTTGAGGGAGGTTATGTTAAAGAAACATGACTTTAACACAGAAAGACAGGCAATATTGGGCAATGGTTTGACACATGTTTAAGATCTTTTCCAGATTCTGGGTGGTTGATAATCTCTGCAAATGCACCAGAGTTTTAGATACATAGATACATAGACAATGGGTGCAGGAGTAGGCCATTCGGCCCTTCGAGCCTGCACCGCCATACAATATGATCATGGCTGATCATCCAACTCAGTATCCCGTACCTGCCTTCTCTCCATACCCCCTGATCCCTTTAGCCACAAGGGCCACATCTAACTCCCTCTTAAATATAGCCAATGAACTGGCCTCAACTACCCTCTGTGGCAGAGTGTTCCAGAGATTCACCACTCTTCCCCTTTTGCAGGTGTTCTATTTTGTATGGCCCATTTAAAGAAGTGAACGGACCAAGAATGGACACTTTAATGACGATTTAAGGGCCTGTCCCACAGTTACATTTTTTGGCAACTGCCGGTGACTGTCACAGTCACAGTCATAGCAGGTCGCCGAAAAAGCAGCGACTGGACCCCCTCCTACGACAATGTCTACGACAAGCTATGACAACCTACCACCTAGTCGACGTCAAGCTACGGCAAGCTACCGACAACCGGCGACCCATTAGGACGTCCACCTACAACCACACCCATGACAACCTACGACCATACAGGCGACAACCTACGACAACCAAAGTCAACCTACGCCCACCCGTGACAAACTACGACAAGCAACGACCCTGTCGGCGACAACTGAAGACAACCGAAGGCAATGCAGTTGCCGGTACCTGTTGCCGGCTGACGTAGGTTTACATAGATAATCGGCAATGGAATTCACCCAAGTCAGCACCTGGCGACAACCAATGTCACCTGGCGACAACCTGCATCATCCTGGCTACAACCAACCTACAACAGTACGAGAGGAGAAGACAAGCTCGTCAAGCCCACAGACGCCGAAAAGTTTTGAACATTTCAAAATCCAGCGGTGACTAGAAAAACGTTACGTCTCTTTAAGCGACTTGAAGAGACTACTCACGACCATACAGGCGTCACCCCACCATACAGGCCTAGTCGCCTGTGGTCACTGAAAAAAACGCCAAAGTGGGACAGGGCCTTTAGGAGTGCAAGAGAGACGTTGTTATAGCCTGTAGCTGTGCAAGAAACCACCTCAAACCTGAATGGCAATAAATGAGACCATCACACAAACCAACCTCCCTTCCATTTACTCCATTTACACCTCATCCTGCCTCAGCAAGGCCACCGGCATAATCAAAGACGAATCTTACTCTGGCCACTCCCTCTTCACCCCTCTTCCATCTGACAAAATCTATAGAAGTGTGAAATCGCACATCTCCAGATTCAGGGACAGCATCTTTCCAGCTGTTATCAGGCAACGGCACCATCCTACCAACAACTAGAGAGTAGTCCTGATCGGACTGGCTTTATCATGCACTAATCGTTATTCATGTTATTCCCTTTATTATGTATCTGTACACTGTGGATGGGTCAATTGTAATCATGTATTGTCTTTTTGCTGACTGGTTAGATGCAACAAAAGCTTTTCACTGCACCTCGGTACAGGTGACAATAAACTAAGCTAAACTCTAATTAGCATTTGTGCAGTCATAGAGCCATACAGCATGGAAACAGGCCCTTTGACCAACATGTCCCACTTACATCAGTCTCACCTGCCTGTGTTTGGCCCATCTGGCTCTAAACCTGTCCTATCCATGTCTTATCCTATTCATATCCATGAATATCTATTCATTCATCATTGTTGAAACATCTCTGTCCTCCAGTTCCTGCGGACTTCCGCCACCGGAAGTATAGGATTTTGGTGTGTTTGCTTTATCATCATTCCTTACAATGCTATGTACTACACTGATCGCTACTTCTACTGAAGTGTGGATGGCCATTGGCTCGCTAGAAGCTCATCCGCTCTTTGACCAGTCTTGTTTTTGGTCCTGCTGGGGGTCCACAGCCCCCTCCACATCTAGCAAACCAGGTGGGGAAGACGGTTTAGTTGCCGACTATCCGACCATGAAGCAGGTAGCACGGAATTACATGGTACCCATGGCGCGGGGGGAACTGACCTTGAATCCTGGCAATATTATTAAATGGTCATTAATGTTGCCAGGATCCGAGGGCCTATGCTATAGAGAGGTTGAGTAGGCTGGGATTCCATTCTTTGGAGCACAGGAGGATGAGGGATGATATTATAGAGGTGTATAAAATCATGAGAGGGATAAATCGGGTAGATGCACAGAGTCTCTTGCCCAGAGTAGGGGAATTGAATAGGTTTAAGGTTAGTGTTAAAAAATTCTGGTAACCATATTCACATAAACTAACTATCAAAAAAGAGCATATGAATAAATCACAAAGCATAAGAGAAATGTGAAATAATGAATATAAGATGGCTTTATCCTACGGTTGTTTATTAAGGATTTTGATTGGCAACATTTGTGCAACAAAATCATCAACCAGAGAGAGCATCAATAAAACTATTGTACGCTGAACAAGCTGTATCAATTACATGGAAAATTCTATTATTTGACCTTTTTGCCCAACTATTGAAATACTATGTTTCAGAAATAATAAGTTTTACTTGATCCTTGCTATTACAGAGGGCAAAATATGAATAAACTGTGGATTACTAACCGTGTTCTCCCGCATCCAATCGTTATTCTACGGATGGACAGAAAAGTTATGGTACACTCGTGGATCCTAATGATTATAAGGCTCGGGCACTTCTAATGCCTTTATGTCACACTGGAAGTTAATAATAATGAGGTGGCTGACTATATCTAGCAATCAATTTCCAGCAGCTATTCTGTAAAAAGCCTAGAAACACAGTCAAAGCTTTTCTGATACAAACTCCAAGTACAATATGACAGAAAAGATTTTGAATTTTCATCACTAGTATATTTTTGTGATAAATATATCTAGCTATACTTGGATTAGTATTTCAGGTATGGTCTGGTGGAAACAAACAAGAAAAATATTATCCAGAATGAAGAGTTTTGAAAATTTGCAGCCACCATCTGTTAAACAAACGAATGGTGTCTTATTTTCCATCGTCTCACTTCTCTGCCTTGGTTTCACAATAGAACAACTGGGAATATAATACTTTGCAATTTTGACACTGACAAGCTGTATTGTTATTTCAGTTTACTTTAAAGAAGAAACCCTTTTACCCTTTTATTTCACTTAAAAGGCACACACACAGTGCAAAATGTCAGCCACAATAGGAGGTTTTGCCTTTCATGCGATAAGAATTTCTTTGAATAATGTAATAGGGATTTATTTATTGGAGATGTTTCTGTATTGAAATGCTTGGAATGCATTTTCTATAATGTACTTGAGAAGCAGTGGATTGAAAGAAGAGAAAAATGAGAGGATTTCTTTTTATGACAAAATGGTTTTGAAATATTTATCTAAATCCTTTTGTTGAAGTTATTTAAGCTGTTCCTTATCCATGTGTTTCTATGGTTAGATTGATATGTAAAAAATGACTGTCTAGGTTGGTGGATTCCAATCATGCTGACTCTCACACTTTTTTCACAATCATTGCAATGCACTTTTATTCTCAGTAACTTGGTTGTGGCAATTTTTATTTCAAACACAGTTGTAGGCATTAAGATAGACTGAGATAATCAAGTATTCTGGCAGGACTTTTCTTAAATCACTGGGATTGGTGAATAACCCCCCCCCCCCCCCCGCCCCTCTCCCCCTCCCTCCCATTCCAAAGGTTTGTAGGTTAATTGGCTTTGGTAAAATTATCAATTGTCCCTAATGTGTAGGATAGTGCCAGTGTACAGGGTAATCGCTGGTCAGCATGGCCTTGATGGGCCAAGGGACCTGTTTCCACGTTGTATCTGTAAAATCTAATGAAAATGCTGAATGTGGAAAATTTTGGGACATAAGGGATAGAAGCTGGCTGACCCATTTTGGGAATTTGATGTTTCTTTATTTCCTTGTATAAGCTACAACTGCTGGAAGAGTGGAGCTGTGTTTTTGTTTGCATACATTGGTGCGATTCATGCTTTGTATCCTGCTACATTTGGGGTGGGGGGGATATGATTTCTATTCAAGCTACCAGTGTAATATCGGATATGAAGCGTGATGCATATTTTTACCACTATAATATGATGCTGGTTTTATTTCATACTTTATTGGGACATACTGGCTGGAAATTCATTTGCCTATTTGGTTTTATTTCAGTGCGATATTCAAGAATGTGTAATTTCTGGCATGGAGTTTAAGTGTAATGATTTTCAGGTTAAATATATCTGCTCCTGCAATTCAACCAACAATTTCATTTGAGTCAAGATTTCTGCCACAGATATGCATGAAAGGTCATTGTTACCCATGCAATTTGCCTATAAAGCATTGCTTGGGATATTCGGTCACATGGTTTATAACTAGGCTTGCCAACCATGTTCCAATGAAATTGGCTTCCTTGAAAGTCAGCGAGTCCCCCCCCCCCCACCCCCCCCACCCCCCCCACCCCCATGTCCTCACATTCCCACCTTTCACCAGCCATGGGCATACATCCTCTGCTCCCATATGCCAAACTATCTATCTCATTCTTAGCTATGGCCTTAATCCTGCCCTATAACTTTTGATATTTGGGCCTCTTTCTCATGCGGCCACCTTGGTCTTGATACAGTCTTATCTTTTTACCTCCTATTCTCCCATGGTCGGGGGAGTCAAATCATCCACAGTCGGGACAATTGAAGCTCCAGCAGGCGGCGATCGAAGCTCTCGCGTTGGGGCGATCAAAGCTCCCGAGGCTTGGAGCTCCCAAAGTCATTCTCTAACCAGGGACCGTGAACTCCACTTTGTTAATGTCCGCAGGCTCTGGCGGTTGGAGCTCCGAGGTCGATCCCTGGCAAAGGGATTGCCAGCTCACGATGTTAAAGCCCGCAGGCTACCACGGTTGGAGCTCCTGAGGTCCCAGCAAGAGGCTGCCAGCTCCACGAAGTTAGGCCGCAGTGCAGTCGGAGATATGTCACGGAAAAAGTCGCATCTCCGTCGAGGAAAGAGATTTAAAAAGTTTCCCCCAACCCCCCCAACATAATACAAAACTAAAGATAAACTAAAACATACATATTACACCAAACTAAAAACATAAAGAAGGAAAAAGATGAGACAGAACATTGGCGAGGCAGCCATCGTACAGCGCCCCCTGGTGGAATGACTTGTATGCGTTACAAAAACAATGAGACTATTATCAACTACATTTTGAGCTGCAAGATACTAGAATTACAGAGCAGAAGTGATGCAGCACCTTTTGATGCTGACCTACCTGAATAGAAATGTGGTCCGTAGACCAATCAAGCTGAGATATACAGTGCATTCAGAAAGTATTCAGACCCCTTCACTTTTTCCACATTTTGTTATGTTAATGCCTTATTCTATTATTTTCAGTGGCAGGAACTGGGAGACTAGTCAGGATCGAGGTTTTCATCAATGATCTCTATGTACTTTGATCCATTCATTTTTTTCATCATCAATCTACACACAATACCCCATAACAAAAAAACAAAAAAACAGGTGTTTAGAAATATTTGCAAAGTAATTAAAAATAAATAACTGAAATATCACATTTAGATAAGTATTCAGAGCCTTTACTCAGTACTTTGTTGAGGCACCTTTTGGCAGCGATTACAGCCTCAAGTTTTCTTGGGTATGACACTACAAGTTTGGCACACCTGTATTTGGATAATTTCTCCCATTCTTCTCTGCAGATCCTCTCAAGCTCTGTCAGGTTGGATGGGGAGCGTCAATACACAGTTATTTTCAGGTCCCTCCAGAGATGCTCGATCGGGTTCAAGTCTGGCTGGGCCATTGAAGGACATTCACAGACTTGTCACTAAGCCACTCCTGCGTTGTCTTGGCTGTGTGCTTAGGGCCTTTGTCCTGTTGGAAGGTGAACCTCCGTCCCAATCTGAGGTCCTGAGCGCTCTGGAGCAGGTTTTCATCAATGATCTCTATGTACTTTGCTCCGTTCATCTTACCCTCGATCCTGACTAGTCTCCCAGTTCCTGCCGCTGAAAAACATCCTCACAGCATGATGCTGCCACCGCCATGCTTCACTGGTATTGGCCAGGTGATGAGCAATGCCTGGTTTCCTTGGCACTTTGCATTCAGGACAAAGAGTTCAATCTTGGTTTCATCAGACCAGAGAATCTTGTTTCTCATGTCTTTTGGCAAACTGCAAGTGGGCTGTCATGTGCCTTTTACTGACGAGTGGCTTCCGTCTGCCCAGTCTGCCATAAAGGCCTGATTGGTGGAGTGCTGCAGATATAGTTGTCCTTCTGGAAGGTTCTCCCATCTCCAAAGAGGAACTCAGGAGCTCTGTCAGAGTGACCATTGGGTTCCTGGTCACCTCCCTGACCAAGGCCCTTCTCCCCCGATTGCTCAGTTTGGCCAGGCGGCCATCTCTATGAAGAGTCTTGGTGGTTCCAAAGTTCTTCCATTTAAGAATGACGGAGGCCACTGTGCTCTTTGGGATCTGCAATACTGCAGAAATTGTTTTATACCCTTCGCCAGATTTGTGTCTCAACACAATCCTGTCTCGGAGGTCTATGGACAATTCCTTCGTCTTCATGGCTTGATTTTTGCTCTGAAAATGCACTGTCAACTGTGGGACCCTATATAGACAGGTGTGTGCCTTTCCAAATCATGTCCAATCAATTTAATTTATCACTGGTGGACTCCAATCAAGTTGTAGAAACATCTCAAGGATAATCAATGGTAAGGATGAACCGAAGCTTAATTTTGAGTGTCATTGTAAAGGGTCTGAATACTTATGTAAATATTTCAGTTATTTCTTTTTAATTACTTTGCAAAAATTTGTAAACACCTGTTTTCGCTTCTTCATTCTGGGGGATTGTGCGTAGATTGATGATTTAAAAAAATGAATTTAATCCATTTTAAAATAAGGCTATAACGTAACAAAATGTGGAAAACGTGAAGTGGTCTGAATACTTTCTGAATGTACTGTAGTTAGGTAGATGGCAAAAGGACTGCAAAAGAAGTTAAGTTTAGTATGGACAAAATCAATGTCAAATAATGAGCAAAATGTAAAAAATAAAGAGAAGGATCAGAATTTAATTAAATAAGAAGGAACAAAAGACAGAAATTTTAAAAATGGTTTTATTCTCTTTGCCTTTAAAATCTAATTCAATTAATACTTAGAGGAATGGGCCATACTGGATATGAAGGAAAATTTGGTCTTAATAATAGGTGGACCACATCTATTATTAACATCATATGTAATTCTGATTACAGTCAGTATTAAGTTTTGTTTTGTTTAGTTTACTTTAGATACAGCACTGCAAGGTGCACTTCAGCCCACCGAGTCCACACTGACTAACAATCCCCATACACCAGCACTATCCTATACACCACACTAGGGACAATTTACAATGTTTCCGAAGCCTGCATGTCTTTGGAGTGGGGGAGGAAACCAGAGCACCTGGAGAAAACCCATGGGGTCACAGGGAGAACGTACAAACGCCATACAGACAGCACCCATAGTCAGGATCGAACCCGGGACTCTGGAGCTGTAAAGCAGCAACACTACCCGCTGCTTTGATTTATTTTTAGATTAGATTAGATTAGATAGCCTTTATTGTCTATTTGATTTATTCTAATCAAATTCCTTTATTGTCTATTTGATTTATTCTAATCAAATTCCTGTTGATGCCGTATTGCACCTTGATCCATGCCATGGATTCAAGAATAGTTGGTTGACTGGGATTTGTTTTTGAAATGATACATATCTCTATACTTATAAACTCTGATCTTGGATGTGTATTTATGTGTGTGTGTATTTGTGTGTTGGTGTGATGTTTGTGTGTGATTCACATCTCCTCGAAAACACAACGCGCTAACGGTGAAATATTTACATATTCCGATAGAGATTTATGCCATGATGTAAAAAATGTGCTCATCTGAAAATTTCCCGAGTTATTTATTAAAATTGTTCACAAATCTGAAATATTTTTTAAAGTTAACGAGCTGATGATGTCACAATGGCTCTGCTCCTCGCGGCCCACTGCGCACTGTTTTCAACGCACAACCTGCTGGGCACTGTATTCCATGCGCTGTGAGTTACATCACCTCCACCCCCCCCCGATTCGCATTTGACTCGCACTCGGCCGGCTGTCCACAGCGCCCCGCCCTGCCCGCAGCCCAGCCGTCCTGAAGAAGGCTGTGAATTGTTGGGTAAATATTGTTAAAGGTCCCTTGGATTCACCATCAGTCCTAATCCATAAATACTGCTTCCAGTTTTATGAGAAATATTTTTCGGCGCACTCCTCCCAACATTCTTTTGCACTTATTTTATCAATTAAATTGAGCCAGCATGAATGCAGACCATGTGGAAGGAGAGTTTTGGTTTCATGCTGTCACACTCGGCTTCCAACATGTTCCCATGGACTACTGACTAATTTAATTTTCTGTGAGATGTTAAAGTCGTCAGCCGTGAGAGTAGTGAAGGATGCTGGAGGGTTGAAAGACCGGGTGGAAATGGGACAAAAAAGCAAAGGATGTGTGTGATTATGTGAAGGAAAATGGAAGCATTACTGCAGAAGTAATTAAAGAAAATCCTAAAGTTTTGTAAACAGGTAATATTTTAAATGTGCAGCAGAATTGTCAGATGGCCTTAATAATTTGCATACCACTACCAACTGAATGATGAAGGCTAAATCTCACATGATTTTAGACAATGGTGCCAGTGGCCAGCAGTGATTAGTAAATTGTTGAAATTAGGACGTTGTCACTATCAGTATGGCCCTGGGACAAAGGAGAATGGGGACAATATGGAAGGGAGATTATGAATTCAGTCTTTTTCTTCTTTTCGTGTCCATCTTGTTACAAATATTGACCTCGCTGTCATTGTCCATCCTGAAACGGACTCAAACATCCGGCGACAATCAGTGGAAGCCATCACTTGTCGCAATAGATGACGGTGGCAGCAGAATTATCTCAGGATACTTCCACTTTCCAGCCCAGCGACGTGGACGCTTCTGCTATGGGGCCATGAATTCAGTCAGGAAGGAACATGACCAGATTTGGAAGTAGGGTGATTGGTCAGGAAAAAAGCACCGTCTATACGGAGTTTGTACAGTCTCTCTGTGACCTTGTGGGTTTACTCCGGGTTCCTCCCACACTCCAAAAACCTACTTGTTTATAGGTTAATTGGCTTTGGTAAAAATGGTAAAATTAAACAAATTAGTCAGCATGGTTCAGATGGGCTGAATGGCCTATTTCTGTGCTGTATAGCTCCATGACCCTAGCTCTAATGTGGTTGGCATGGATGAGTTGAGCTGAATGGACTATTCCCTGGCTGTATAGCTCTACGACTCTGTGATTCCGAAAATAGTTTGTTGGCTGAATCTCCAGACAGTCCCTTTATAGACAATCTGATTTTTTTGCAACCAGCACTCTTCGCTTCTGCTCATGGGCTGCACAAGAGAAAGCAAAAACTTATCTTGGATAATCTATTCTGCTTCCCTCCTTCATTTTGCTTTTAGAGAAAAAACAGCGATTCAATTTTCAGTTCTTCATCGGTTTCTGAAAAATCAATCTGCACACTTCAAGAATCTTTACCATTTGCTTTGAAGAAAAGGTAAATTTGAAGCTAGTGTGATTGACATGGAAGAGCAGCAGGAAAGTCATAAGTTGATTTAATTAACACATTTTGTCTTCTACTTGGTGGCAAGATTTAAAATTAATCTCAGAATTACAGAATTACAAAATACAGAACAGTGTTTTACAGTATGTCAACTATCAAACATTTTTTGTTTTCCCTCCCACTTTCGGTAATTTCCTAATTTATCAATCTGCATTCTCCTCTCTCTACATTTATACTCTCTCCCAAAGGATAAAAATTACGAATGGTAAAATAGTATAATAGACAATGGAGATTATTCCTGCAGCTTTAGCAGTTGGAAAATGGATCAATTTATCTGTTTCTTCCCACTGTGTATAATTCCAAGTATTATTGCTAAATATTAAGTTCCAACAACAATTGCACCAAACTAGTCTTAAATTATGATATGCTTCTTCTGTCACCGTAATTGCTATACATACCTTTAAACTATTTGCACTTTATGTGCCTGAATTTTGATTCAATGGTTAAATGGCACTTTAGTGTCACATGTCCTGAGGTACAATGAATTTTTTTTTTTGCAAACATTTCAGTAAACACTGAGACTGAGGTGTTTTGGCACAATTTTTCAAGATTCAAGTTCAAGATTATAAATGTAGAGTTCTTAACTTGGCCATAAATAGACAATAGGTGCAGGAGTAGGCCATTCGGCCCTTAGATGTGATCATGGCTGATCATCCCCAATCAGTACCCCGTTCCTGCCTTCTCCCCATATCCCCTGACTCCGTTATTTTTAAGAGCCCTATCTAGCTCTCTTGAAAGCATCCAGAGAACCTGCCTCCACCACCCTCCGAGGCAGAGAATTCCACAGACTCACCACTTCTGTGAGGAAAAAGTGTTTCCTCATCTCCGTTCTAAATGGCTTACCCCTTATTCTTAAACTGTGGCCCCTGGTTCTGGACTCCCCCAACATCGGGAACATGTTTCCTGCCTCTAGCATGTCCAAGCCCTTAACAATCTTATATGTTTCAATGAGATCCCCTCTTATCCTTCTAAACTCCTGAGTGTACAAGCCCAGCTGCTCCATTCTCTCAGCATATGACAGTCCCGCCATCCCGGGAATTAACCTTGTAAACCTACGCTGCACTCCCTCAATAACAAGAATGTCCTTCCTCAAATTAGGCGACCAAAACTGCACACAATACTCCAGGTGTGGTCTCACTAGGGCTCTGTACAACTGCAGAAGGACCTCTTTGCTCCTTTATTCGATTCCTCTTGTTATAAAGGCCAACATGCCATTCGCTTTCTTCACTGCCTGCTGTACTTGCATGCTTACTTTCATAGACTGATGTACAAGGACCCCCAGATCCCGTTGTACTTCCCCTTTTTCCAACTTGATGCTATTTAGAGCCTCCAGTGGCTCAATCCAGTGACAACTTGAATTAGACACATTAATCCATGAACCGTTCAGTCTTCATGGCCCGGGGTGCCTCCCACAGACGATCTCAGGACATCCAGAGCATGTTTGAGGGCATGGGAGGCAAGATCCCAATCCATTTACTGGCACATCTGTTTCCCTGCATCTTCCATTGCCACCATCTTGAATCTTCTTTACTCTTTTAACCTAATTCTTGACAATTTGAATTTGAACTATGAATTTTTGATTTTTAAACTACAGTTTAGTTTGCAAGCAGACTCTGGCTACACTAGTCTTACCACCTTTCATTACAATTACACTGGAATTTGCCAAGGTGTTGAGCACGTTTTGAATGAACAATTTGGAGCAAATTAAGGCAATTTGGATGTACAACAATATGGAGCCTGACTATCATAGCTTTATACTGCAATGTAATTCAGGAGGTCATGCATCCAAAGATTACTGCAGCAATAGCAGTTCAGAAGCTGGGTTCTTGATCATGGGACCATGTTTGAGGGGTGCTGCACTATTCGGTATAATTTGTGCACCTCAAGTGGAGGATATTTGTGTGTACATTCAACGATTATTGTGGATTTGTGAATTTGGAAAGATGGTGTAATTCAAATTTGGATCAAAACCAAATGACAAATAAATTCACTTGATTGATGGACAACATTGTCCCTATTTTATGAGAATGGCTGCAATAGATTAGCCTGGTACTGCCATAGCTTTATTATAAATCTGGGAGTAGGAATGACCAAATATACCATTACAAAAAATCTACTTATTAATATTTGGTATAAAAATCATGGATATGTCTGGATGATGTTTATATTATCATTTCAAATAGAATCCTAAAAAAAATGTATTGTGCAATGCCTATAAAGGGTTGACAATTTCACTCTTTGCATATGGAGTTCCAGGAGACTCAGAATGGGATGGATCATCCTTAACACAAAATTGCTGGAGTAATTCGGCGGGTCAGTCAGCATCTCTGGAGCCATAGAATAGGTGATGTTTCGGGTCGGGATCCTTAATCAGACCTTTCAGAACCAGCATTTGCAGCTCTTTCCTACACATTTTGTCTGCTACCTAATATACTTGCTTGTTTGCCTACTTGTATTTTCCTTTTCTGGATAGGGAGGGCTGGACAGGCCGATTCTCTGGATCCAAAATGCATTCGGTGAGGTAGATCAGACTCTGGTATGGTATTGACTCCCAAGGCTCTACACCCACAATACAATCAAAGACTTTTTAACAATTTTTAATTATTTAAAAGTGTAGTTACTGCTGCTTGCTGTAAATATTTGTTTTACTGAGACGTTGGACGAAATCATATTTTGGTAAATACCAGCAATTTTGCACCATACTGCCTCAAAAAGGTAACGGTGCGGGAAGCAGGGATTTAAATTCTTAGACCACTGGGATCTGTTTTGGGGTAAGGGTGAATTGTACAAAAGGGACGGGTTGCAACTTAACAGGCAGGGGACCAGTTTCTGGCAGGCTGGTTTGCCACTGCTACATGGGTGGATTTTATCAGAACTGAACGAGGAGGAGGACACAAATGCAGGCTCAGACACAGGGCAGATCAGTCTTCAGAGTTTAATCGGTCCAAGTCGGTAAAGTCGGCAAAAACAGAGGCAACAGTACAATCTAGGAGCAGGCAAAAAACAGTGGTCGAAAAACAGGCAATAGTCGACATCACAAGGACACAAGATTTCTAGAGCTGGAACGAGGTGATACCAAATAGCATACACAACGAACTGGCAATGAGAACTAAAACACAAAGGGCTTAAATACAGACTAGCAGGGGATAACGAGACACAGGTGAAACACATCAGGGCGGGGCCAACAATCACATGAGGGTAAACGACCTGACAGGAAATGGGACCTGAAACAAGAGGAGATGTGAGACACCAAAATAAAACAAGAATGCAAACTCTAATACTAAAAACCAATAAGAAACAGAAACTAGATCAAACGCGAGACCTGACAGTACCCCCCCCCCCCCCTCCACGGCCGGCTCCCGACGGCCCAGGATCTTGGCGCCGATATTCCCTGATAAGTTCCGGGTCGCATATGTTGCGAGCCGGCACCCAAGGCCGCTCCTCAGGTCCATAACCCTCCCAATCCACAAGATACTGACAACCACGACCACGCCGGCGCATCCCCAGCAACCGGCTGACCGTAAACACTGGACCCCCATCAAGGAACCGGGGGGGGCGGAGGGGGTGTGGAGGCAGGGACCAGAGGACTCTCCTTAAATGGCTTCAGTCGGGAGACATGGAAAGTAGGGTGGACCCTCATGGCACGGGGGAGTTTGAGACGAGCCGCCACAGGATTGATGACCTTCGATATGGGGAAAGGACCAACAAAACGAGGAGCCAGCTTCCGGGATTCCACCCTCAGAGGTAAGTCTCGAGTAGAGAGCCACACCTATTGGCCAGGCGAGTATACTGGAGCCGGCGTTCTTCCACGATCAGCTATCCTCTTGTAACGCGCAGAACTGCGCAACAGCATCTGACGAGCCCCATTCCAAACCTTGCGACAGCGACGGACGAGAGCCTGAGCGGAGGGCACACTGGACTCCTTCTCCACAGCAGGGAACAATGGCGGTTGATAACCATAGGCACACTGCAATGGAGAGAGACCAGAGGATGAGCAAGGAAGTGTGTTGTGTGCATACTCCACCCAAATAAGGCGTTTGCTCCAAGTTGAAGGGTTCTGTGCCACCAAGCACCGCAGTCCTGTCTCCAATTCCTGGTTAAGGCGTTCAGTCTGTCCATTGGATTCCGGGTGATAACCAGATGCAAGGCTGACCGTGGCGTCCAACAGAGAACAAAACTCCTTCCAAAACCTAGACACGAACTGAGGCCCCCGAAAAATGTTCCGGTCTTGCCAGGTGGACGAATGGAGATGCTGTGGCAGCCATGGCCATCGGAGCTCCTGGAGACACAGACAAGGAAACAGACTCGGCAGGCACGGGAGCCACAGCAGGAAACAAAGAATTCAGCCGAGTAACCAGGTGTTCAAACCGAGAACTTAAAGTGTTCACCTGTGAACCGATGTCCGCCTGGAACCCCTGCTGACGCTCGCCGAGGTCCCGGAACCTGGCGACGATCCAGGTGAGTTGACCCTCGTAATGTGAGATGCGCTCCTCTTGCTTCTGGAGTGCTGCACGAAAAGGATCAGAGCCCGCTGAGTCCATTGTTGGCCAGTTCGTAATATCAGAACTGAACGAGGAGGAGGACACAAATGCGGGCTCAGACACAGGGCAGATCAGTCTTCAGAGTTTAATCGGTCCAAGTCGGTACACAGGTAAGCAAAAACAGAGGCAACAGTACAATCGAGGAGCAGGCAAAAAACAGTGGTCGAAAAACAGGCAATAGTCGAGGTCACAAGATCACAAGATCACAAGATCTCTAGATTTCTAGATTTCTAGATTTCTAGATTTCTAGATTTCTAGATTTCTAGAGCTGGAACAAGGTGATACCAAGTAGCATACACAACAAACTGGCAATGAGAACTAAAACACAAAGGGCTTAAATACAGACTAGCAGGGGATAACGAGACACAGGTGAAACACATCAGGGCGGGGCCAACAATCACATGAGGGTAAACGACCTGACAGGAAATGGGACCTGAAACAAGAGTAGATGTGAGACACCAAAATAAAACAACAGCAATGCAACATTGCGGATGCCGGCTGCCGTAAAACTCCAAAATAAAACAAGAATGCAAACTCTATTACTAAAAACCAATAAGACAAACTGGAAATATAAGGGTGGGGTTAAAGGGAAAGAGAGTATAAGAAAAGTTAAGAAAGATACCAGAATTAATGGGACAGAAAGCTCACGAAGGGATAGGAGAGTATGTCCAAGTGGAATATAGGAATTGATGTCAAAGGTGAGGGGAGTAATGGATTAAAAGTATTATACATGAATGAACGAAGTATAAGAAATAAAATGGATGAGCTTGAGGCTCAGTTGGAAATTGGCAAGTATGATGTTGTGGGAATTACGGAGACATGGCTGCAAGAGGGCCAGGGCTGGGAACTGAATATTCAAGGGTATACCTCCTATCGAAAAGACAGACAGGTGGGCAGAGGGGGTGGGGTAGCTCTGTCGGTTCAAACAAAATTCAATCCCTTGTGAGGGGTGACATTGAAACAGGAGATGTCGTCAGTATGGATTGAACTTAGGAATTGTAAGGATAAAAATACCTTAATGGGAGTTATCTACAGGCCCCCAAACAGTAGCCTGGATATAGGGTGCAAGTTGAATCAAGAGTTAAAATTGGCATGTCGCAAAGGTAATGTTGTTGTGGGAGATTTTAACATGCAGGTAGACTGGGAAAATCAGGTTGGTACTGGACCCCAAGAAAGGGAGTTTGTGGAGTGCCTCCGAGATAGATGCTTAGAGCAGCTTGTATCGGAGCCTACCAGGGAGAAGGAAATTCTGGATTTAGTGTTGTGTCATGAACTGGATTTGATAAGGGAACCTGAGGTGAATGAGCCATTAGGAGGTAGTGACCATAATATGATAAGTTTTAATCTACAATTTGAGAGGGAGAAGGGAAAATCGGAAGTGTCAGTATTGCAGTTGAACAAAGGGGGATATGGAGCAATGAGGGAGATGCTGGCCAAAGTTGACTTGAAAGATACCCTAGCAGGGATGGCAGTGGAAAAACAATGGCAGGTATTTCTGGGAATAATACAGAAGGTGCAGGATAAGTTCATTCCAAAGAGGAAGAAAGATTCTAAGGGGAGTAAGGGGCGACCGTGGCTGACAAGGGAAGTCAAGGACAGTATAAAAATACGAGAAGTATAACATAGCAAAGATGAGCAAGAAGCCAGAGCATTGGTAAACTTTTAAAGAGCAACAGAAGATAACTAAAAAGACAATACGGGGAGAAAAGATGCGGTACGAAGGTAAGCTAGCCAAGAATATAAAGGAGGATAGTAAAAGCTTCTTTACGTTTACGAAGAGGAAAGAATTAGTTAAGACCAAAGTTGGACCCTTGAAGATCGAAACAGGTGAATTTATTATGGGGAACAAGGAAATGGCAGATGAGTTGAACAGGTACTTTGTGTCTGTCTTCACTAAGGAGGACACAAACAATCTCCCAGATGTACTAGTGGACAGAGGACCTAGGGTGACGGAGCAACTGAAGGAAATTCACATTAGACAGGAAATGGTGTTGGGTAGACTGATGGGACTGAAGGCTAATAAATCCCCAGGGCCTGATGGTCTGCATCCCAGGGTACGTAAGGAAGTGGCTCTAGAAATCATGGACGAATTGGTGATCATTTTCCAATGTTCTATAGATTCAGGATCAGTTCCTGTGGATTGGAGGGTAGCTATAGTTATCCCACTTTTTAAGAAAGGTGGGAGAGAGAAACAGGGAATTATAGACCAGTTAGCCTGACATCGGTGGTCGGGAAGATGCTGGAGTCAATTATAAAAGATGAAATAACGGGACATTTGGATAGCAGTAACAGGATCGGTCCGAGTCAGCATGGATTTATGAAGGGGAAATCATGCTTGACTAATCTTCTGGAACTTTTTGAGGATGTAAGTAGGAAAATGGACAAGGGAGAGCCGTTGTCCAAGGTAGTGTACCTAGACTTTCAGAAAGCCTTTGATAAAGTCCCACATAGGAGATTAGTGGGCAAAATTAGTCACTGAATGGGACTGTCATATGTTGAAAGAATCGAGCTACTGGGCTTGTATACACTGGAATTTAGAAGGATGAGAGGGCATCTTATTGAAACATATAAGATTATTAAGGGATTGGGCACGCTAGAGGCAGGAAACATGTTCCCGATGTTGGGGGAGTCCAGAACCAGGGGCCACAGTTTAAGAATAAGGGGTTGTCCATTTAGGACAGAGGTGAGGAAAAACATTTTCACCCATAGCGTTGTGAATCTGTGGAAATCTCTGCCTCAGAAGGCAGTGGAGGCCAATTCTCTGGATGCTTTCAAGAGAGAGTTAGGTAGTGCACTTAAAGATAGTGGTGTCAGGGGATATGGGGAGAAGGCAGGAACAAGGTACTGATTGTAGATGATCAGCCATGATCACAGTGAATGGCGGTGCAGACTCGAAGGTCTGGATGGCCTACTCCTGCACCTATTGTCTATTGTCTATTGTCTATCAGGCTATTAAACATTACAACCTCCAAACCAGCTGTAAACTGCATAAACTTGGGGCATTGGTTTTGTCTTTTTGCGCTATTATTGTTTGTTTGTTTTTATGTGAACGTGTGTGTATGTGTGTATGTATGTGTGTGTATATATTATACACACTGAACTTTTTTTTCTCATTTATTATATTGTTTACAGAGTACATATTTACATATTCTATTGTTCCACTGCAAGAAAGAATATCATTGTTTTACCTGGGACATATGACAATAAAACATTTTTGACTATTGACGTGAATATCATCAAAGGCCTGCAAATGAAGATTTCAGTTTAAGCACATCCAAATGTGAAAATCCTCAATTAGTGGACAGAGCTTCCATTGACCTGTTCATATGATTTGAATCCTTTGTGTGAGGCCTTAGTTCCTCACTGCTGGCATGCTCAACGTGCTCAGCAACCCCTCTCTCTTTCCCCCTCTTTCTTTGCATATACTTCCTGTTCTGCAGAGTATTTTGAGACTTTTCCGTTTACCTGTTATTTGAGATAACCAGTATTCACATTATATTGCTGTTCAATGGCATAATAATGTGGTTCTTTGGCTATGGTTAAGAGAGATTCGTTGACTAAGGTGCCAGAAGAACAGCTTAGTTTTCAAAGTGGCTCATGGGTTCCTTTGTGTAATGCTGGGTAGATTTTGTCTTGTATCCAGTTCAAAGGACAAGATCTTTGCCATTTTTGAGCTGTGCTTTGAATGTCCAATAGTTCAATAGTGCTTTATTTGTCACATATGTAACTGTACACTGAAATTATTTTTGCATATGTGCAACAAAGCTCAAATTAAATTTTGACTTGGGACATTAAGCCCACAATCTCCTAATTCAGCAGAAAGTGTGCAACCAGTTGACACAGGAGAGAACCATTTTATTCCCAAGAATTATCGCATTCCTGATTAGCCCATTACTCTATACAACAATATTTTGTCATTAGTTTCTAATCCATTGTTGACAGGCATGGCTACTGTAAATTATCTGAATATAGCAGGCATTGCTGAAAGAAAATTAGAACTAAATGGGATTATCTGAATATAGCAGGCATTGCTGAAAGAAAATTAGAACTAACATACCTTTGGCTAAACTTTATGTCATGCTGAAAGACATTAATATTGGATATCATCTGAGCTATTTCAACAATAGTGCTACAAAAATGAGCTGTTATCTTGATTTAATATATACCATTTAAAAAGTAAACGAGTGTACAATTTGCAAGTCATAAACACATCCATGAGTTACAGAGTGGATTTTATTGTAATGCATTTAATTTTATTGATGTACTGGTGCAATGGGCTGTCTTTATTTTCATGACCTTGTTTAAAATGGTTAAGGAGGACTTCTCATTTATTTACCTCCTTTTATACATATTTCTTTGTACACACTAAATATTGTTATTTTTCCTATTAGAAAAATAGTGTCACTTAATTGTCCCCATATTATCTCAAATTATAATGACTTAAAAAAAATTGTCATTGATCTTGCTAAAGAGAGAAAACCCCCCATCATTTTTGACATATGTGGTCAGGTTATCAATTCATTTTACTTTACTAATCTCCTGTCTTTTTATTCTGTCTACTATCCTTTTTCTCTTGAATTGTCTCTGCTGTCTCTTCCTCTTTTCCCCAAAGGTCACTATGAGGTCTGTGTGACTCGTTAATGGAAGAGTACAGCTTGCTAACAGCCCTGTCAGTGCCGTCATACCACAGCCACTCAGCCCCTACATCAAGGAGCTTTCTCTCTATCTCTGCCTGCAAAATGACTCTGAGGAGCCAGCCCGGATGATATTTTTTTAACAGTGCTCATTTTATTTGAACTGCACTCCCCGAGAGTGCTTGGGGCTGCCACGCACTGCTCGCCGCCTACCTGCTCAACTGCGGGGAAACAAGCTTCTGAAGGCTTTAATGGGATTTTGCCCGAGGCTATTTTATTAAGATGTCGGCTTTCTGCTGCCTATGCAGCTGACACCATTCCCTGTCAGCTGGCCTTCAACAATGTGCTGAATTACTCGCTTCAATTAACATTCATGGCTTGGTGCAGGGAAATGAGGGGGAAAGAGCTTTGCAGGACAGATGAGCCATGGTTAGAAAGGTTAAAAAGACACTGTTCTGCTTAGGTGGGGCTTTGAATAAAAGTATTGTTTTCTATGCTGGCTGCATTTTAAACCGTTTAATCAGAATTGCCTTTCTTGTTTTATCCAGTGTTATATTTTGGGTTAACACCATTCAAAAGAGCAAAAGCACAAGTTTAAGCACCTAGCTTATGCAGACACATCCATTTACATATGTTTTATATTCAATGTATTTTAAAGATATTGTTGCCAAATTCAGCTTCAATTTTAGCATCAGGTTATAAATGTAGATTTAGAAATAATCAAATTAAAAGATCAATATAAGTAAATCAAGTTAATTCATTTTTACTGGTGAAGGGATCTAGGTATGTATTTGTGAGAAAATACAAAAATAAGTTCTTACACACCTGATTATGTGGTCCTTTGAGTTTTAACCTTTAACCCTTGACCTTGATTTTGTAGATGTCTTTGACATCCAATTATATTCAGGAGAAAGATCCTCTGTGAACATTTTTGATACAAAGGCACACACAAAATAATTGTTGCAATTGGAATTGCTTTGTGATTGTAAATCTATTTCCAAAAAGCATTAAACTGTAGTGGAGATCCTGCTGTATTGTCACTTTTTAGTGTTGCTTCCTTGTGCATTTCACACGTTCACGCACTTCAATGGAAATTGCCTCTAAATAAAGTACACTTCATAACCAACAAATAGCTATTGTCTAGCCAGAATTTATACTGGTATTTTGCTTTTGCCTTTTCTCTATTTTATTATTGCTGAAAAATAAGTGAATGGTTGGAAGCATATTTTTTAAGGATTGTGAGCTCTTCTCTTTTCCCCTGTACCCCTTTCTGTAAACCTTCTTGACCACCCTTGCTGTTTTCCTTGCATAGGAGGTTGCAATTCTCCAGCCTGCAGACATATGCTGTTCTCCGCTTGACCTGCTAGGAAGTGTATGTGAGTTATACGGCAAGAGAGGCTTCTTTGCTTAGTTCCCCTTCCCTCCCCACAGATAACCAGCGCAGACTGGCAAATTGCCCTCCAGGGAGAGCCAGAGTGCAAATGTCAGTCAAGACTAGAATTGGAACTGAGTTCTCCTAGCTGAGAATCCAATGCACTGCCATTGTAACTACTGGGATGGCATACCAATAAACAATTATTTTTAAAAAATTTATGATTTTTTTGACACGGTGGACAATGTCACATAGAAAATCTCTGCAAAGAAATGCATTGATCAGTAAAATGCTTGAAACTGTTAGCAGGTTTTCAGACCATTTTTCCAAATGTGTTTAAAGCTGGACAAATGCATTTTTTTCCCCTCATGGTTTTGTAATGACTTTGGTTGTTTTGCATTCAAATTATAAAATGATTGATTAAAGAGGTACCAAAGGGAGGAACACATCACAAGTGAAACGATTTTCTTCATTTACAACATCATGGTTATTGCAGGAAAATAACTTTGTATATGTGTTGATACATTGGAGTGACAGACATACAGTATGACATGGCTATCATTTTCCAGATACTCAATTTTAACATTAGGAGTTAAAGACATTCCATTTCAAGAGGAAAAGGAATAATTTATTTTATCGTCATGTAGAGTTGGAATTTCAAATTGTATTCACAATATTCAGGCACCATTCTCATCTGCAGCCAGACGTAAGCATTTGGTGGAAAATAAAGAAAACATTATTTCCAGCCAATACTTTGTAGCTTACTTTCTAAAACCTAAAATAGGATAATATAGTCTACTGAAGAATCTAATAACTAACTGTGCATTTTATCAAAATAATTAAAAATTAAAGCATTAAAATCCTAAATTATCTAACATTTGCAGCATTTACATTTCTTTTTATTATTCATCAAAATATAAAATACTCTCTGGGCTGCAGAATACATCTATATATTTTTCTTGTAAATTCCAGATGGTAATACCTTGAAATACTATCGTTTACAAAAAAGACCCATACAGTACAACCCATTACTAACAAGGGGGATAGCTATTAGACAAATGTTATCAACAGCCTGCGTTCATTGGAGAATGAGCTTTGTCGGACTTATGAATCACAGATAAAGCCATAACTGTGAGGTTACAAATTGTAAACCTGCATGGCTTGGATTAGAGTACTTAACAAGAAAGTGAAATTATGAAATGACATGTAGTGGAAGAAAAATGAAGATGACCATTGAAATTGCACCAGAAGTATTGACAAAAATATCCCAAAATGTCATTGTTCCATTTCCTCCACAGGTGATGGCTGACCCACTGAATTCCTGCAGCACTTTGTGCTTTGCTCAAGATTCCAACATCTATAATTCTTTGTCTTAGGTTTTTTTTAATATGGTTTCATGAAAGATTGAATACGTGGGAAAGCAAAAACAAAGAATAAGATGGTTGGCCTGACACAGACCGAGTGGTGGATCGCAAACCTTCAAGAAACATTGTCACAAATAAGGCTAAGGATTGTTAGAATACATGAAGTTTATTTTTTCTTGGGGCTGGAAGCAGCATTGGACCAGATCTCACTGACATGATTTCCCATCAGGAATGGCCACCTCTGCTCATGCTTACCTGGTTCAGACACAAAGGGTTTACCTTGCTGTTGTTACAGCTTCATGGACTCCAGTGATGTTCTGAAGAAGATCTACACCAAAAAATGTCCATAGTCAGCTATCAAAGCCTGCTCCATCTTTGCTAGCTTTAAAATATGTGTGCTTTTGAATTATTTCACATGCAGAGGGACTTAAAAATCTGAATTTGAGTCTGACAAAGTGTCCTGACCCAAAACACGACCTATCCATGTTCTCCAGGGATGCTACCCGACCAACTGAATTACTCCAGCACTTAACTTAGTTTAGTTTAGAGATAGTACAGAAACAGGCCCTTCACCCCACCGAGTAGGTGCCGACCAGCAATCCCCATACACTATCCTACACACCAAGGATAATTTGCAATTATACCAAAGCCAATTAACCTACAAACCTGTACACCTTTGGAGTGTGGGAGGAATCAGGAGATCCTGGAGAAAACCCACACAGGTCAAGGGGAGAACAGACAAACTCCATGCAGACAGCGCCCGTAGTCAGGATTGAACCCGGGTCTCTGGCGCTGTAAGGCAGCAACTCTACCGTTATGCCATCGTGCTACTCACACAAAAGGCTTTGTGTCTTTTTTTTGGATTTTACTTACTTACTTACTTACTTTGTTAATTTATTGAACATGTTAAAAAATACAAACACAAATGAACTTGTAAGCAATAAAAAAAGAAAATAAAACACAAAGGAAAACAAACAAATAAGTAACTCAAATAATACAAATAATATCGTTCATGTTCAAAAGGGGTAAGAAGAAGTTCGAAAACTTTTCTAGTCCTACCCCCTCTTATTTTCTATACATTTTCATGGAAAAACAAAATAATGGGATTTAAAAACAATTGCATTTGCAGTAATGAAAAACATTGAAAAAAATTAAAGAAAATAGAAACATTAATTAACAGCACATCAATAATCAAAATATATGCAGAAACATGGTTTTTTTTAAGCAAGTAATTGACCTTTCTCTTTGCCTCCTTATCCTTTGTGTACACCTACTGCAGAATATCAGGAGTGATGTATCCATGTAATTCTGGAAAATCCCAGCAAAATGGGGTGAAATGTTGTGCAGGGAAGCATGGAAGTCTGGGAACTACTACTATTTAAACAGCAGGAATATCTATTTAGAACCATTGGCAACAGCCAGAAAGATCAAATCAATTGTGCACAGATGAAAAAATGTGTTAAATTCTATTTCAAGTCACTATTGCGGGTCTTGACTAAATAACTGTTTCTCACAACCAAAGAGAACCTCTGCCAGGCAATATTTATACAGTAAACCCATCTAACTAAAGAAGCTAATGATTTATTTACTACATTAAACAGCTCTAAAGCTGCCCACAATTAGGTTTGTCTACAGTAATCCTAAATCATATGGTGAATAAATATTTCATCCTCTAATAAAGCTAAAACTGCTAATTATTAACATTTAAAAAACATCAAGACAAGTATTGCTGCCTTTTATAAATGAAAACACACTTATGTTGAGTGGTTACAGGCCTATTTCAATGTTACTCACAGATAAAATGCTGGAGAGGGTGACACTTGAAACGCTTCATTATCATCTAGAGGCAAATGTCTTGTTATGTCAACGAATGTGCAAACCAAATATTCTTCACATAATTTCAAGCCTTTTACTCAATTTTAATCATTCGTTGATATTAAATTTGACTTCACTCAAGCGCACATACCTCCTCAAACATCTGCGTAATATGAACCTGTCTTCAGGCTAAGTCTGGTAAATGAACACTAAACTATATTTGTATAACTCCTATACAAGTGAAAAACAAATGCTTTTTTATTCATGTAGAAATAAAACCTTTGAAATATTATATAAAAGGAAAGATCCAAAGTGTTAAAGGAACGTTTTGAGAAGCACATGCTCAACTGAAATTGACCTGGGTGCAAGATACATTTTCGCACATTCTAGACACAATACAATGACTTCCAATGCATGAATCTTTTGTGATGTATCCATTGCAGTTGTCAAGTTTGATTCATAAATAATGGTAGAGCCATACGAGAAAAGATCCTCAACATTGATCGTAAGACCAAGAAAAAAAATACCTTGACACCAAGTCGTTTTTACAGCAAGCCCTTAATTTCTTGTCACTGTTCAAAATTAAAGCTGTTTACTGTATTTCAACTAATTTGTATTTGTTAACATTGGTTTTCTTTCTCTCCCAGGCCAAATAGACAAGTTATTTAAAACAGAAAATCACTTTTTTGAGCATGAACATGATTTGATAAAATGAATCAGCTAAATGGGTTATGCAAGACAATGTGCTCACAATCAGGTAATCTCACAGTGGAACAATCGCTTTAAGAAAGACCAGGATTAATCAGCCATCACTTTCCTTTCTTACTACTGGATTTTAATGTATCCCACCCCAAACGCCACTTTTCCATCTGGCATTTCTTTCGGAAATGGTGGTTTGCAGAACAACTTGTATATTTGGTTATCATGGTTCAGCTTTATAAAAACGTATTGCTTTATAAAAAGAGTATTGTGTTCGGATCTGTTCTTCCATTACAGGAAGGATGTGGAGTTTTGGAGAGTGGGCAGAAAAGGCTTGTCAGTATACTGCCTGGACTAAAGAATATTAGCTTTAATGAGAGCGATGGAGGCTCTTCGAGATCGACTATGAGCACTACATCAATATTGCCCACCGTAACGACCCAGACAAGGTCAAGGCATCTCTCTTGCTCAACCTGGCGGGACCAGAGGCCATGATTCACGCGCAGATCTTCGACTTTGCGCCACCTGTACTAGACGTGAATGGCCAGGTGCTGGTCCCAGCTGGGACGGGGCAAATGTGCTGCTATGAAAATTCCGTGAGTTATGTGACAGACCATCTAACCGCATTCTAGAAAGAGCTAAGTTCTTTGCGTAACACTAGCTTCCAGATGAGCCTGTGGAACATTTCATTTGTGATTTAAAGTACATGGGCCCGTGATGTCGCTTTGGTGAGATAACCAATGAGTTAATACGCGATAAGATTGTTAGCGGCATGTCTGATCGTAAATTAAAAACAGCCACTACGAAATGTAGATCTGACTCTTGAACAGGCTGTACACGCCTGCCACATGTCGGAGGTCATGGCCCCGCTGAGTGATCAGCTTGACACTCAGCCTGTTACTCAGAAACGTAATGTCAATCTGACCAGTTTCAGTAATCGCACCACGTCGGCCGCTAATAAAAGATCCGTGAATGAGCCACCATAGAGGTGCACAAACTGCACCTATTTCCATAACAAAGGTCGACAATTCTGTCCAGCAAACAGAAAGCCTTGCAATTACTGCAAGAAACGTAACCACTTTGCTGCCTGCTGCCGTTCCCGTGGGAACCGTAATGCGAAGTCAGAGTCTAATCTCCACCTGCTGCAGCAAGACCCAACATTCTTTGACTCCCTTGAACAGTTTAAAGCTGCCCACGACACAGAGACAATTAGCTCACAAGACGAGTCTACTGTTCACACTCTCCTACGCACATCTGGTAAGCTTCTGGACCCTTCTGTTACTGTGCACGTTAATAACAAATCTCTACAAGCTAAATTGGACACGGGAGCGTGCGTGAAAGTGATGTCCCTGAAAGTCTACAACAAGATAAGGAATAATGAGACCTTGGCTAAGGATTCCTCCACCTTGCACGCCTACGGGGAGGAGGTTCTGCACCCTCTCGGAAAAGCTGATATCAAATGTGTAGTGGACAACATCGCTAAAAACTTTTTAATGTTGTGAAATCAAACTCTGAAACTTTGTTAGGAATCCATGCATGCCAAGACCTGGGACTAGTTTCCTTCGGACGTGCTGTTCACAAGCTGCACCGAGCTGACGAACCGACACAAGTCTATCAGGATTTGTTTGACGACAAACTGGGCAAACTGTCTATAACTTACAAGATCACTATTGACCACAATGTTGTCCCAGCAATTTGTGCTCCTCACCGCGTACCCCATGCTATGCATGACAGAATTCAAGCCGAACTTAGACACATGGTGTCCATGGGGGTACTGGCTGAAATAAGTTAACCCACAGACTGGGTCTCTAACATGGTTGTTACGAAAAAGAAAGACAAAGACGAGCTCCGTGTGTGCATTAACCCAAGGGATATGAACACAGCTATTAAACGACCGCACTACTCGATGAGGACCATCGAAGACGTTGCAGCCCATATCGGACACGCAACAGTGTTCTCAGTACTAGATGCCAAAAGCTCGATTTGGCAGATTCCTCTGGACAACGCGTCCTCAAAATTGACCACATTTGCCACATCATTCGGCAGATTCAGGTTTCTCAGGATGCCATTAGGAATTAACTCAGCCTGCGAGGTTTTCGAGAGAGCTCTGGAACAGCTGTTCACAGGCTACCCATGTGCCATCATCGTTGACGACATTCTAGTGTATAGTCGAGACCTAGCGGAGCACAACTCAAACTTAAAAATGATTCTCGACCGGGCACGTGAGATCAACCTAAAGTTCAACCCAAAGAAGTGCAAGTTCTGTGTCTCAGAGGTCACCTATGTTGGACATGTGTTCACCAGCGAAGGGTTAAAACCAGACCCCCAAAAGACTGCAGCCATCAACGAACTGCTCCCACTGACGTGAACAGCCTTCAGCGTTTTCTGGGCATGGTTAACTATCTGGGGAAGTTCATACCCAATCTCAGCAAACTAGTCTCGATTGCAGCGCATGATGATGCAGCTCCTGCGTTCTGATTTCAAGATTGTCTACAAAAAGGGCAAAGATATGCTCATCGCCGACACTCTCTCTCGAGCGCCACGGGCATCCTGTGAACAACACCCCTTTGAGTGTGACGAGCTTGCCATGCTCAAAGTCGATTTCATCCCAACGGAACGTCTGCTTTGCCTTGCGGAGCATACAGCTGCTGACAGAACGCTACCCTGGTCTTCCCTCGCTGCGGACATTTTCGAATGGCACGACAAACACTACCTAGTTCTAGTCGAATCCTATTCCAATTGGTTTGAACTTGATCTGCTACCTACCATTACGTCTGAGATGGTGATACAGAAACATCAGGGACATTTTTCTGTATTCGGTGTACCGGTTCGATTGCAAACTGACAACGGAAGACAATTCACCAGCCAAGCATTTAAATACTTTGCGAGACAATGGAACTTTCAGCATGTCACCAGCAGCCCCGAATACCCTCAATCCAACGGCCTCGCTGAGCGTGCTGTCAGGAGCCCAAAGCAGCTAATGGAACATTCACATCTTGCCAAATCCAATGTCTACCTAGATCTGTTAAACCTAAGAAACATCTCCAGGGATTGTGTCCTGGGCTCTCCCGCCCAGCGCCTGATGTCTTGTATGACAAGGCCCCAGCTCCCCGTTGCCCAGCAACAGCTGAAGCCACAGGTGCTCAAACCAGCTGCGGTCCAGAAGCGCATTCAGCAAAAACATGATGTCCAGAAGCGCTCCTATGACAAGTTGAGCAAACAACTTAAACTGTTGCTGCAAGGTCAAGTGGTCCGCCTGCAGACGGCAGTTGGACATACCCGACTGGGTTTCGTTGAGGGACTATCCAAGCAACCTCGTTCCTACCTTGTCAATGTCGATGGTGCTCTGTACCGGCGCAGCCGTCAACATCTTCTGCCCGTGACTGAGCCGCGACCAGCTCCTCCCGGTCCTCATGCCCTGCTGCTGGTTTACAAAATGCTGCTGTTGCCCATCCACGACCCCCTGACCCCAGCATGCGTTCTCATTGTCGGATTCTCCACCACCCAGCCCTACTAACTCTTCCAGAACGGAGGGGGAGAGGGTTGTCCGCATGCGCACGGGTCGGGTTAGTAGACCGCTGGACAGATACGGCGAGTATGTTTAACCGCACATATTCTAACAACTGATTAAAAACTCTTTCCTCTACGGGGAAGGATGTAGATTGGTTATTGCATGTGAACCAATCAGAGTAATGTACTACCACTAACTCCACCCTATTGAACACTTCGTATTAACACTCACTTTAACTCCACCCTATTGAACACTTCATATTAACACTCACTTGCTGCAAGTCGCACTAGTAGTAGAGTGGAACTAACATCTATTGTACTGTGCCATTATGACTGATGATTAAAGCTGACTTAAACACCATACAGTATCCATACACTTATTTACAGTACCGACATCATGAGACACAGGCCTTGATCCTGTGCTGTACTATTCTATGTTCTACGCTCTATGTTATATCTATAACAGATGATCGCAGTTGGCCAGCAATGAAGTAGCAAATAACAGTTATCAACACAAAACATTATCAATGTATTTACATTAATATTCGACATATGCAGGTTGGATGCAAATTCTCTGGATGCTTTCAGGGGAGAGCTAGATAGGGCTCTTAACAATAGCGGAGTTAGGGGATATGGGGAGAAGGCAGGAACGGGGTACTGATTGGGGATGATCAGCCATGATCACATTGAATGGCGGTGCTGGCTTGAAGGGCCAAATGGCCTACTCCTGCACCTATTGTCTATTGTCTATTGTCTATTGACATTAGGATAAGATTATTGATGATGTTCAACTATTGTGTATTACACTTTATAATCCAAATTTAGTCAAGTATTTTGACTTCCATACTCAGGTAAAAATTATCAATGTTATTTTGGGAACATGTTTTATTGTCCACAGAGCTTAAACATTAATATTTGCCTCATTTTTGCAAAGTAGGAAAATGCTATCAGAGAAATAATTTTTCCAAAAACATGAACTTTACAATTAATACCATTATTTTTATATGTGTATAACGTAACACATGTTAGTTGGAACTTTAATGGTTAAAAGTCCTTGCACAGGAATCAAGGAAACTAATTCCATTCCACTACGCCTGAAAAAAAGTATGTTGCGTGTCAAGCTCATATTATTAATCTTTTTACCACATTAGTCCTACAATAATTGACACGGTTCAATGATATACAACCCAATGATATACACAACCAACTGATTCAATAAGCTATATCATTGTTGTATAAGAGGAGGCACTGAATTTTACAACTCTTAATGTTATACCACTTGTTCCATAGTCTCCTGGTTTCTTTCACTTTGCCTCTCATTTCTGTTCAGGATTTAACCTGGGTTATTTTTTCTCTTTTTTATCTCTAGGGACCCTTCTGCAATACCAGTAAGAATTTTTTTCCAGGCTTATTTGCAATGCTAAAATCACACTACTGTTCGTGTTGTACTGTGAATAAGGAGAAAATGTCAAATGTAATAATTATATGTTAACTCAGCTGGTAAACCCTGCTGTTGAAAATGCCTGACAAATAATTTATGTCACATTGCATTCAATCCTTAGGAGGCTTACTTATTATTTGAAAGATTAACTTGCAAATGTCGTATACGCTAAATAACAATCAAGGCATAAAACTTTTGCCTTTTTTTAATAGGTAAACTACAGATTAGATTAAAAGATATTATTTCAGATTTTCAACAAAAATTACATGTTAAGTAGTTTTTAATTTCTACTTTAATTTCAAAATCATAGGAAAATGTTACTTTATGTAATGAAATGATGAATATGGAACACAATTTTCCCTCAGGTGAGCAGTAATAGGTAGCCTGGTGAATTCTTTTTGCAGAATTTGTGGATTGCATTTTAAATTTACCCCTCAAGATCGAAGTAACTCTGGTCTTGCATTCACTTTTTTTTCAAGTGACATATTGACTCTATGGTTTAGTGCTACTGCATTGTAGCTCCAAGGTTCTGGTTCAATGCTGGCCTTGGGTGCAAGCTACCACAGCACAATGGTGCAGAGGTAGAGTTCCTGCCTTATAGTGCCAGAGACCCAGTTCAATCCTGACTATGGGTGCTGTCTTAATGGAGTTTGTATGTTCTCCCTATGATTGTGGGGGCTTTCTCCAGGTGCTCCTCCCACACTCCAAAGATGTACAGGTTTGGAGATTAATTTATTTGGTAAAATTGTAAATTGTGTGTAGGATAGTGCTAGCATAAGGGAATCACTGGTGGGCGTGGACCCGGTGGGTCGAAGGACCTGTTTCCATGCTGTATCTCTAAAGTCTAAAATCTGTGTGAAGTTTGTGCAATCTTCTTGTAATCATATGTGTTTCTGTCAGCGTTTTGATTTCCTGTCACACCCCAAAGACATGTCAGTAAGCTAATTGGTTGATTTTGAACTGCCCTTTAGTGTAGGGAGGTGGCAAAAAGCCAACTCTCACCAACTTCGATAGATACGCCGTCGAAAGCATTTTATTGGGATGCATCACAGCATGCTTTAGGAACAGCTCCATTCAAGACTGCAGAAATTACAGAGGGTTGTGGATGTAGCCCAGCCCATCATGCAAACCAGACACCCTTCCATGGACTCCAACTACACTTAATGATACCTTGGCAAGGCCACCAGCATAATCAAGGACCAGTCTCACCCTGGACACTCTCTCTTCTCCCTTCTAGCATCAGGCAAGAGGTACAGAAGTTTGAAAACGCCTGCCTCCAGATTCAGGGACAGTTCCTTCCCAGCTGGTATGAGGTAACTGAATCATCTTTGATAGACACAAAATGCTGGTGTAATGCAGGCAGTATCTTTGGATAGAAGGAATGGGTGACATTTCGGATCAAGACCCTTCTTCAGACTGAGGGTCGGGGAGAGGGAGACACAGAGATAAGGAAGTTTAAAGTGTGAAAACGAGACATCAAAGAGGATATAGTTCAAGGACAATGTAGAATAGATCATTGTTAGCTTGGAGAAGGTGACAACGGAACACACAGAGATAAAATTTAATAGAATAGAATAGAATATATTTTAATAGTCACATACACCTAGGTGTAGTTAAATGCTTCTTGCCATGCAGCACATAAAGAAAGAATACAGACATAACATTAATAGGAGATTTAAACATAAAGAACATCCCCCCACAATGGTTCCCATTATGGGGGAAGGCACAAAGTCCAGTCCCCAACCCCAGTTCACCCATAGTCGGGCCTATTGAGGCCTCCACAGTTACCTCTACGGAGACCCGATGTTCCAGGCCGTTCTCGCCGGGTGATGGTGCTCCAGCGTCGGGAGAATCCTCACAGCGGCTTGGGACACCTGGAATGACCACTTCCGTACTGGAGGCCGCGGCTTCCAAAGCCAACAAGGCCGCGCCGGATGGAGCTCCACCACTGGTGATCTCATCGAGAGATCCCAGGCTCCCGATGTTAAAGTCAACGCCGCCGCCCGCAGCTGGCCGCTCCACAGACCCGCAGCTCCGCGATGTTTTTTATCGGCGGTCCCAGCATAATGTTATAAATTATTATAAACCTACTGACTCCCACAACTATCTAGACTACACTTCTTTCCACCCTACTTTCTGCTACTTCCAATTCCTCTGCCTATGCCGCATCTACACCCAAGATGAGGTGTAACTAAATGTTGTACCCTTTATCTGTACACTGTGAACGGCTTGATTGTAATCGAGTATAGTATTTTGTGTTGTCTTTAGTGGTGTCAGCGGTTAAGGGAGAAGGTATTATAAATGGGTTAGGAGAGAGAGATAGATTAGCCATGATTGAATGGTGGAGTAGACTTGATCGGCCGAATGGCCTAATTATGTTCCTATCACTGACGATCTTATGATATTATGATATTTTGGTTGACTGGAGAGCACGCAACAAGAATTTTTCTGTACCTCGGTACACGTGACAATAATAAACTAAACTAAACTAAAAATAATAATTTTTCTGGCTACCAGGAAATTAGGAGAAGGGGATGAGACTAATGGAATTGTTCTGCTCAGGGCCGGTGTGGACCCAATTGGATCAATGGCCTCCTTTGCGTAAGTAAGCAAGCAGTTTGGATTGGCATGAATAAGATCTGAAATAATCTTACAAATCATCCCTTACCCGCCATCCTCACCCTGCATTTCTGTCACAATTATATGATAGGCAGCAGGGTGGCATTATCTTGATATCAGAGAATTTTACTGTGCACTGTGGCAGTACAGTGTCGCAGCGGAAGAGTTGCTGCCTCACAGCGCAAGGGACCCGGCTTCAATCCTGACTGTGGGTGCTGTCTGTACGGAGTTTAAACGTGTAACCATGTAGGTTTTTTCCGGGTGCTCCGGTTTTCTCCCACACTCGAAAAACGTATAGATTTGTAGATTAATTGGCATTGGTAAAATTATAAATGGTTCCTAGTGCTAGTGTACGGGGTGATCGGTGGTTAGCATGGACTCGGTGGGCTGAAGGTGCTGTTTCCACTCTGTATCTCTAAAGTCAAGAAGTCTAAAAGAAGGTCCGAATTCTAGGACCTTTTACTTACAATGCAGATGTCTTCCTCCATGGCTATTTCAGGCATTCACCACACTGTGTGATATTTTCCCCCTAATTCCTCTCAAATCGTTTTACCAAACACTTTATTTCTCACATTTCTTTGCATTATTGACCTCTCTTCTAGGGCCCTTTCAAAATGCTTTACAATTTTTTAAAAACCTCCTTCCACTTCTTTTGTTCTATTTTCCATGGAGGTTGCTTTGTTGCTTCTAATGAATTTGTACAATGGATTTGCGAGTTTCAGGGCAGGGTTGAGTCACACCTAGCTAATTTCTCCGTGGGACCACAGTGACGATAGACAGCAGTTATCTTTTCCAGGTAATACGTTTTAAGAGCGAATCATTTTTTGTTCTGATTGGAATATATCAGTTGGAGGAATCAATGGAACTGGAAAGCATCTGTTGCTAGCTCCCTTGCTATCAGATACAAAGCCCTGAGGCCTGCTCTGTGCCTGGTAGACATAACATACCACAATGAAACCCTGTAGGGCTTTGACTTGTTCGAGCAAGCACATGGGAAATATCTGAAATTTGATACATCCTACATTTTTAAGTTTATAAGGATTCCTCTCCATTGTCTATTCCATTGTACCACTTAACAAACTGTACACATGTATGACACAAAAACACTTGCACTGCTCAGTTGGGTTATTTTTGTTTAAGCTGCATTATATCTATTTTAACAATAGATTGCACTTTTTTTTGTTTTATTGGATAAATCATTGATAATTGTTGGAAATTTCTCATGTCAAAAGTGACAGGAGTAGAATTAGGCCATTTGGCTCATCAAGCCTACTCCGCCATTTATTCATGGCTGATCTATCTCTTCATCCTAACCCCATTCTCCTGCCTTCTCCCCATAACCTCTGAAACCACCTCCAGTTTAAATTCCATTTGGAATATTTTGGAGGACCAAGAAACCAAGAACCAATAACCTGTACTAATCAAGAATCTATCTACCCCTGCCTTAAAAAATAGTCACTGTGATCCTTGGGATCACTTTATAGATGTGCTAATGATTGCATTTCTAGAAATGTTAGGGTCTAGGTTTATACATTAGTATACCATGTGCCTTTTCAGTCCTGAGTGGTGGTTCTGAAGTGCATTTGGACTCAAATACTCAAACTCAAATGCTTCCTCATGAGCCAAGGCATGAGAGAATGACAAACTAAAGAGATCAATTACCTTATACTTCTCAATCATCTCTCATAACCCCAATTATGCCTCCATAATTTTTATCTTTTCTCGACATCAGAATTTGAAGGATATAATTTGGGGAATTTTTCAGAAAATGCATGCATTTCTTTGTGAGATGGAATTCAAGTAACAAAGAGGGATCGTGAGAGAAGATGAATTCTACCAAAGTGTCCATAGCAATAAATATGGGCAATAATCAATAACAGGTGTCAGAGGTTATGGGAAGAAGGCAGGAGAATGGGGATTGGAGGGAAAGAAAGATCAGCCATGATTGAATGACGAAGTAGACTTGATGGTCCGAATGGCCTAATTCTACTCCTATTCCTTATGACCTTATAGACCTTATAACCATCTTTTAACCAAACCAATGGCAATAGGACCACCAGGTTCTGTGCTTGGTGATATTGATGCGTAGCACAGATGTTGCTTGCATCTTGTAATTACTAGATTGGTCTCTTGGATACTGTTCCTGCATGCACTTCTGCACTTCCCATTAAACCTTATCGGTGATCAGGATTCAGGGATCTTCGGGATCATTAAATTACACTTTATTGCAGCACACAGATTTGTTCCTGAGGTTTCGTAGCATTTCATACCTAATTTTAACCTATTGGGAATGTTCACCTTCACTGCTAATACTGCACTCAGCAGACAAATAGTTTAATAGGGATAAGCTGAAGTGAGTTACATTTTCAGATTAGTTGCCTCAACAGACAAAGACAGCCTAGCAGCAGGGTTTGATAGATGATTATCAGCAAGAACTCTGATTCACATTTGTAGTTTACAAGAGACCTGTACCACCACATCTGAGAAGGAAAGTCCCTAAAATTCTTAAGGGAATGGACAGGCTAGATGCAGGAAATGTTTTTCCTTATATGGGGGAGTTCAGAACCAGGGGGTCACAGTTTAAGAATAAAGGGTAGGCTATTTAGGTCTGAGATGAGGAAAAACGTTTCACCCGGAGAGTTGTGAATCTGTGGAATTCTCAGCCACTGAAGGCGGTGGAGGCCAATTCACTGGATGTATTCAATAGAGAGTTAGATATAGCTCTTAGAGCTAATGGAATCAAGGGATATGGGGAGAAAGCAGGAACAGGGTACTAATTTTGGATGATCAGCCATGATCATATTGAATTGTGGTGCTGGCTTGTAGGGCCGAATGGCCTACTCCTGTACCTATTTTCTATGTTTCTATATTTTTTTAATGTGATCCAAAGCAACAAAACTAAAACCTCTGAACCATTGTTTCTGTTTTCATAAGGCAGTAGATTCTCTGACATGTCACGGCACATTAATGCAATCATAAAGAAATACCATCAATGCCTTTACTTCTTTAGAAGATTGAGGAGATTTGATATGTCAATGAGTACTCTCTTAAACTTCTAGAGGTGTATGGGAAAGAGCATGGGTTCCCAACCTTTTTCGTCCCATTTGACCCTGGCAACTTTAATAGCACATAACAATGTTATTTCACTTATTTATGAACAACTAATGATGATCAGATACCGGTTTACCAGAACCAAACACAGACAGTCAATGAGAAAAAGTATGTACAAATCCAGAATCAACAAATTTACCCCATGGGTAGGTGACATTTACCCCCAGGTGGTAAATTTACCCCAGGTTGGGAAACCTTGGTATAGAGCATATTGACTGGCTGCATCATAGCCTTGTTCGGAGATTACAAAAAGTGGTGGCCACTGCCTGGTCCATCACAGGTACTAACCTCCCCACCATTGAAGGGATATGTAAGAGGCACTGCCTTAAAAATGGCAGCCAGCATCATCAGGGACCCACACCACCCTGGCCACACTCTCACTTCACTCCTGCCACAGGAAGAAGGTATAGACATTTGAAAACTGTGACCTTCAGGTTCAGGAGCAGCTTCTTTGCAACAACCATCAAGGTATTGAACACTACAAATACCAATTAAACTCTGAACTATAACCTCTTCGTTTCACTAGGGACTTTAGGCTTTTGTTTTGTTTTGCACCAATATTGTTTTTTTAAATATATTTAACTTTTTTGTTTTTTATTTTACTATCTATTGAGTACTGTGAAGACCTGTTGTTCTGCTGCAAGTAAGAATTTCATTACTTTTTGGCACATATGACAATTAAACACTCTTGACTTTGACAATTAGCAAAGGGAATTCACTCATGTACACCTTTATTGAGACCTCTCCATCACAATGTGAAAATATCTGCATCTTACTTCAGAAAATTAAATCAAAAAAGGAAAAGAATTACAATATTTCCTGTGGTTACATTTGACCTTACAAATGAGGTAGAGATTTACAAGAACAGGCAACTACTGAAAATAAAAATCCTCAGTAACATCAAATATCCTCTAAATGACCTCAGGATTTGCCTATGAGCTATTCATCGCAAATTGATCTGAATATGTGCTCAAGTGCAGCAATTAAGATTGTTATGAATTAAGGTCTGCTTCAGGTATCTATTGGGATCAGTGGTGTCAATCAGTCCCTTAAGCATTTCTGGTTGCATGCCTTTTTTTAAAATGGAATTTGACTTCCACTGCCAACATATAGTGGGTCCTTGATGATCTGGATTTAATCAACATGCTTCAAGCATATGTATTTCTTTAACCTTTTCAAGGCTCAAATAAATGACTACTGGAAACTTTGGCTCAGTTTATAAACTGTCTTAATTCCGAAGGTGGCAAAGAGAACATTGAGAGCGACGGTACAGTAAGTTGGGCTTCTGTTTTGTACCATTAATCAAATAGGTTTAACAAAAGTAAACCTAATGTAACAAAATCAAATAACATAAGCTATAAGCTTATTACCCTTCCCTTTCATCAGCATATCAATGGAAGAAATCATCATCAATACTAGAACGTGTCACCTATTTATTCATCAATACCCAATCCAAGTTCCTGTAAATGGCACCAGACCATATGTCAGCTTTGATCCCCATATAGAAACAAAGGTACGACAAAGAGGGGAGGGGGCAGTCACTGCCTCCCCACTCAGTGATTTTCACTGCATTTCAGTAAATGTGATTAACAGTATCAACAGCAATACCAGTACAAATGCCAGTTTATGTTTCAAATATGCGGCACGTTTGGCACAAAAGTGGAGTTGCTGCCGTACAGCACCAGATACCTGACTAGGGGTGCTTGTCTGTGCGGAGTTTGTATGTTCTCCCTGTGACCTGTGTGGGTTTTCTCCGGGAAGCTCCGGTTTCCTCCTGCATTCCAAAGGCGTACAGGTTTGTAGGCTAATTGGTTTGGTATAAATGTAAATCATCTCTAGTGTGTAGGATAGTGTTAATTTGCGGGGATCGCTGATCGACACGGACTCAGTGAGCTGAAGGGCCTATTTCGGCACTGTATCTCTAAACTAAATGAGTGTGAATAAACCCTGAGTACAATTGATGTCCAAATCCAGAAACCGAATAAAATATAATTCTGCCATCTGTTGTACTAATAGTGCGCAGATTAAAACTCCAATCATAAGGTTCTTGCCTCTTTGCTCCTTCTATAACCGTTTCTCTTGATTGACTTTTATAAACTAAGTGTTGCCTGAGGTGACTGACTTCAGGTTTTTGGACTGATTCGTATAAAATCTCAAGGCTTGTAAAAACCAAACAATGAATCTTAACATCCTGAGCAATGTCGCAAGGAATCTGTAACAGTGAGAGTTCAAAGTAGATAATGCCTGTGAGATAATCAAGGGATTCGAGGAAGTCTATAAAGCAGTCAAACATTGTTCTGATGGTTTATAAGATCATCTGATCAAGAAATACAATTGAATTCTGGCAGTATTACTGACTGTCAGCAATCCATAGTTCCAGATAATATTTGTACCAAGGCTTAAGTATTTAAAATATTGAAAATTTTGTCAATTTGATCAGAAACAGGAATAGCGAAAGTATTTTTAATGTTTTGAGCTTGGATGGTGCAGCTTTTGAATCTCTTGTTCTGTATATTAAAACTGTAGTATATTAGTATTTGAATAATTAAAATGGAACTTAATAACTTCGCAGATTTCCCTGCAAAATTTGAACATTCTTATAATAACACCAAAATGCCACGGTATAGATTATAAACGAGAATGTGCATTGAAGAAATTTGACTTCAATATTAATATAATTCCTTAAGATACATGCAGATTATGTGGCAGATACAAAATTCCACACTGATGAAACTTTTTGTTTCAGCAAAACAGAAATAACTACAGTAATAAAATCTCCCTTAACACATTTCCATAATTGATTGACATTGCATTTCTTCATCTTGGGATATATTTTGATTGAATTCATCTTCTGTTATTTTGGCAAAGGAGCAAAAGTCCCAGTCAAAACAATGCAGTGCCATTTTATTTTGATCCCAGAGATTCAGAATGGGATAAGGAAAAATGAGAAAGTAAATCTCAAAATGGAATTCTCAAAATTGCCAATATGAATAATAAAGTATTGCACAATTGTATCAAAAATTAAGGGAATATAGAACATGGAGAATAGAACATAGAACAATACAGCACAGGAGTAAGCCCCTCGGTCCATAACGTCTTGCTGAGCATGATGCCAAGACAAACTCTTATCTCCCTGTACATCTTTCTATTCCCTGCATATCCAAGTGACAATCCAAAAGTCTCTTAAATGCCACTATCGTATTTGCCTCCACCACCACCCCAGCATCACTTTTCATGCACTCACTGCCCTCTGTGTAAAAAAAATCCTTCTGTGTAAAATCCTTCCATGCCTCTCATAATTTAATATATTTCCATCTGGTCTCTCCTCAACCTCCACCTCCAGAAAATTGTTAAGAAACCCAAAGAGGTAATTTACTTACATGTATTCATCAAAGAGATGGATTGTGTAATGCAGGTAGACACTGAAATGTGTATATAAAAATTAAAATTAAATTATTGGAAAATGTTGCTTAATGGACGACAAAGTGTTTGCACCTGTCGATATACAATAAAATGAAATAGCTACACAGCTGACAGATCTCAAAATCTGGCATCCTTAAATAGATATGTAAATCTGTTACAAATCCTACTGAGAAGATAACAAGTGCTGGAGTAACTCAATGGGTCAAGCAGCAAAACATGGATAGGTGACGTTTTGGGTTGAACATGTATAGGTGATGTTTTGTGTTGGGACACTTCTTCAGACATTGTAGGGAGGTTACAGAAAGCTGGAGGAGAGAAGCAGCAGGCCAAAGCCTGGCAGGTTATCTGTTGATACAGGTGAGGATGGTTTGTTGATAGGTAGATGGTTGGAGAAAGGCAAAATATGAATAGATGGAGATGAAAAGAGATCTGCCTGATTTGCTGAGTACTTCATCAGGTCTCCCCTCAATCTCTGGAAAATTGAAAGAAACCCTAAGAGATAATTTACTTACTTAGTTTTTGTCTTTTTTTGTAAACCAACACCTGTAGTTCTTTGTTTCTACAAGTGGTTCTAATGTGCTTTATGGCAAAAAGCCTTGGTAGAAAGAGAAAATGAAGGGTGCAGAGTGGTGGTAAATGAAATGGTACTGAACATCCTTGTTTCGCAACCATTGATTTGAAATATGATGTTTTGCAGTCACAACATGGGGAGCAGATAAACACTCAATGATGGGCCTGGTTATTCACCTGGGCCAGACCTATGCCGTATTTGCCAGAAAGATCTCCAACAGTCTCACTATTTAGAATTATCTATCCAAACCCTATTTTGGAGAGCATATCTATCATGTAAGGTACACAAAAAAGCTGGAGAAACTCAGCGGGTGCAGCAGCATCTATGGAGCGAAGGAAATAGGCAACGTTTCGGGCCGAAACCCTTCTTCAGATATCTATCATATGTGCAAGAAGGAACGGCAGATGCTGGTTTAAACCAAAGAGACACAAAATGCTGAAGTAACTCAACTTTGGAGCAAAGGAATGGGTGACATTTCGGGTTGAGACCCTACTAGTCTGAAGGAGGGTCTCAACCCGAAATGTTATCCCTTCCTTCTCTCCAGAGATGCTGCCTGTCCCGCTGAGTTACTCCAGCATTTTGTGTGTATATTTTCATGTATACAGTATGTGCAATATTCCATCAAAGATCTCCATAGACGATTGCAGCCAAGGGCGTCATATCTTCCTGTCAGATAGAGCACAGGTCTGACCCAGGTGAATCGTCATTCACAAAGCAAGTTTGTGTACAATTGGAATGATCTGGGATAGAAGCTTGTAACCTTGAACTGCAGCTCTTTACTCTGTCCACTTTCTTTAGGCTGCTGTCCACAGAGTTCCCTCAGTGAATCTTGCAAAAGTAAAAGCAACAGCATATATAGTACCATTCTGCTGCATGCAACATATATTTTTCTGGCGCGGATGGTGATCTTGAAGAATTCCAAAGTTAAAAATGAGGATATGCTGATTTTTTTAACGTTCCTTCATGACGCCCCTTCCAATGATGGCAGAAGAGATACTACATGCATTTTTTTTTAATTGACTGATTAACTTACTGCCTTACTTTCTGGATGCTTTTAAGGATGAAGAACCTTTGGAATTTACTTGTTTTACTATCCTCAGTGTGTTGTGGATCAAAGAGACAATAGGTGGTTGTCAAACTTGCAAAATCCCTTTCAAATTCCTCGATGATCGTCAGTTTCATGATCAGCTCTGAAGGCCTTCCAGTCTTCCTCTCAGGAAGGTCAGTGAGTGGGAGGCAGTGGAGTCAGAGATGAACACTGTAGGATGTTGATAGATCCTACAAAAAGTGTTTGAAACACAAGTCTATCCTGGACTGACCCAACCAGCCTTGTGCTGACCCAGTTTATTGCTGACTCTCCACAGTTGGGGTTTCTGAAGATGGATTATTTTACCGTATTGAACAGGAGCGTGGATATGGCACCCAGTTGGCTGAGGCTCTAAACTCATTAATGACATGATTGAAGTCAACGGCTAAAATAAGTAAAGAGGATGTCACCGACAGCAGTGGGAATCGCTGGACACTTCATTCTCATAACCAAATGTAACCTCCTCCTTAAGGAAGGAGAGAGAAAACAAATAACTACTGACCAGTTAACCTTGATAGTGGAAGAGAGAGAGAGAGAGAGAGGTGGGGGGGGGGGGGTTAATGGAAGCAAAATTATGCTAGACTGACCGGCTGGGGTTTAATGGAAATATACTTGGATTTTGGTCTATAAACCAAGTCTGCACTGATTAATAAAGTACCGCACTGAGCAATGTTAAGCGGCCTTTTCACGGGGCGACTTGACGCAAGAGTTAACCGGAGTTTAACATCGTGGGAACCTCGTGCGATAACAGTACGGCATTCGTGGACCACCGGGGACCACCGTAGTGCTAACGGCAGGTAGTCGTGTAACTTGGTCTCTCGGGAGAAAATTCAAGAAAGTTTGAATTTCTCCAAGAGTGACTTGTACACTTGTGGTTGAGTATTGCAACATTATATGAACGCAGTGGCCAGTGCGATATCCGTAATAACTCTTGCGGGTACCGTGGGAACTCCTGCGAACGGTGAACCCGGAAGCTGGACAGAGGGGACAGAAGGTAAGTAAAAATTATCTTCTGTGGGATTGAATTAAAAAAATAAATAAAAATAAAGATTTGCATCCGCATATGGACATCAACTTATTCATGAATTATGTTAATGAGATTCAAGAAAATAACTATAATCTTTAAAAGGGACTTTAAAAGGGACTTTACTGAAAGGTTACGCATTTTTATGGTCCGTGAGAAATTTTTCACATGTACTTCTTTGAGAGATACAGGTCGGAGTCCTCGGGTCCAGGGGTCCGGAACGCTACCAATCAATGTTGTACAGAGACCCGTGTAAGGAATGAACTGCACATGCTGGTTTAAACCGAAGACAGACACAAAAAGCTGGAGTAACTCAGCGAGTCAAGCAGCATCTCTGGAGAAAAAAAGCTGATGTTTCGGGACGAGACACATCTTCAGACTCAATTCCGATTAGGCTGTCTGAAGAAGGGCTCCGATTCGAATCGTCACCTATTCTTTTTCTCCAGAGATGCTGCCTGACCCGCTGACTTACTCCAGCTTTTTATGTTTTTCTTCCCAGATCTGACTTACCTGCTGAGTTACACCAACATTTTGTGTCCTTCTGTGCGTATTAACCAGCATTAACCAGCGTCTGCAGTTCCTTTAGACATTACCTAACTTCAGATTTTAGAGATATAGCGCGTGGGAACTCCTGCGAACGGTAAACCCGGAAGCTGGACAGAGGGGACAGAAGGTGAGTAAAAATATCGACAAGGGAACGTGTCCTTCGAGGACGTCCCACTTAATTGTCATTGTTGGATAATCTTTTTAACAGGAACACTTGCAGAGATGGCTCCCAGAAAATCTCAAAGAAAGGGGGTAAAGCGTGTCAGAGATGTTTTTGCCATGTTGCGCTATTCAGTTTCTATATTGTTTCAGTTTCTATATCTATATTGTTGCTCTATTCAGTTTCCCAGGGGGTCGGGACGGGACTGGAGTTGGGAGGGAAAAGTGGGGGAGTCGAGGGAGAGGAGGGGGAGACAGATGGGGGTGTCTTCATTTACTGGCGGCGGGTGTCTGTCACTGAAACAGGCAGGTGAGATTTCACATCCACCTTGTGTGTGCCTCTCTCTCTCTCTCCCTCCCTCTTACACAGGCTGAGAGACTCTGCCTCTGTGAGTGTACGTCTCTTTCTCCCCCTCTCCCACACACAGTAAGACCGAGGTACTGTGCTCAGTCCATCTGTGTCTCCCACATACACAGTAAAATATGTCTCCAAATGAGCCAATTCAACCAAGGGAGGATATATATAGTGTGTGAAAAAAAAAGTTACATCATTTGTGTCACTGTAGTTCACGATGTTCATTCAAGATTTAACGCGAAAGCTCGGGAAACGGACAAGTCACTCGCACAAATAACAGAAATGCCTAGTACCGTGGGAACTCTTTATCTACCCCCGTTATATCGTGCGAGACTCGTGCTGGACCACGACCTCTTCACTCTGGTGACATCTTGCGTCAACTCGCCCCGTGAAAAGGCCCCATTAGAGCACATGACATTGGAGATAATATACTGCCCAATGGAAAAATTAGAATGAGATATTTCTGGAAACACAAGGGAACAGGGCAGAAAGGTATTATCCTTGTGATTACAGCCAGCACTTACCACAACAGCACGGTTGACTGGTGGACCTTTTATGTGGGTAGCCAACAGACTTATAGGCAAGACTACATATCTCAAAAGGATGGTGTAATATGGCTGCAAAAACGTGATTAAAGTAATTTGAAAGTGGTGTCCACCACTTGATACTCCATGTAATGTATAAACAGGCAAGGGAGCAAACATCTAGGCTTTCTATCACTGCACTGGATATCTAAGTGGAAGAGATGGGGAGAAGAGTAGTTGTGCTGCCATCACACTGTGCTATGAGACCTTCCAGACAAACACTCAGGAGGCAGTGACAGAGGATTCCTGTAGAAGTACCTGCCAGGAGTGTTCATAGAGTCATAAAGTCATGCAGTGTGGAAACAGGGCCTTTGGCCCGATCAACATGTCCCATCTACACTAGTCCCATCTGCCTGTGTTTGGCCCATATCTCTCTAAACCTGTACTCTCCATACACCTGTCTAATTGTCTCTTAAACTTTTTTGATTGTACCAGCCTCAACTACTTCGTCTGGCAGCTTATTGAAACTTTAGGCAGGAAGCAGCTCCATAATTGCACAGGCAGGAAGAAGAAATATTCCAGCAATTAAACTGTAAGTACAGAGGAAATTCATGATTAAAAAACAATGTTGTTGGTGGAACGAAGCGATGTTGAGGTAGCGCTTTGGTTGCAGTTAAAAAAGGTAGCACTGATATCAAATTAATATCATCTATGATGTGCTTTTTAGGTGCATGCATACAAGGACATTTACCACAACATATGTGGCCCTTGGGTACCATTTTTAATTGTCAGAAGACTGCAGTGTCTTGAAGTTGGTGCTCTAGAGACCAATTTCTCCCATGTTCCTATAAAATTGATTTATCATTTTGTCAGAATCTGTAATTCTTCATGCAAATTTTACATTTTAGATAAGGCACACTGCTGTGGAGTTGCAGTGCAGCTTCGTGTGTTTTCACAAAAAATCCCAGCAGAGAAATGGGGATGGGAAAGGGAGGTATTTGAAATAAAAAATCAGCAGCTAACTTATTTATTCTCATCTAGGCACTTACGTGAAATCAACTGTTTTTCTAATCCCTAAAGAATGTATTTTCTCTGAATTTATGGCTGAATTTCAAAGCGCAGTGGAAATAGATGGCAGTCAAACAAAAACCTCAAAAATCCACCTGGAATGAGATGTTTCATCATGGTAGGAGAAACTAGGTTGTGATCTCCTTCTCTGTTAAAAAATGTCAAAAGAAGTGTCTTGCTCTTTTTCCTTATTAATGCATTTAATTATATTTTAACATTTTCTCCATAATGCAAATGGATTTTGTTGGAAGGTCTGGGGGAGGGGGTAATTTACAAGTGACACACTAAAGTGAGTGCAAGAAGCATGTTGGTTTTAGGCTAAACAGTGTAGTTGTTCCCCATGGAATGTCAATCTTTAGGCTGCAAGGAGGAAGCAAAAAAGCAGTAAACCCAGTCCCTGGAGAAATGAAGGATAAAGAGAAAAAAAAGACATGAATGCGTCTATATATAAAATATTTTAAATGTAATATTATAAATGTAAATATATTATTTTATAATATTTAATATATATATATAATATTTGATTTATATATACACATACACACATACATACATATGTGCATACATATACGTATATATATATATGTAGATAGAGAGAGAGAAAGAGATAGAGAGATAGAGATATAGAGATATAGATAGAGATAGAGATAGAGATAGAGATAGAGATAGAGATAGAGATAGCAATAAAGAAAGAGGAATAGAGAGGGAAAGACAGCATAAACTGTGTATTTTATCAACTAACAATGTGATACAACTATTTTGAAAACCAGCATCTGCAGTTCCTTGTGTCTAACTCTTTTTAAAAGTTTAGCTGCTCCACAATCGAAATTTCGTGAAACCGTGTACAATTCAGTCCCAGAATTTGCTGATAAACAAATTAATGAACTGGAAGCTTGATTTCCATCCCAACATGCATTGCCAATGCACACCTCCTTTGTAAATTTTGTTCACATTTCACTATCATAGGAATGAGAATGCCTGTTTGTGCAGAGTAATTACATTTTGCTGATTGCGGTTTGCACCTCACTCATTTCTGAGACAAAATCAGAACTGACCGGAAGAACAGCACCTCTTATTAAGCTTGAGTGACTCACAACCCAACATTGAGTTCTCTGATTTCAAGTATTACTCCCCGTTCCCCCTCCTCATTTTACCCTCCACTCACCCCATTGCACGCAATTTTCACTCGCCTTCGCCCACTACCCCAGTCGGTCTGATCCTTCCTCTTCCTCTGCAGGTTCATCTCCCAGCCTAGAGACCCATAGGTCCCTTTTATTTCTCCCTCCCCCCCCACCCACCCTTGTGCCCATCCATCCAAATACATTCCTCCAGCTTTACATTTAACTCCTCCTCTTTTTTGTTACCTTTTCTGACACTCTTTTATCTCATCATCTCTTGTCTTTGTCATTTCACCCATCTGCCTGTCACTCTCCTCCCCCCCTCCCCACCCCTCGCCTGTATCCACTTATCTCTTGCCTAGCATTGTCTTGGTCCAGCCTCTCTTTTCTAACTTTCTCCCCCATCAGTCTGAAGAAGTGCCCTCACCCAAACTGTCATCTGTCCATTCCCTCCACAAATGCTGGCTGATCCGCTGAGTTCCTCCAGCACTTCTATTTTGCTCAACACAGAGCAGCTAGATGTGTTGGCTAACAACCCAACATTGAGTTCTCTGATTTCAAGTAATACTCCCCGTTACTCAAGTAATACTCCCTCCCAACACAGAGGGAGTTAGATGTGGCCCTTGTGGCTAAAGGGGGTATGGAGAGAAGGCAGGTACAGGATACTGAGTTGGATGATCAGCCATGATCATATTGAATGGAGGTGCAGGCCCGAAGGGCCGAATGGCCTACTCCTGCACCTATTTTCTATGTTTGCTGGTTCTGAAGTACTTTTCTCCTCCTCTTTGCTACTGCCTGCTGTTACATATCACTTTTCTCCTTTTTGCTCCAGCATCTGCAGTTTCCTATGTGTCCAATTATATTGGAAGTTGGTGGGAATTTTTCCACGAAGTCTACATATATATATCGTCCATCCCTAATTGTCCTTGACAAGGTATCGTGGGGAACCACCTTCCTGAACCTTTGCAGTCCTCCACTGTGATGCACCCACAGTCCTGTAGAGTTCCAGTTCCATTAATCAGAAAGGGGACCATTTATAATAGGGAACAAAGGAATGGGAATGGGAAAGCAGAGTAGAAGAATCAAAACAAAACAAATCACAACTATTTTTCCAGTTTAGTTTAGTTTATTACGTGAAATCCGGCTCCGGTTTCCTCCCACACTCCAAAGATGTATAGGTTTGTAGGTAAATTGGCTTGGAAAAAAATTATAAATTATCCCTAGTGTGTGTAGGATAGTGTTAGTGTGCAGGGATCGCTGGTCAGCGAGGACTCGGTGGGTCGAAGGTCCTGTTCCCACGATGTATCTCTAGACTAAACTAAAAGGACGGTGACCTACTGAGAGTTTCCAGCTTTTTCTGTTTTATTTCAAATAAGCAGGCATCGAGTTTCTGCCCTCAAAGAGGAGGGCACAAATAACCTGCCGGTAGCCAAGAGTCTAATCAAAAGGAAGCATAAAAGGGAATTAATGTTAGTATAGTAAACAAAGTAGTGCTGGAGAAATGTTCATATCTGAAAACTATTAAATCCCCAAGGCATGGTGATTTGCTCCACAGAACACTAAAAGAGGTAGCCATGCAAGTCACAGATGCATTGCTTGCCATCTTTTAAAATTGCATAAATGACTTCATTGGAGGTGACTAGTGCAACCTTACTATTTAATAAAAGTGGGAGAATGAAGCTGGAACTAGAGAAGGGTGAGACTGATTTCAGTGGTACGGAAACACTAGTTTCCTTTTCTGACTGAATCAGTTGCATCCTCATAAACTCCAGGAGGTTTGTCAAATTCAATATATCCTTTCTACGTGTTATATTATCTAGCACAGCTCAGGAACAGGCTCTTTGCCCCACCATGTCCATGCTGAAGATGTTGCCAAGTTAAACTAATCTCCTTTGACTGCACATGATCCATATCCCTCCATTCCCTGCATATCGCAAGGAAGAGACACTGGCAGTGATCCCGAGACTGTGATCTTAGACGTATTGCTTTTTAACATTTTGCTTAACTACCGAAACTCACTTTTCAGAATATCATCCCTTTCTCATGTTACTGATAGCAAAGTATTCCATGATCTCTGGCAGTTCCCCACCACTTCAGAATGCTGTGTACCCACTCCGCCACCCCTGACCTTGGCACCAGGGACGCCACACACCATTCTAGAGCTTGCACTTGGCCACGGAAACATTAGTCACATCCCCTCACCAATAAAATCTCTCACCGTCACAGCTTGCTGAGACTTTCCACTCCCCTATTTGTGCATCAGAGCCCATCATGGTGCCATAAATCTTCCCTGCTCCTGGCACTTTCCTCATAGAAGCCGCACCACCAACCGGATCAGTGGTTCTTTTATTGTCACGTGTACTAATACAATTATCTTGCAGATAGATCAGTGCGATTACTGCCATACATAAAGACAATCCCCGATTACGTACCCCTTGCATGGAAACAGCCCATTGAGTCTATATGCAATGGTTGCCAGATATTGGCTCCTTTTTACGCAGTCCAAGCTGCAGCTGGCCATAAAGGCCCATTGCAGTCATCACCTTATTCAGAGCCGTCCTTCTCCTCTCCGGGTCCTCAGCCGTGCGGGGTGGGGGGGGGGGTTGGGCCTCTCGCAGCCGACCTTGAAGGTGCAGGAGGTTAGACATCCCCCGGTTGTCCTATTGGCCTTTGTCCAGCATCTGCCAATGTCGCCAACTCTCTCCCCTTTCTAGTTCCCGGTCTTCGGGGGCGAGCGGGAACCTCAGGCCCACTCCAGCCGGGCTCCGCAGTACTGTTGGGGTTCTGAGAGCTTCTGCCGTACAGCCCTGTGTCCGTGGTTATCCGTGAGTCCTCAGAACTTCGGGGATGAGCAGGGCCGAGTTCAGCGGACGCAAGGCCCATTGGTCTTATACCGTTTATGGCCGCGCGGACCACTGGTCTTACCAGTCCCTATATCCAAAATGGAACTCTATAAAAAATGATAGACCTGTTTGAAGGGCTGACAACCATATGCACCAACAATGAAGAACTACTGTGATAACACAAACCGGTTTCGAGGATTAGTGTTATGAGGTGATCGCTGGTTGGCTAGGACATTGCTGGGCCGAAGAGCCTGTTTCTACGCTGTATTCTTAGGTCTAACTCTAAATCAAAATTCTTACAGCTGGACATGCTACTTTAAACCTACCAGTTTAACCAGATTGAATCAGTAGTAAGAAAGGCAAATGTAGTGTTAGCATTCATTTTGAGAGGAATAGAATATAAAAGCAGGGTTGTAATGTTGAGGCTTTATAAGGCGCTGGTCAGACTGCAATTGGAATGTTGTGAGCAGTTTTGGGATCCATATCTGTGGATGTGTAGGAAAGAACTGCAGATGCTGGTTTACAGTAAATCAAAGGTAGACACAAAATGCTGCAGTAACACAGTGGGACAGGCAGCATCTCTGGAGAGAAGTAAGAAGTAATGGGTGACTTTTCGGGTCAAGATCCTTCTTCAGACTGATGTCAGGACGGTACGGAGATAGAATGTAATCAGAGACAGTAAGGCTGAGGGGAGTACTGGGAAGGAGGAGGGGATGGTGGGAGAGGGAAAGCAAGGGCTATGAAGTTAGGGAAGTCAATGTTCATACCGCTGGGGTGTAAGCTACCCAAGCAAAATATGAGGTGCTGCTCTGTGTTGGGTTCACTGACAATGGAGGAGGCCCAGGACAGAAAGGTCAGATTGGCAATGGGAGGGGTAATTAAATTGCTGAGCAACCTGGAAATCAGGTAGGTTAAGGCGGACTGCGCTTGGTCTCACCGATATATAGGAGTTGACACCTGGAAGAATGGATACAGTAGATGAGGTTGGAGGAGGTGCAAGTGAACCTCTGCCTCACCTGAAAAGGCTGGTGGGATCCTTGGGTGGAGTCGAGGGTGGAGTTAAAGGGACAGGTGTTGCATCTCCTGTGGTTGCAGGGGAAAGTACCTGGGGAGTGGGTGGTTTGGGTGGGAAGGGACGAGTTAACCAGGGAGTTGCGGAGGGAATGGTCTCTGCGGAAAGCAGAAAGGGGTGCAGCTGGGTAGATGTGGCCAGTTGTGGGATCCCGTTGGAGGTGGCGAAAATGTTGGAGGATTATATGCTGTATGTGACGGCTGATAGGGTGGAAGGTGAGGACAAGGAGGGCTTTGTCCTTGTTAAGAATGGGGGGGAGGGGGAGCAAGAGCGGAGCTGCAGAATATCGAGGAGACCCTAGTGAGAGTCTCATCTATAATGGAAGAGGGGAACCACCGTTCCCTAAAGAATGAAGACATCGTGGATGACCTGGTATGGAAAAACCCATCCTGGGTGCAGATGCGGCATAGATGGAGGAATTGGGAGTAGGGGATAGATTCTTTACAGGAAGAAGGGTGAGAAGTGTAGTCTAGATCCTCATGGAAAGATGTGCTGGGATTGGGGTGGGTCCAGAGGAGGTTTACAGGAATAGTCCCGGGATGATTGGGTTAACATATGATGAGGGTTTGACGGTCCTGTGCCTGTTCTCGCTGGTGTTTATAAGAATGAGGAGGAACCTCATTGCAACTTCCCGAATAGTGAAAGGCCTGGATAGAGTGGATGTGGAGAGGATGTTTCCATAGTAGCCATGATCATATTGAATGGCGGTGCAGGCTCGAAGGGCCGAATGGCCTACTCCTGCACCTAATTTCTATGTTTCTATGTTTCTATGTGAGTCTAGGATCCAATGTCATAGCCTCAGAACAAAAGGGTGTTCCTTTAGGAAAGAGATGGGGAGGATTTTTTTTAGTCAGAGGATGGCGAATCTGTGGAATTAATTGCCACCGAAGGCTGTGCAGGCTGTCAGTGGATATTTTTAAGGCAGAGATAGATAGATTTTTGATTAGTACGTGTGTCAGGAGTTATGGGGGGAAGAGAAGAGAATGGGGTTGAGAGGGAGAGATAGATCAGCCGTGATTGAATGGCTTAATTTTGTTTCTATCACTCGTGAACATATGAAATTTATCGCTGTGCCACTGTGCTCTTGGTAGTTTTATAATAATGAAAGTGGTGTAGTTCCCCCCCACCCCCCCTGAAGAAACCCTATTTTCTGCTTGTCTGGGATGCCCATATTGCAGTATTCTGAGCAGAACTAACGTGAACCGTTTTTGTCCTTAACCATAGAATTTCCCTTATGCTGGCAGAAGGCCCTGTTTGAATGAAGTGCCAGCACCCTCCAACATCATGTCAGCAAGTGAGAAGGGGAAAAAAAACAAGCACCTTGCCTTAACTTATGAGATCTGGGCTTTTTGAATACGTGTTGGTCTGTCTCCAGTCCAAAGAAAGGCCAGCGTTTGGGATGGGTACAGGAGAAAGTTCAAAAGGGAGCACCCTATGTGACAGTGACCTAGTTAACGCTGTGAAAGCCCTGGAAGCACTTTAGAACATAGCTCCTAACTTTATTTTGGATTGGTCTTTCGTCAAAATTATTTTGACCCCTCATTGAAAGTATTTCAGAGTACAGTATGTGTCTTGTTTAATGGAAGTATTTTCCTTAGAGGGATCGACATCATTATCATTAATTTATGGGAACAAGAGGAGAAGCAGAGCCGTTGGGCAACCGAGGAAACCAGACTGATGAGGCAGCACTGTAGTATAAGAACCTCCTGCAGACATCAATCACTGCCGCACAGTATATAACTGTGCACAAATTGGCTGCTCTTCTTGCCTTCAGTTTTCTTAAGTTTAAGTTTAAAGTTTCTTAAGTTAACCTCACCCATTCCTTCTCTTCAGAGATGCTGCCTGTCCCACTGAGTTACTCCAGCTTTTTGTGTCTGTCTTCGGTTTAAACCAGCATCTGCAGTTCCTTCTTACACAAGATGCCTAGCTGAACTCATTTCATCTGCTCAAGCGATCCATATCCCTCCATTCCCCGCAAATATATGTGCCTATCTAAAAACCTCTTAAATGCCACTATCGTATCTGCCTCCACCACCACCCCTGGCAACTTGTTTCAGGCCCCCATCACCTTCTGTGTAAAAAACTTAACCCGGGCAAATTAAAGAGGCCAATTAACTTACAAACCCACACGTCTTTAGGATGTGGGAGCAATCCGGAGCACCTGAAGCAAACCCACGTGGTCACAGGGAGAACGTGCAAACCCCGCACAGACAGCACCTGAGATTGGGATCGAACTATGGTCTCTTGCACTGTGTGGCAACATCTTTATGAGTTACACAGATCCATATCCACAAGGTAAAACCAGCATAAATGGGCCTGCAACATTTTTTAATGTAATTCTATTATGAGGGACATGAGACAATGAAACAACAGATATTCGCAATCTTCGAACTATCTAGATACTAATAACATCCATCCACACTGGAACACACTGGTCAATGTGACATCACACTAGGTGAAAAAACAACTGCTCTGGATAACTTGATCTCTTTCTTTGTCTAAATGCTCACATAGTTTAATCAAATAATATCTGTAAGTTAAAGCCAATTTTAAATTCTGGCTTTCCTCAAAGGCTAGGAAAACTGCATCCTACTCTGGCACCACAAGGACAGATGATGTGCTGACATCACACTATGCACACCCAAAGTTCAAGCATTACCAATAGAAACATAGAAACATAGAAAATAGGTGCAGGAGTAGGCCATTCGGCCCTTCGAGCCTGCACCGCCATTCAATATGATCATGGCTGATCATCCAACTCAGTATCCCGTACCTGCCTTCTCGCCATACCCCCTGATCCCTTTAGCCACAAGGGCCACATCTATATGAAGCATCCTTGGGAAAGAACCATGGACAGGACTAGATAGAGTGGATGTGATGAGGATGTTTCCAGTAGTGGGAGAGTCTAGGACTGGAGGCCACAGCCTCGGAATAAAACGACATACCTTTAGAATGCAGATGAGGTAGATTTTCTTTAGCCAGAGAGTGGTGAATCTGTGGAATGAATTGCTGCAAATGGTGGTGAGGACCAAGTCATTGAATATTTCTAAAGTGGAGATTCATAGATTGGTAAGGGCATCAAATGGGGTTAAGGGGGAAAATTAGATCAGCCACGATCGAATAGCAGACTCAATGGCCCAAATGGGTTAATTCTGCTCCTATGCCTTATGGTCTGTGGATAAGAATTCTCCCAGAGACATAAGAAACGGCAGATGCTGTAATCATGAGCAACAGAAACAAAATGCTAACGGAACTCAGCATGCCAGGCAGCATCTATGGAGGGAAATGGACAGTTGATCATTCTTGGTTGGGGCATGATAGGCAACAGCCCTCCAGCTTCTTAAGTTGGGAATCCCAGCAAAATGAAAATGAATAAAACTTGCATTCTAATGGTAGCATTCTGAATTGAGGAATAAATGATCTGTAGAGCATGTTGGAATATTTCACGGATGTGAACATTGCTAGGTAAAGACATTGATAAAGTTTGTTTGAATGGGGTAAAATTGTGACCAACTAAATCTCAGTGTCCTGTTACAAGTCTTTAAATAAGTGCACTTTCTTTTCTAATAAGTGTTAATTTTAGAGTTATTGAATTATGCAGCTGTTGGCACTATTAACTCTACAGAATATCAATTGACGTATCTAAAACATAATACGAAGGTTAATCTTTATTAACAATGGAGTTCCTTATGCATGCGTATAAACCATTGACATCAAATGACTTCACATTTGATGATCTGGCTTATAACATTATAATAAACCACACGACTCAAATTCTACACATATGAATTAATTGGCCAATTTTACTCTGCTGCCTAATTAGAGCCATTGTCGCTGGTCTTCAAACTCAAGGTCCTCCTTCATATGATAGTAGTTCCTGGGTTGTAGCTACTGATGTCTCGACTGCCCTCTTATATGCAATTAGGTGACTACAGGCGACTGCTACAAAATTTTCAACATGTTGAAAAATTTTCAGCGAAAATGGCGACAATTTTTGCGGTCGTAGGTTGACGTTGGTGTTGTCGTAGGTTGTCGCCAGATGTCGTAGGTGAATTCCATTAAAACTAGTCCCTGGCAGTCGCCTAAAGAGTCGTCTAAGTGGGGCAGGCAAATTATTTCAGGTTGACACTCATCCAGGGACTGCCCAAACAAAACACATTTTCTTTCCTTACCAGGCTGGAGAACTCTTAATTGTAATATTGCCTGTTCATTTTTTAAAATCCTTCTTAACATAAAGTCCCTTCACAAAATGACCATTTCCAAATACCTTATCTTGTCTGCATTGTTTCCTCAAAGGAACACCACACTGCCATAAAGCTCGCTTTAGCTATGTTCTCCAAGGTATCGATCTTGTATTCAGTATGTGTCTTTGCTTTGCTCAAATCCAGCACTTCTCTCCATCACACTCTCTAACTGTCCCAGAGCTTGTCGGAAAAGTTGACATCTTGTCTTTGACTAGACAGTACGGAAACAGACCCTTCAGCCCAATTCGTCCATTCCCCCGAACATGTCCATCTACACTAATCCTAGTTGACCAAAATCCCTCTCAGCCTTTCATATCTAGATGTCTGTTAAATGTTGCTATTGTACTTGTCTCAACCACTTCCTCTGGCAGCCTGCTCCATATAAGCGTAAAAGCTTTGCTCCTCAGGTTTCTGTTAAATCTCTCCCCTCTCACCTTAATCGTATCCCCCCTGGTTGATTCTTCAATCTTGGGAAAAAATATTATATGCCCTCATCCCCTCTGTGCTGCTCATGATTTTATACACTCCTCAGAAACCCACACAACAAGGCATCAAGTCCCAGCCTGCCCAGCCTCACTCACAACTCAGTCCCTTGAGCCCTGGCAATATCTTTGTAAATCTTTTCTACACTCTTTCCAGACTAATAACATCTCACCATGTTTAAATTTGTGTAAGGCGTTGTCTGATCTCTGTGTATTTATATGTAAATTCAGAGCACACAACACTGGCAATATTTAGGAATTTCTGGCCTGGCTTTATCCTGGCTCTTCATCAAGGTTCAGACATCTAAGCGGGAAATCTGCTCAGAAATTCACCCCCATATTGAGACTTTGGAATCTCAATTATCTCAATTTATATTAGACCCAAAGACAAGTGTCGGAGAAAGTGTAGAGTTGAGTGGATGTGATTACATTGCTGAAGCAGTGACATGTTGCAGATTCCCCTGAAAAGACAAAACACAGAACTGATACGTTTTGACAAACACTGAAATTTGGCCCTTGCGTGATTTTTGATCAAAGTTATTTCTAGTCTCAACCATTGGTTCCAATAGGACATGATCTGCTGCAGGAAAAGGAACTGGCATTGACATGTCAACGTTTTTCTCAATTATCTTCTGAAAGCAAAACAAAAATAAAAGGAAGAGAGATGCATAATGACATTTTAGGCAGGACATCACTTACAGTTGGCTGGTTGCAATCGTCAAAGTTCAGTTCCATTTATCTTTGTGTTGGTGAAAGAACCTTTCATTTGGGGATATGTGATGCATTCCACCACTGCTGCCTGCCCCCAGGCTAACCCTGAGTGCCAGTCTTGTCACTGAGTTTCTTATCTGATGCTCTGTTGAAATTAACTGCATATGCTGGCTGCTCTAAACATTAGAGACAGGCTTTAAATCAACCATTTACCAACAGTTAACATATCCAAAATGTCACCAAGTCCAGTCCCTGCGCTGTTAACCCTTTCAGGGATGACACCACACTCAATATCTTAGAAGGAAGCAATAAATAACAACTTAATTCACTCCTTGCACAGGAATCCAGTGATATAAATAACATGTATTAAGTATATTGATTATTATTCCATAACCTAAATATATAAAAAGCTTACTTTTGAAGTGCCTTTTTTGGAATAAAATGTTCAGATGATGATCTGTTTATTCCCTCAAGTGGATAAAAGATCTCTGGAAGTACTTGACTGGCTGGAAAGCACAATTAGACATTCGGAAAGGGAGGTGAAGAGTGCGTGCAGAGTACAGAAATAGGCCCCTCTTGCTCGCAACATTTCACACGGGGATAGAATGTTTCTGTCTGCTTCAGTGGACTACAGATAAAAAGAAATGCGTTATATATAAAATAAATAAAAAAGAAAAGGGGGGGGGGGTGGGAGGAGGGTGTCCCTCCCTCCCATTGGTATGGAACTTTTGCATTTTTCAGCTTGAAATTGTGCAATATGGTGCATACTATAACGAGTCTTTTAACTTACACTTGAATGCAATATATATGCTTTAAATTGGATTAGCTATGACTAAAGTTAGACTAAATTACATTCCTAATTACATTCCACAGTAGAGCCCAGGCTCTGATCAACACGTGCAGCACATGAATGATCGTAGTGCATTCATGTATGGAAATCAGATTATAATCAAACACTTGGCCCAGGTTGACCAACCTGGGTCTCACTGCACACCGGGTACTACTCCTGACCCTGACTCCAGTTGCATACCTTCTCTCATTCCTGTCCCTGTGTCCAGCCTTACACCTGGCCCCCTATTCTACCCTGATCAAAGCTGCTTACCTGCTTAGGTTCCCAGTGCTGAACACTCCCCTGGTCCCAGCTTTGACTGCACACCTAGTACTATTCCAGACCTTGACTCTGGATGCACACTTGGCCTTGCTCCTAGCCCCTTCGCACTGACAATATATGTGGCCCACAAATAAAGCCCCATATCTGACCCCCTGGACTTAACCTATTACGTTCAAGACCGCAGGTGCTTATCTAATGCAGTAATCCTTTATGGGGCACTTCACAGACCAAATTATGGATAACAAAATTTGCTACATTCATTGGCTTCCTTGTTATCTAACATGCTAGTTACTTTGTCAAATAAGTCATCAATTAGTTGAACACAGTTTCTCATCCATAAAATTATACTCACTCAGCTGCATAAGTATTCTGATACCATTTCTTTCATTTTCGTAACAAAATTTCCTGAAGTAATTTTCATCCCCATTATTTTCAGTATTTTGCTGTCTTCCTCTCAGCTGGGACTTTTCCGAAATGCAAAGTCCAATAACTATATATTTAAGCAATACTAGACCAAGTGCAGACCCGTTGGGTCTGTTCCTCCAACTCCCGGTTGCGGTGGGGTGGGGGGGCGGCATGCAGCGTCACATGCACTAACCACCCCGCACACAGGCTAACTACCCCCCCTTGATATTATATTAATATTATTAAGAGAGGGAAGGGGGGGGGGTAGAGAGTGAGGGCAGAGAGAGAATGAGCAGAGAGAGAATGTGGAGAGAAAGAGAGAGAGGAGCAGAGACAGAAGGGCAAGAGACTGGTGGAGGGGAGGAGGGGAGGGAGGGTGGGGAGAGAGAGATGGGAGGAGAGAGGGGACGAGGGAGGGGGGGGGCTGAGGAGGGGTGGAGGGGAGAAGGCGGTTTAGGGGAGGAAGGGCAGGGGGGTGGGGGAGAGAGAGAGAGAGGGGAGAGAGAGAAGGGGGTGAGAGAGAGAGGGTGCGAGTGGGAGGGGGGGAGATAGGGGTGGGGGGAAAGAGGGGAGGGGGAAAGAGGGGAGGGGGGAGAAGGGGGGGAGAAGGGAGGGGGGAGAAGGCAGGGGGGAAGAAGGGAGGGAGGAGAGGGGTAGATCCACCCAGCAGCCGTCGGCCTCAGAGTGATCCTCAGCTCCATGGCCTCGCATCCTCGGCGCATTCTCTCTGTACCCCCGGAGCCAGCCGGTTATCTCCGGGTCGTCACAGAGGATCGATTCCCGAACGTTTCAGACCCCGAGTGTGGGGAGAGAGGGTGGAGTGGGCGGGCGGGCGTGGTCCCGAGTGAGCCTGTGGGCTGCCAGCGAGGCGCAGAGCGATCTGAGAATGGTGAAAAGCAGCGGGGGGATCAGCCGATCGTGGCTTCCGCCAGCGTGACAGAGCCGGGGTGGGGGGGAGTGAAGGAGAGCCGGGCTGCCAAATGAAGAGAGAGAGAGAAGCGGCTTCTGACTCTGGAAACTCACAGCTGAAATGAGCGAGTGGGGCTTCATGAGCTGCACCAACAGTGATGGGATGGTTCAGCGCGTGATCCTATGGCAGAGAGTGAGGAGTCACTGCCCCGAGATTTGGAGAACAAAGAAGCTGTAGAATCTTAGTTCTGCAGAACTTTCTCGATCTCTCTGCGCCTTTATTCCACAGCGGCGGGGGGGGGGGGCCTGGAGGCAGGTGGGCCTGGATTGGTCAGCATGTGGGCATTGTGACGTCAGCAGCTGGTGAGCGCCGTTTATATTTTAAAAATTGAGTTTTGTGATCAATTTTATTCAAAATCTGGGGAAATAATTGACCAAGGAGTGGATTTCCGAACTAATAAGTTAAATCCCTACTGAAATTGTAAAAATCTCCGCATTTTTGCGTCTGGTTTTCGAGGAGATACATTTCACGTGCAAAATAACACAAACACATCCACACACACACACAGTTTTAATAGATACTAGTCCAAGTGCAGACCCGTTGGGTCTGTTCCCCCAACGTGCGGTTGAGGGGGGGTGGGGTGGGGGGTCGGCAGGGCGGCATGCGGCATCACACACTTTAACCACCCACCCACACACACTAACTACCCCCCTGCACACACGCTAACTACCCCCCTTGTTAATATATTAATATTATTAATTTGCTCCTTTTACCCCATAATCGGCCTATCTACTGACGCAGGCGCATCTAGAGAGGAAGGGGGGGGGGTAGAGAGTGGGGGCAGAGAGAGAAGGGGGGAAGACGGAGAGGGAGGGGGAGAGAGAGGGAGGGGGGGAGAGGTAGGGGGAGAGGGGTTAGGGAGAGGGAGGGAGGGGCATTGTGAAAGGGAGGGGGGAGATCTCCCACCCCTCTCCCATTGTGATTAGACATCTGTGAGGGCGCTGTGACTCATGCAGAAGTTTGATTATAGAGGGAACACGTGAAGGTTCCAATCTCCCTCACCTGTCCCATTGTGATGTTATATATGTAAATGAGATCCATTGTGATTGGACATCTGTGAGGTGGCACTTTGGCTCATGCAGCAGTTTGATTTTAATTTTTTTTAATGTTTTGTGAACAATTTTATTCAAAATCTGGGGAAATAATTGACGAAATCTAGAGAGGAGTGGATTTCTGAACTCATAAGTTAAATCCCTACCGAAATGGTAAAAATCTCTGCGTTTTTGCGTGTGGTTTTGGCAGACTAAGAATCAAAGACAAAATCAAAGGCAAAATCAAAATCACATACACCCACACACACACACAGAGTTTTAATAGATACTAGACCAAGTGCAGACCCGTTGGGTCTGTTCCCGCAACGCATGGTTGCAAGGGGGGGCGGCCTGACGTCAGCACGCAACGCCATGCGCTAGGATACGCCATCAAGACGCTGCGTACGACGTCAAAACGCTGCGTACGACGTCGAGACGCTGCCTACGACGTCGAGACGCTGCGTACGCCCGTCGAGACGCTGCGTACGCCCGTCAAGACGCTGCATACGCTCTCAATGCGCCTGTGGGCCGACAGGCCGTTGACGCGCAGGATTTTCGGACAGTGCAAGCCCGCGGGAACGGCAAAAAGCAGCGGGGGACCAGCCGATGTGTGCCTTCCACCAGCGTGACAGAGCCGGGCCGGGGGGAGGGGGGGGGGGAGTGAAGGAGAGCCGGGCGGCAGCAGCGAAAATCGCTAGCAAAATGTGAAAAATGTCGCCGTTTTTGGAGGAAAGCCGTTATGGTGGCTGGCCAGCAGAGGCGAAAAAATGAGTGAGAATGGTGTTCACGTTTAAACAGGTATCTTTCTTTTGTATTTCTGCCCTTTTGAATTGCCTAAAATCCTATTTTTATCTGAACATCTGCTATTTCTGTGAATTTGGCTTAATTTTCAATTTTTTTTCCATATAGTTCTTCAGCAGTGCGACATTTAATATAAAACCTGACAACATTTCTCAATAATGATGACATTTTATGACATTTCAAGTTGATTCATTTCCACTGAGGACGTTTTTTACTGTACCTCGGCATACGTGACACATGGCACGTGAAAATAAACTAAATTAAGCTAATTGCGCTTTCGCACTTCAAACTGAATAGTCTAAAAAACAGGCATGGAGATCACTGTGCAATTAAGCTGCAGTCGTTGAATGCAAAGCAGATACCAGGTCAACCTCATGCTGCTTGCTCAGTTCCATGATTACAGCATTCAGCCAGCACTGACTATGCTGTTAATTGGCTGGACGCAACAGCAGGGGCCAACATCGTGCCTGGTTAACTTCAGTTAAAACAAAACCGCACTGCTTAAAACTAACCTGCATCTCTAATCTTTGACTCCAATCCCAGCCTCAGACCCTAATCAATTCTTCATCCATTCAGAAGTGTCTGATATTTATATGGTCAACTTCACCATCCACACACAGCACTGCTGCAGATCATACACCCACACATCACAACATGCTCATTTTGCCGACTATTCAATCATTGCCTGTTTCATTCATTATCAATGTCAACACCATACGCGGTTGGCTTCATTTGAAACACGACTGCTCTGGAAAGTTAACTTGCATCTCTGGCAGATACTGTGCAAGTGATTCTACTCAATAAAAAATGTTTTCTAAATGCTTGTAAATTCATTCTGCTAGTTCCGGATTTCTACAATGTATGTACAATGGATTCTGCTTTCTTCTCTAGATGAGAGTAGGCGCCAAGGGTTTTTGATGATGCACAAAAAATCGGTGGAGAACTTAGAAGTTAGGGGAATTATTCTGTATTTACATGGGGCCAGGAAACCCTCCATGTACACACACCGAATGGAGTGGAACTTATTGCCAGATTGTGTCAATTGCAAGAATTAGGCCCTTAGGACCAAATGCAAAGCTTCAAAAAGTTTATTCACAAAAATGTCAAAGTCATTGAATTCAACTTACAAGACAATGGCCAGGCCACTAGGCCACCCATGAAAGACCTGAATTGAGTGGATGTGGAGAGGATTTTTCCACTGGTGGGAGATCTGGGACCAGAGGTCATAGCCTCAGAATTAAAGGACGTCCCTTTATGAAAATGAGGAGGAATTTCTTTAGTCAGAGAGTGGTATATCTGTGGAATTCATTGCAGCAGAAGACTGTGGAGGCCGCCAATTGATATTTTTAAGGCAGAGATAGATTGTATGGTTGTCAAGGGTTATGGGGAGAATGAATGAATTAATAAGTTTATTGGCCAAGTATTCACATACAATGAATTTGTGTGTGTGTACTTGTGGGTATGTGTATATATATACACTGAATTTCTTTCTCTTTCTCGTTTATCATATTGTTTACAGTGTACAATGTTTACATATTATGTTGTGTAAGTAAGAATTTCATTGTTCTATCTGGGACACATGACAATAAAACACTCTTGACTTGCCTCGGAGTAGACTTGATGGGCCGTATGGCCTAATTCTGCTCCTATTATCTAAACTTATGACTAACCTCTATTAGAATGTGTTTAATACTTATACATTCTCACTCTTCACACATAGTACTGATGCAAGGCACACGTCCTCATCTTATTCAACCATGGCAGCTACTGTATGTCAACCAACAGAAGAGATTACACTCACTATTAACTTCCCTCACTCGATCCACAGTTTGAAGCATGAATGCTTCTTCTTCTTCTTGCGTAGGGCGTGCACAGCCTAAAGTTGAAGGACAACTTGTTCTAGTTGATCTTATTTGATTGTGCACGCCAAGTTGATTACCTTCGTCGAAACAGGGCGGATCACGTGAAGGTTGCAATCTCTCACCCCAGCATGAATGCTAATCAAAAAGGATAGGCATTGCTTCCATATATAGTTTAGTTTAGTTTAGATACTTTGCGGAACCAAGCCCTTCGGCCCATCGAGTCCTCGCCGACCAGCAATCCCCCTACATTAACACTATCTGACACACTAAGGACAATTTACAATTTTTTACTGAAGCCAATTAACCTACAAAGTTGTACATCTTTGAAGTGTGGGAGGAAACTGGAGAAATGGGTCATGGGGAGAACATACCAACTCCGTACAGATTGCACCTGTGGTCGGGATTGAACACAGTTCTCTACTGCTGCCCAATGTGTCACCCCAAAGCCATATCTTAATCCTTTTTTAGAAAATATTGGTTGCTGTCCCTATGGCCTTGGTCAGTGACAGGACAGAATCTACTGAAGAGAATGGTATCAATGAAGAGAATGAGTTTTCACTCATTCCACCTCCTTCTCAATGCACATCTTTCTTTGACTTGATGCAATCACATCAGCACTGGATTTTGCACACATAGGCACTTGCACAGACAATGATGGTGCAGAGTTTAGAATAGGGCATTGTGAGAGCTTTTCTACATGATGACACTGAATGGAAATAGCCTGTAGCTATGATAAGGGGGTGGAATAACACAGTTTCATCTTGCTGGAGAGCAAAGTTGTAAGCAATGTTCTGCTACAATGTCTTTAGTTGAGTCGAGCTACAGAAGGAGGTTGAAGGGTACATGAAATGGAATATATGATGCTTTGTTGCTTGATTGAATGCCATCTTTCAGTATTAAAGTTGGCGGAGGTGTTTGATAGCAACATAGAACAGAATCTTGTAAAGTGTTTGATACACTGCTTCTCCAGTATGCATGCAGAGACTAAGTCTATTTGCACATTGCCAACCCAGATACGAAGCATATACAGATGGCTGATGGTACGTACAGCAACTACCACTGACCACCGAGATGCTGCAATCATAACTGCATTATAATATGCCAAGAGACTTGCTTGTTGCTGTAGCAGTCTGATGATCTATCATCCTGCTAATTAAAAAGAAGTGTAAAACAGTTTTACAGTAGTTTCATGGGGCCAAGGAAAGAGCGTTCACGTCGCGGCCCTGTTTCAACCAATCTTTCCACCACCACGCACAAGAAGCACAAGAAGCGCAAGACAGACACCATTGTGCAGATGCCGAGAAGTGTGTTCAGCTCTGGCTGAACAACTTCTAATCTTGTGTGTGGACTCGATAAGAAGAAGAAGTAGTTTCATGTAGCACAGCGTTGGTGCTCTAGAATACAATACAATACAATACAATACAATACAATTCAATTTATTGTCATTTGGACCCCTTGAGGTCCAAACGAAATGTCGTTTCTGCAGCCATACATTACAAAACAAAAAGACCCGAGACACAACACAGTTTACACAAACATCCATCACATCGCTGTGATGGAAGGCAAAAAAACTTATCTCTCCACTGCACTCTCCCCCCCGATGTCAGAGTCAGAGTCAAAGTCAAAGCCCCCGGCTGGCGATGGCGATTGTCCCGCGGCCATTAAAGCCACGCCGGGTGATGCAAGGTCGCGCACCGGGTCTTGGTGTTAGAGCCCCCGGCGTGCGCTCGCAAAGTCCCGCGGCCATTCCAAGCCGCGCGAGGCGGTGCTGTAAGGCCCCGCTCAGGTGCTCTTCAACCCCGCAACTCGGTTGGGAGAAGTCGCCGCTGCGGAAGCCCCGAAAAGCGGTCTCCCAGCAGGGACCCGCGGGCTCCCGGTGCCGCCGTCCGCCAAACCCGCAGTTGCAGCCTCCGAAACTACCGGGGTCGGGTGACAGCAGCACTCCACCACCGCTCCACCCGCTCCGGACTCGGCCAGCCCCGTGACGGTGAGTAGTCGGCAGCTCCGCAGCTGGAACCCCAGGTCGTTCCTGTTGGAGGCCGCTCCACGTTGCAGCCCCAACGACAACGGAGACCCGACAAAAAAAAGGTCGGGTCTCCCGTGCAGGGGAAAGATTTTAAAGTTATCCCCTCCCCCCCACACGCATACCCCAACAAAGAAAATAACAAAAACTACATAAAAACGAGACAAAAAATAATAAAACACAGAGCGGCCCACCGCCGCTCTGTCTCAGGAAGACAGCATTCATCCCCCCATCACCACAACACTTGCACTACGGATGTCAGTCTTCCCACACACCAAGGACGTACAGGTGAACCAAAGGGCCTGTTTCCACGCTGTATCTTTAAACTAAACAAAACTAAAGTAGACCACCTGGCCCCTCAAACCTAGAGTAGGTTCCATATCCCTTCAATATGATCATGGTTGATCTGCTCCAGGTCTTAACTCCACTTTTATGCCAGTTCCTCATGCCCCCAATTCCTCAATCTTTCAAAAGATCTCCACAGAAAATCCCTGAAATAAGGCTGCACTGCATCATACATTCCATTTCATGTGCCCTTCCACCTTCATCTGTAACACAATTCAGTTAAGGACAATATAGCAGAACTTGCTTGCAACTTTGCTCCCTAGTAAGAAGGAAACTGTGTTATTCCATCTCCTTATCGTAGCTATCGTCCGAGTCCTTGATCTCCCTCCTCCGGAAGGTGCCTGAAGTTGTGGACAATGAGATCTTTGTCCTTCTCTGAGATATTTAATGGAAGCTGTGTGATATTAGTCAGGACAACTTTAGTAAAGCATTGATGCATCACACATTGCTTCTCCCTGAGGCTCAAGAGCAAGAGTTTAATCTCGTACCTCTGAGGTATTTCTGGTATTATCCCCTTCATCCTCCTCCTTCTGTGTACCTTGCCTTCAATATCTCTGCCACTCTGCTGTAGTAAAGGCCTGACAGGTCAACTCAGCAGTTCCGGCAGCATCTGTGGAGAGAGAAAGAGAGTTAATGTTTTGGGCCAATATGCATTGACAGTTATTCAATATTTTGACCTGATTCATTAATTTTGTTTCTCTTTCCATGGATGCTATTTGACCTGTTGAAGGTTTTCAGCATTTTCTGTTTTTTACTTCGGGTTTTCAACATCTGCAGCTTTATTTTTGCGTTCATGTGCTGGTGAAACTGGTTCGCATGGAAACTTGATGTCAACAAAAAGCCTGTCCGCATCTATCATGCGACTAACTCCCTGCAGTACTTGAAACAATCATAAAGTGCATCAGAAACCTGGAAGCTCACAGCCGCAGCTAAAAATTATCAATCGCGCAGAGAGCTGAAGAGACTGCGGGGGTTTTGAGATGTCCTTCATTCGTGTGAGTGAATTTTAGCCCACTGTGATCATGTGAGAGGCTTGGATGGAGTGCTGAGCTCCAAAATGGCAGCTATGACTGAAAGCATTGTTGAATACTGACTCACATCATGGTTAGCCTGCTCTCCTTGCTGAAATCCTCATCCATAAGGTGAACTTCTGTGTGTTCACTCCATTTATGCCACATTTCTCAGTTGCAGTGCCCACAGATCAAATACAGTGTCGGATGCCAGCAGATAACATTCTACTTTGTTGCTTTAACATTGTGTATTTTAAGTTTATTGTCATCCATATATTTCATCAATAAAGCAAATCTTCTATATTATCAATTCTATCTAAATCATGTGCCTGTGACTGGCTTAGAGATTGTTTTTAATATGCTACAAAAATAAACTTAATTTCACATTGCATCGATTTACGAAATGTATCAAAAAAATGAGGTCGGTACTATGAGAACACCTGTTACTTCACCAACAACATCCCTCACTGCTCACCCCATGTCAGATTCAGATTCAGATTCAGATTCAGATTCAACTTTAATTGTCATTGTCAGTGTACAGTACAGAGACAACGAAATGCAGTTAGCATCTCCCTGGAAGAGCGACATAGAATATGATTTCAATAAATAAGTCTATTTACAGTACATGCATACAGTCATAGTGTTTTTCCTGTGGGAGGAGTGTCCGGTACATTGTTGAGTAGTGTGACAGCCGCAGGGAAGAAGCTGTTCCTGGACCTGCTGGTCCAGCAACGGAGAGACCTGTAGCGCCTCCCGGATGGTAGGAGGGTAAACAGTCCATGGTTGGGGTGAGAGCAGTCCTTGGCGATGCTGAGCGCCCTTCGCAGACAACGCTTGCTTTGGACAGACTCAATGGAGGGGAGCGAGGAACTGGTGATGCGTTGGGCAATTTTCACCACCCTCTGCAGTGCTTTCCGGTCGGAGACAGAGCAATTGCCATACCAGACTGTGATACAGTTGGTAAGGATGCTCTCGATGGTGCAGCGGTAGAAGTTCACCAGAATCTGAGGAGACAGATGGACCTTCTTCAGCCTCCTCGATCTCAGTAGAGACTATTCTGCTTGCTAATCTCACAAATGATTAAATTGCCAACATTTTCTTACAGCCTCTCTCGTATGTCAGTACAGTCCATATCAAAACCATTTTATCCTGACGGCCTGCAACATGTATCTACCATAATGTTTTTACCGCCATGAAAAGTTAATGGACTTTGGTTATGTACTGTAGAAACTGGTTCACATAGAAACTTGACATCAACTTGTGGTGATAAATAGTAAGATTAAACGAGAACTTACCAGTTTGAAGTTTGATCTGTATTTTATGAGGAGTTACGATGAGGGATTACGTGAAGAAGCCCGCCAGGACGCATGCGTGTCATTCTTCAAAGCAGCGGTGTGAAATCACAGATAACTGTAATGACTAAACATAGTAAGATTAGAGGAGAGATACCAGTTGAGTATATGATCAAGGGTGGGCACGTAATCCCTCATCGTAACTCCTCATAAAATACAGATCAAACTTCAAACTGGTAAGTTCTCGTTTAATCTTACTATTTTCTTCGGAGTCACGTGAGTGACTATGTGAAGATTTTAAAGCTCTGTGATTTCATGCCGTGGAAACGAGTCCATGCATCACGTCTGCCTTGATGACTGTAGGAGGAATTGTGTTAACATAATTTGGACATGAATTCGACATTGAAATCATAAAATTTATGAACACAAAATTATAACCCCTTTTTATGGGTTTAAATTAATTTACAGAACTTAAAATTGTTTCTGCAAACGTTCCAGGTTTCATTACTGGTTTGTTGTAAAATAGTTGGAATGTTTTTTCCCCTGACCATCCTGCTGCCTTGAGGATTTGGTCCATTGGTACATCCAACTGTATCGCTGCCGATATAGCTGCAGCCCTGGTGGAATGAGATTTAAAAATATTAGTATCCACCCCAGCCTGTGTTAGCACCTGTTTCAGCCATCTTGAGATGGTCTGGACCGTCACTCTTTTGTGTGGTTGCTTGTGGCTGACCAGAAGTGCCTTCTCATTGCCTCTTATGATTTTCGTTTTCTCCATGTATAACGACAATGTCTTACTATACAGAGACGGTCATCTGTTGGGTATGACCTAAATTGTATATTGAGGCCTGCTGATCCCTGTCTGTTCTGCTTTACTAATTCATAGATATGAAACGTAATATTTTCAGTTGAGGAAGTCATGTTGTCCAGTCTTAGTTTATGCAGTGACTGTACCCTCTGTGCCGTGACCAATGCCATTAGCATGGTCACGGCACCATGACATGTTTTTAATGTCAGTCTGTGTAGGGACAGAGCTGTTGCTGGAGACCAATTTCTGAGCATCTTCAGGACAATACTTACATCCCATATTTGGGAGTACCTGGTTCTTGGGGGATTAGTATTAAAAATTCCCCTCATAAGTTTTGTTACCAGTGGGTGAGTCCCAACAGAGTAACGCTCTGTCCCCTGCCATAGGTAAGTCGATAGGGCACTTCTGGCGCAGTTGATGGCACTGTAACTGAGCCCCTCATCATAGTGGAGGCCTGCCAGATATTCCAGAACAGACGGGATGTTCATGTCTCTGTGGGTGATGTTGTTTTTGTGACAATGCATCTCCCACTTCCTGATATAGACCAGATACTATTTTTTTTGTTTTTTTGTTTTTGTTTTTTTGGTTGACTGTCTATGGGCCGCCGAGATCATGTTCACTGTTCGGTCCGTCAGTCCCAGTTGTAGTAGAGGTGTTTTTAAACTCTACAATGAATACGTTCAAATGGTTATGGCATGGGTGGCTATCCCTTGTTACGGGATGTAGCAATAAATCTGGTCTATGTGGGATGGTGATACATGGTTCTAATACCATGTTTAGTACCACTGGGAACCATGGTTGAGTAGGCCAATCGGGTACTACCAAAATACCAGACGCAGAGTCTTGTTGTATTTTCCTTAATACCCGACTGATGAGGCAGAAAGGAGGGAATGCGTAAATAAACAATTTCCCCCAATGCAGCGAAAATGCATCTGTCGCCGCTGCCCCAGGGTCTGGTTCCCATGAAACATAATTTGCTAACTGGTGGTTAAGTCTGGATGCAAATAGATCGATATCTGGTGTTCCATATCTTGCTGTAATATCAGCAAATACTTTTTATTACATCCATTCGGTGTTTTAATTAAATTTGCGTGACCTGGTGTCTGCCACTAAATTTAGTCTTCCTGGTAGGTAAGTGGCTGATATCCAAATATCTCTCTGGATACACCATTTCCAAATTGTATTAGCCAGATTGTCACATGATGTCGATTTGTTTCCACCCATGTGGTTAATGTATGCTACCACGGTGGTATTGTCTATCTGTAGTCTAACATGCTGGTGATATGACCCAGTACAATATGACTTTAGGCCATGGAATGCACCCAACATTTCCAGGTAGTTTATGCCCAGTGTGAGTAATAATGATGCCTCCTGAGCAGTCCATCTACCTCCACAGCTGGTGATGGTATTGGTGGCTCCCCACCCAAGTGCACTGGCATCAGTTTGTAGTACCATGGAAGGGTTACTGACAATGATTGGATTGGAACAAAGCCAGATGTTATCTATCCACCATTTTAGTTCCATTTTAGCTTTGATTGGTAGTTTCATAGGTCTGTCAAAGTGACCTGCATTGATTTTGAGTGCTTGTATTTTTGCTCTCTGTAAGTTTTGGTAATGTAGAGGTCCAAATTGTGTGGCTGGAAAGGCAGCCGCCATTTTGCCAATTACTTTTGCTACCAATCTGATGGATGGTTTGCTGATGTCAATGAGGTTATTGCAAGCCTCTATTAAATCTCTAGCCTTTCCCTTAGGCAGAGTCACCGACATGTGAACTGAGTCAATGGTGAACCCCAAATAGTCCATAGTAGTGGAAGGCGTTAGTTTAGATTTAACTGGATGATAATAAATCCCAGTTTTTCAAATAACTGTTTTGTGGCTGTTACGGTTTGTTTGGCCAATTCCAAAGTTTTGCCCACAATGAGTATGTCATCTAAATATGCATGACCATGTGTTTTCGTTTCTGTAGAAACGCTAGGGCTGATTTCAAAATATTTGTGAACAGCCTGGGGGCTTATGATAAGCCATTTGGCAGTGCTTTATACTGCCAGGGTTGTCCCATCCAGTTGAATTTTAAGTAACATCTGTGGTCACCTCGTATAGGCACTGAATAGTAAGCATCTTTTAAATCGATGCTGGCCATGAAGTAACCTTTGGAAATTAATTGTTTAGTAGTAACAAAGGTTTCCGTTTTGAAGTGAATATATTGTACAAATATATTCCATTTTGTCAGGTCTATTATGATGATGCGACAACCACCATCTTTTTTGTTTTTGGTAAATATATTGGACACGAATTCTAATGGTTCGTGTTGAGTTTGCTCAATTACACCTTTTACGTAAAGCCGCTCCAGTTCAGCTTGCGCTTCTGATTTTTCTTAATCAGAAAGCACGAACATTCGGTTCAGTATATGTTGAACTGGAGGGCTGTACTTGTGTATAAACTCTATTGTATATCCCTGGATACTGCTTAAGATGTAAGTATCGGTTGTTAACATGCTCCATGCATTCAGAAAATAGTGTAATCTCCCACCAACCTCCATGCTCCCTGTATTTTGTAGGGAACCAGACCCACCTACCTCCATAGTTACCAGTGGCAGGTTTACTTCTTTTTGTAGGTTCTTCGCTGCTGTTGTTGCGCTCGTGTCTGGATTTGTGGTTTGGTTGGCGTTGGAGGTCCACGCATCTTTCAAGAAGGCCGGCCTGGGCCATGGCCTAAAAAAGACTCATGTTTTGAGTACCGGGCCTTCGAGCTTTCACCAGTCATTCTTGTTCTGCTGGTGGGTGCGTAGGGGTGCTGTCTTTGGCTGTAGTGGGTTTTTGATGGAGTCCCTTCATCCACTGTGCGTGCAAATGCTGTTATCCCTGCTGTTAGGAGTTTCAATACTTTTTGTAATTTGACGTCCATATTTCTGACTCCTATTCCAATGTGTTTCCATATACAGGTGTTTACTATTGGAACATTCGGAAATATGTAGTTGCCCGGTGCCAGGTGCCTTGATGTGGTGTCCAGTACAGCCTGTTCTTGTAACTGGTTTAGAGACATATAGTCTATACTGGCAGCTAGCTTTGGCTCCAGATTTTGACCAGTCTGGTCTGGCTGTATGAAATTGGACACCATGTCCAGTAGGTTCTTTCGTTCCTGCATCCCTTGCACACTTGTCTTTCCTTCTGCGGACCCCTCTTCCAGGTCAGCCCAGAACTGACCCGCAGTGCTCCCCTCTGATGAGGTAGAAGCACTGTGCAGCCCTTCAAGAGGTACTGCTGTGGGTTTATCATAGAGCCCACTGTGACCCGACTCCATCTCCCGGAGTCTGTCACGTTGGAGCAAATGCTCCACACACCGCTCCATCCGGCTCCAGCGCTCACGGTCGCTGGCCGCCCGCGGTTGTTCAAAGTCGGACTCCTCTGAGTCCACGACCTTGTTTGTTTTTTGTCTAGCCTTACCGCCCGGCCACGTGGATCTGGCCGGTGTGGAGGCGACATCGGGCACAGCTGATCCCACTATCGGTGATCCAAGTGCCGCTGGCTGCTGCTGGCTGCCCGCTGCTCCGCGGTCCTCCCTCACCAGCTTTGTCGCAGACCTTGTCTTCTTTGTTTTGTCCATGTTCCCACCTGTAGTTGGAAATGGAAACAAAAAAGACCGCTGAGTAAACTCTTACCTGCAAGTTGCGGCTGTTAAACTGCCGCTGCGGTGGAACGTCGTTCCACCGCGTCTGACGTTCCGCAATGCGTGTAGCGATATGACACACATGCGTCCTGGCGGGCTTCTTCACGTAGTCACTCACGTGACTCCGAAGTAAAATTACTTGTTGGTGTCACCCTAATTATAGCCTTGCTGCCTGGTACCTGAATCAGTAGAGAGGGGAAAGTTGTGATAGGTAACGGGAAACCCAGAGGAAGATTGCCTTCTGCAGGCACACTCTTCCTTGTCTGCTCCTTCTCTAACTGGAGGATTTAGGGGCTGATCCCTCAAGATCGTTAGATTGTGAAACATGACGCAAATTGTGGCAAAATATCCAGCTTTCTCTGGAGAATTCAGCAGGGTACATTTGGAGAAACATAGAATTGCAGATGCTGGTTTATAAAAGAAGACAAAGTGCTGAAATAAATCAGTGGATCAGTCAGTATCTCTGGAGCACATGGATAGGTGACATTTCAGGTCGAATCCCTTCTTCAGACGGATGGTGGGAGGGGGGGATAAATGCTAGAAGAGAGGAGGGGCGGGACAATGCTTGGCCGTTAGTAGGTTAATGCAGGTGAGGAGGGTTTAGAGCACATTTGGCGCTGTGCAGAGCACATTTTGGCGCTGGCCATGACCACAATTCAAACTACATTGATGTCTGCACATATCTATATCCCTCCGTCCCCAGTCTGTTTATTTGTCTGTCTAAATGCCTATTTGGTACATGTGACAATAAACTAAACTGAATGAAACTGAACGGAACTAAATTAAACTAAATCAAACTAAACTAAACTAAAATAAACCATTTGCTTTCACTCCTTCCTCAGGCACCCACCACTCTCTGTGTAAAGAAAACCTGCTTTGCAAATCTCCTTAACTTTTTCTCCCCTCTCACCTTAAACCTGTGCCCTCCTGTATTTAACATTTCCACCCTGGAAAAAATACCATCTAACCTATCTATGTCTATAAAAAATGATTTATATATTTCTATAGTGAGTCGTGCAAACTTCATGAAATTTGGCATTGATTGTGAAGAATTTCATTCCATGTTTGCAAACCATTTGATTGTTCATGAAGTAAAATCCTAATGATTTATGTGGAGAGCTAGATTCATAATAGGAACAAGAACATAGTTTACTCTGACAGAAGCCTTCAGGAAGGTAATGATGCTTGCAAGTCTGAAAACCGTGATGGTTTCTGCTCAAAGAGAAAAAGTTGACATCTCTTTTCCTTGAACAGACAGCATCAATGATCTTCTTCAAGTAGCAGTGAGCTGCAAGCTCCAAAATATTACATGGATCACCTGTCACTGCTTTGAATGAACATAACGTTGAAAAATACAGCACAGAAACAGGGCCTTCAGTCCACAATGACTGTTCATGAACGTGATGCCAAGTTCAACTAATCTCATCTGCCTGCACATGATCCATATCCTTCCATTCCCTGAATATCCATGTGCCTATCTAAAAACGCCTTAAACGCAACTATTCAAAATGCCTCCACCATCACAAATATGCCCAAACTTCATGACATCTGAATAATCCAGAGGTCATGAAGTCACAAGCAAAAGTGATCTTGGCCTCCACAGAGCGTGTCATATGGGACTGTAGATGGAGTTGCCAGGGTCAAACGGGATGAAAAAGGTTGGGAACCCATGATTTATAGAAATAACCTATGGAGGTATTTTATGAGATTGCATCCCAAATTCTTGCTGCTGCTTCATTGCCCACAACACTGTGTGATATTCCTTTCCCTCTGGGACTCTCCTGCCCCTAAACAATGCTGGATGCTGTTGGAAATCGCATCTCTGAAAACCGTTTGCTTGGACCTCCACTCCCATTAAGGCCAGACAAGGCAGGCCAAGAGAGAGGGTAAGGGAAGAGAGAAGTTGAGTGAGATTGAGAAAGAGAATGGGGGAAAAGAGGAAGGATGAGTGAACAATAAAGGATGAGCAATTGGCAATGGGTTTCTATTCCTATTCTGTTTTTCTTTTAGAAATGGAGTTCATCAACTTTTTATTCACAGTTAGAAATCTTTGTTTGTAACGTATCAACATTGCTTAAATTGGGATTGATTCAGAAGTTGCATTTATCAAACAATGTCGATGAATGCTTTTCATATAAAACCACAATAGTTGCCATAAACTAGAACATGAAATCCACGACAAATTAGAAAAGGAAATTTTAAAAAACATTATAAATTAACCAACACGAGGCAAGCACTCAGATGTTACTCACAATTATTAAAATGTGAGGGCAGTGAGGCAGATCAAAACCATAGTTTGTTCTGAAGTCACTGATTCTGATTGTGAAAACCAAGGCAGATTCTGATTGAGAAAACCAAGGCAGATTTGTTTTGCCAGTCAAGAGCTGATAACAACTTTTTCAAGTAGTAGATACAAAGAACTGCAGATGCTGGTTCATATCAAAGATATCCACAAAGAACTGGAGTAAGTCAGCAAGCCAGACCGCATCTCTATAGAAAAAGGATGGGTGACGTTTCGGGTGGGGACCCTGCTGCAGACTGAAACAATTTTGTCAAACCTGCAAGCAAATGTAGAAGAGGAATAATGCTTTCTCTTGTCCCTGCTTGATTCCACATAGTTCCGAGTTGACATTTTACCAGTCATGAAACATACTTTATAAAAAACATGGTTTTCAATTTGCTGAGCTATTTATTACTGCTTTTGCACAGAAGTCTTCTTTAAAAAAAAAACCTCACAAGAATATTCAAACCTTATAAACTATTTAGTTTTGTGAATAGAACCGAAACAAATTAAAGAAAACTAGTCCCTTGAAGATTTTAGGAATTAATAATCATATGAACATATCTTGGCCAATAAATTCTTTAGTAAATTTACATTGGACAGAAAACGTTTGTTCTGTTTTTTTAATTCCAGCGTGACTTTTACATGAGAAAGAAATTAATTGCTGTGCTAACCCCTAAAAAAATTAAAAATACTCAAAAATCATGATTAGAAAAAAGAACTGATTTATCTCATATTGGTCAGTCTTTCTTCAAAAGATGACCTTGAAACATAATCACCCTAATGAGCCAAAATATTCACTTTCACAAATGAAACAGTAATCAAATCAGTTTCAAAAAGCACTGTTAATGAGCTTTCCCTTTGATTGGGACACGTCCTGATATATTAATCTACAGGAGGTACATTCTAGCTGAGACCACCCCATGCCAGCTCATTAGCTGACCTAGCAAGAGACTAATTTGAATGTTTTTGATAAAGATTTCAAGGAATTTTCACTTAGCAGGGTTTCAACCAATACCAGCAACTTCTATACAAGTAAATTGTGCTTTTTGAAAAGTTAATTGGTTGATTTTGAGGATCATTATACTAAAAAATATAGTCCTGATACATTCCTAAAAAGGAACTCCAACTTAATGTAATTACAGATGTGCTGAATGATATTTTTAATTGTGAGTCTGTTTTTGACAGGTGTATTGGTTTAACGAGGACCAGTTTTAGATTGCTGATTGAAGCAGTATTGGGATACAGGAGGCAAGTCATGGTGTACAGTTTTATGATAAAAATACCACCTCTTGCCATTTTGATTGATTGGTAAAAAGATCCAGGATGGAAACAGGCCCTTTGGCCATCATGTCCACACTGCCCATCTATCATCCATTCACACTACTTCGCCGCTACAGCTTCGGTGCCGAGCCGGGTCTCCGCTGCTGCTGCTGCCGCCGCTACAGCTCCAGGGCCGAGCCGGGTATACTACTATGTTATCCCATGTTTCGCATCCACTCTCCACACATTTGGGACACTTTACAGAAGCCAATTAACCAAGAAACCTTCACGTCTTTGGAAAATGGCAGGAAACCAGAGCACCCGGGGGAAACCCACACTGTCACAGGGAGAACGTGCAGACTCCACATGGCCACAAATCCGGCATTGTGAGACTGCAGCTCCACCAGCTGCACCCCCCGTGTTGCCCATTTTATAAAAACCAAATGTATATTCAGTGACATAGTTGCATGTTATTCCTAATATCGAGCAAACAGAAACTCAATGAGGACATTTGGGGCACCAGACAAATGAAGCAAACCAGTCTTGTGAAAAATTCTCCCGAATGCAATTTGGAACATTCTCTTGTGTATTCCAGTGTATGTCTAGGTGTGTTATTACACGTTCTGTCTTCTTCTCCAGTTAGTGAAAGGCTTGCTTCAAGGCTTTCTGTTCATGGGCCTTCATTTTTTCAGAAAGCCACGAGATCCTTGATGGTAATCACATGAGTGGGTACCTCACATCAACTCAAAACAATAAGCTAGCACAACATTGTAGCTCGATGCAAAGGATGCGGCTCTCTGTTGGGAGGTAACAGAGTTCACCAGGGTAATCAAAAAGCTGGATCAATCTTCAGTGGGACATGAAATTTAAAAGTACTGTTGCTCAAACTACACCAACCTCATTCCCCACCTCGCAAAGAGAATCGCGAGCAAGGCAAATACATATTCCAAAAAAACTAATGCTGGAGGTACTCAACATGCCTGACCTGCTGAATATCTCCAGAATCTTTCTATCTTTATTTCCGATTTCCTGCATCTGCAGTTTTTCACCTTTCCAATGCATACTCAATTCCAACATTTGGTGTTCAAGAAGGAACTGCAGATGCTGGAAAATCGAAGGTAGACAAAAATGCTGGAGAAACTCACCGGGTGTGGCAGCATCTATGGAGCGAAGGAAATAGGCAACATTTCGGCCCAAAACGTTGCCTATTTCCTTCGCTCCATAGATGCTGCCGCACACGCTGAGTTTCTCCAGCATTTTCGTCTACCTTCCAACATTTGGTACAATGAGAAATAATAATCTTTCATCGCCTCATATTGAGCATCTGCAAACAATCTGTAAGATGTTTTTTTATTGGAGATTAGTTAAAAATAAACTATTTTAATGATCCCTGCTTTTCCCTCAGAGCATCAAGCTTCCCTGCTGTAAGTGTGTGCTCATAATGTTGCCACTCTGCCAAACGTTCACGTAGTTAAAAATATTATTTGGCTCCCTCTTGCTGCTTTGCAATCTGAAATCCTCCTTTTTTTGTCCTCTTACTGTTACCCGTGGTACTTAGTTATCCTCACTCACATTTCAATGATTCCCAGTACTCACTGCTTGTTCCTTCCATCTTTTAACATAAATATATTTGGCTTTTAACATCACTGATTTTATATATGGCCATATGTGCAATTTTGATCTTGAAAAAAACTTTAGGTTAATTTTCCTTACTACATTAAAAAAACATTATTAAAAAATATATATTTTCTCTGTTATTGTATTCCTGGTTATTTCCTGCCCAATCCTCTTTAGATTTCCTTGTATCATTTTGAAGTTTGCTCTTCAACCACTTTATAACTCTTAGTTGTTATGTAGGCTGTTAAATGCTAATCTTATAGCAATACATAGTTTCCTTCATTCACAACTTGCAGCAAGACCCACTCTAGATGTAAGGCAATCTCTATTCACTTAATTATGGCATATTCGATCAATATTTTCCTTTCCTATCTGCCTCCATATCCTTCTGTATCTGACATAATTGCAATTTCAATATCTTATCTCTAGCTTTTGGCCTTCCATTCACCAACAATGGCTGCCTCGCCAACAATGGTTGCCTCGCCAACAATGGTTGCCTTGCCAACAGTCTGTCTCGTCCTTTCCTTTGTTGTTTTTTAGTATGTGTTAAATGTATGTTTTAGTGTTCTTTAGCTTGTTTTATGTGGGGGGTGGGGGGGGGGGGGTTTGGAGGCAACATGCTTGACTAATCTTCTGGAATTTTTTGAGGATGTGACAAGTAAAATGGATGAAGGGGTGTCAGTGGATGTAGTGTATCTAGACTTTCAGAAAACCTTTGGTAAGGTCCCGCACGGGAGACTGGGGACTAAAATTAGAGTACATGGTGTTGCGTCTTCGTGTTTGATATCCTGATAATAAACGACACAATTCAGGTTGTTTCAGTTGCCTTATTGTACTCCTTTATTCAGCTCCTTTATCTGTGTGGCGTAGTAATACTGAAAGTGCTTACATACCTAATCACAGTGTGTGTGTGTGTGGTGAGTGTGCCTGATACAAAGTAGTGCAGGAGGTTGGGACTGCTACAATGAATATGTAGCATATGTAACATCCCCCCTTCTCAAAAGAAAGGAACAAAAATTAGTGACACTAGAGGATTGCCAGAGCGAGGGTGGCAATCCTGTAGCAGATACCGTGGGATTATTCTGCCCACATTCATGGCATTCTGCTTTCTACTATACTACACAACAAAATATATAATGGCAGCTTGTTTTCTTTCAGGTAGTGCGTAGCCAGTCAAGAGTCATGTCTTGGCGTGACTTGTCCCTTCCAGTGCTAGCGATAACGCGCTGGGGGTAAGATGTTGCTCCTGGATCTAGTAGATCTGGTTGTTGCCTGCAGTGTTGCACTCGATGTATTGGTAACTTGTTGAGTTGTTTCCTGGCCATTGGTTGGTGCTGGTTGACTATATGACTCACTGGTAGCAGTTTGTGAGAATGTGTTGTCATCAATGGCAGGTGTTGCTGCTGCTGTGGGTGGTGTCCTAGGAGTTGCTGGTGTTGTCTTTGGAGTTGCAGGTGTTGACATTTCAGGTGTCGGGCGGATGTGAATTCTGTTTCGTCTCAACTGCCTGCCCGGTTCTGTCTCTATGATATATGATTTTGGGGTTCCAGCCCTGCTGGTGATTTGTGCTGGGGTCCATTTCTTTGTTGTTGGATCCTGAGCATGTACGTTTTGGCCTTGAAATAGTTCAGGCAAGTACTTTGCATTTTTGTTGTATTGTTTCAGCCCCTCCTCCTGGGCAGCTGCCAATTTTGCCCTTGTTTCTTCTTGGTCGATAGGGGGTTGGATTTTGCTTGGCAGGGTGGTTTTGTATTTCCTGCCATTTAGCATTTCTGCAGGAGACTTCATGTCAGCCTTTAGTGGAGTTGCCCGTAAGGATAAAAGTGCCAGGTTTGGATCCTCCTTTGCCTCTCGGCATTTTATTAGTGTTTTCTTGGCTGTCTGTACTTGCCTTTCAATAAACCCATGGCCCTTTGGGTAATGTGGTGAAGATGTTGTGATTTTGAACCCGTATTCGGTGGCTAGCTCTCTGAATTCCCGAGATGTGAATTGGGTTCCATTGTCACATACGATCTGCTCAGGTATTCCTTGCTCTGCAAACAACCCTCTAACAATTGACACAATTGTTTTAGCTTTCAAGTCCTTTACGTTTCTCACAAATGGGAATTTGGAGTAGTAGCAGGCCATAATCAAATACCATTGCTGGTTCTCTGTGAACAGGTCTGCTCCGATGGTTTGCCATGGCCGGCTTGGGATATCACTGGGTGTCATTTCCTCCTTCTGTTGTGAATTCCTGTATTTTTGGCATATGTGGCATGTAGATACCAGCTTTTCTATGTCCTTGTACATGCCTATCCAGTACACAGCGGATTTAGCACGGAGTCTGCACTTTTCCATTCCTAAGTGTCCCTGGTGGATCTTTTCGAGGATTTCTTTTTTCATGGACTTGGGTATGATGATTCGTGATCCGGCCATCAGGACTCCATTCTCTACCGAAATATCATCACGGATGGTCCAGTATTCGCGGAGGAGAGGCTGAACTTGTTGTCTCTTTTCTGGCCACCCCTGTATTACCATTTGGGTGAGGAGCTGGAGTTCTTCATCTCTGGCTGTTTCCTCTTTGATCTGTTCCAGCTTCACGCTTGTCACACTCACAATGTGGTGGATCTTTATGCTCAGCCCTTCCATCTCTTGTTTGTCATGTGTTGATAGTATGGATAGGGCGTCAGCTAGCAGCAGGTCTTTTCCTGGCTTGTATCTGATGTTGTAGTCGTAGTGCTGTAGCCTCAGTAATAGTCTCTGTAGTCTGGCTGGTGCTTTGGTGAGGTTTTTTTTTCCGATTTGTTCTAGAGGGCGGTGGTCTGTTTCAATGTCGAAATACCTTCCATATAGGTAAGTGTGAAATTTCTCGCAGCCATAGACTACTGCTAAGAGTTCTCTCTCTATGTTTGCGTACCTTGATTCTGTAGGAGTGAGTGCTTTGGATGCATACGCAATAGGTAGGCCATTTTGTATCAGTACTGCTCCAACTCCTCTCATGGAGGCATCAACTTGGAATGCTACAGGTTTCTGTCTGTCATAGTACTGCAGGATCGTTTCTTTGCTGATGAGTTGTTTTAATTTCCCAAAGTCTTGGCTATGTGAAGCACACCAATCAAATTCAGCGTCGTCTTTCATCAATTCACGGAGATTTGCTGTGTGATTAGCAAGCTTAGGTATGAAGACTCCCATGTATTGTATGAGCCCTAGGAAACTTCTTAGCTGTTTCTTGTCTTTGGGTTCCTCCATGTGGTTGATAGCATCCACTTTTGTAGGGTCCGGTTTCACTCCTTCTGCAGAGTAAATCAGTCCAAAGAATTTGCACTCCCTTTCTTTGATTATGCATTTGTCTGCATTGAGCTTTATGCCGGCTCTTCGAGTTTTTTCCATAGCCTCATGGAGGTTGTAATCATGCGTGTTTTCATCTCTGCCGTATACTTGGATATCATCTGCTATCCCGATTGCCCCTTTACAGCCTTTGTATGTTTCATCTATTTTCCGCTGGAAGACATCTTGACTCACCTTCAGTCCGAATGGGAGCCTGTTGAATCTGAATCTGCCAAATGGCGTGTTGAAAGTGGTGAGCATTGATGACTTTCGGTCTATTTTGATGTTCCAATATCCATTGCTAGCATCCAGCTTGCTGAACACCTTGGAACCGGCCAGTGCTGGTGTGATCTCTTCAAGGGTTGGAGTTGGATAATGGTTGCGCTTCAATGCATTGTTCAGATCCCTGGGATCAAGGCATATCCTTAGTTTTCCGTTTGGCTTTTCTTTGACAACAATTGAATTTACCCAATCAGTTGGTTTAGTTATTGCTGTGATGATGCCCTTTTTTTCCATTTCGTTTAGTTGTTCCCTTAGCCTCTCTTTCAGTTCAAGGGGAACACGGCGGGGTGGGTGGATCACTGGTTTCACACTGGGGTCTACTGTGATATGGTATTCGTATTCCTCAAAACAACCAACGGTATCGTCAAAACACTCTGGGTACATGTCAATCAATTCTTCTTTGTTCCTGATGGGCGGCCGGTTTTTGATGGGTATGTTTCTGTCAATTCTGCAGGAGTTTGTCTTGATTTCATGGTTGATTGACACAATCTTCAGTCTTTGGCACGTGTTCAGGCCGAGAATAGCAGGTCCTTTCGATTTAGTGATGTAGAAGGGGCATTTCACTTCTTTCCCTTTGTATGTTCCTGCTATGATTGTTTTGCCTAGCTGTGGGATTATGGAACCTCCGTATGCAGCTAGGACTACATCGCTACTTCCAAGGATTCCTTTCCTGACGCTGCCATCTTTTGTCATGTGTTCAGGGAATATCTTTCCGTAAAGATTGACTGGTAAGATATTGCTCTGGGCTCCAGTATCAATTTTGAGCCTTAGATTAATCGTTGTTCTTTTCTTTCCCACTTTTTTCTGTAGTTGTATTATAGTATATGCTTCATCTCTGTTGCTATGTGGTTTGTTGTTTCCCATTTCGTGGACGTCAATGGTCCCAACGGAAAGGAATTCTTCCTCAGAGGTATCTGAGGTTATCTCCTCTTCCTGTTGGACGTGTGCGTGTATTTTTTTCCTTCTCGTATTTCTATCGTTCTTTGACCATTGCTGCTTTGGCTTGGTGCTGTATGATTTTGTTGACCTACACATTTTCTTCCAGTGGTTAGGCCTCCCACAGGAGTTGCAGGTAGTCCCGTATGCTGGGCACTCCCTGCGATCATCAAATGCATGCTCTGTACCGCAGTTCCAGCAGCTTCTTTGGCTTGCTTGTTTGTTTGCATGCCTAGAAAATGTCTGCTTTGGAGCCTTTAAGGTGGAGCCAGGGTCACGTTTTGAGAGAGCGTCTATCTTCACTCCGGTGCTGCTCTGAGATGAGCCAACTTGAAGGCAGAGGGAGGACATTTGTTTCCTTGTGGCTTCGAAAGCTCTGGCAGCATCTACGGCGTCTTTTAGGTTGAGGGTGTCTTTCCCTATTAGGGACTTTTGGACCTCTTGGTGGGCGCACCCCCATATTAGCTGGTCGACAATTCTGTCATCTTCATCACCAAATCTGCATTTCTTGGCCACGTTCCTTAGTCTCGACAGGAAAGTGTCGGTTGTTTCTTGTGGGTCTTGTCTTAGCCCTTGGAACTCATACCGATGGATTCTGTGGTTTGATTTGGGCTCCATATGGTTCGCAAACCTTTCAAGGACTATTCCCGGATTATTGCAGTCGGGCTCTGTTAAGCTCCAACTGTTAAAAATGTCTAGACCCTTCTCCCCGAGCCATAGTAAAATATAACTGACCTTCTCTTCACCTGCAGTTCCTTTCAGGAAGCTTTTGAATGCCAGCTGGCTCTTTTGTTTGAATTTCTTGAACGCCTCCACCACATCATCGGCGTCCCAGTTCATCGTAGGGTGGAGGCTCATTGCTGCTGTGGAGGCCGCCATCTTGTGTTGTTAGGCGGGTGCACAAAAAAAATCAATTTCTCTGCAGCCGCTGTTCCTAATTCCCAATAGCGATTCACAATAGCGCGGTTTTTTACTCGAAAGTCACCGCTGCCACCATGTTGCGTCTTCGTGTTTGATATCCTGATAATAAACGACACAATTCAGGTTGTTTCAGTTGCCTTATTGTACTCCTTTATTCAGCTCCTTTATCTGTGTGGCGTAGTAATACTGAAAGTGCTTACATACCTAATCACAGTGTGTGTGTGTGTGGTGAGTGTGCCTGATACAAAGTAGTGCAGGAGGTTGGGACTGCTACAATGAATATGTAGCATATGTAACACATGGTATTGGGGGTAGGGTGTTGACATGGATAGAAAATTGGTTGGCAGACCGGAAGCATAGAGTAGGAGTGAACGGGCCCTTTTCAGAATGGCAGGCAATGGCGAGTGGAGTGCCGCAAGGCTCGGTGTTTACAAGGGCCGCAACTGTTTACCATATATATTGATGATTTGGAAGAGGGAATTAGGAGTAACACTAGCAAGTTTGCGGATGACACAAAACTGGGTGGCAGTGTGAACTGTGAAGAGGATGTTAGGAGGTTGCAGGGTGACCTGGACAAGTTGAGTGTGTAGGCAGATGCGTGGCAGATGCAGTATAATATAGATAAATTTGAGGTTAACCACTTTGGTGGCAAAAACAAGGGGGCGGATTATTATCTCAATGGGGTTAGGTTAGGTAAAGGGGAGGTACAGCGAGACCTGGGTGTCCTTGTACATGGGTCACTGAAAGTTGGCATGCAGGTACAGCAGGCAGTGAAGAAAGCTAATGGAATGTTGGCCTTCATAGCAAGAAGATTTCAGTATAGGAGTAAAGAGGTTCTACTGCAGTTGTATAGGGCTCTGGTGTGTACAGTTTTGGTCTCCTAATTTGAGGAAGGACATCCTTGTGATTGAGGCAGTGCAGCATAGGTTCACGAGATTGATCCCTGGGATGGCGGGACTGTCATATGAGGAAAGATTAAAAAGACTAGGCTTGTATTCACTGGAGTTTAGGATGAGGGGGGATCTTATAGAAACATATAAAATTATAAAAGGACTGGACAAGCTAGATGCAGGAAAAATGTTCCCAATGTTGGGCAAGTCCAGAACCAGGGGCCACAGTCTTAGAATAAAGGGGAGGCCATTTAAGACTGAGGTGAGAAAAAACTTTTCACCCAGAGAGTTGTGAATTTATGGAATTCCCTGCCACAGAGGACAGTGGAGGCCAAATCACTGGATGGATTTAAGAGAGAGTTAGATAGAGCTCTAGGGGCTAATGGAGTCAAGGGATATGGGGAGAAGGTAGGCACGGGTTATTGATAGGGGACGATCAGCCATGATCACAATGAATGGCGGTGCTGGCTCGAAGGGCCAAATGGCCTCCTCCTGCTCCTTATTTTCTATGTTTCTATGTAACCTTTTAAAATCTCTTACCTCGATGGAGATGAAATTGTCACATATCTCACATATCACTGGGAGCTCCAACCGCGGGAGCCTGCAGGATTTTAACATTGTGGAGCTCGTGGTCCCTTGGTTAGGGATCGACTTCAGGAGCTCCAGGCCGCAGGAGCTTCGACCGCCCATACGTGGGGGCTTCGATCGCCACCTGCAGGAGCTTAGATCGCCCCGACTGTGGATAGTTGACTGGCCCGACCGCAGGAGAATAAAGAGTGAAGTAGATTAGACTTTATTGCCTTCCATCACAGTGAGGAATGTGGGGAATCCGCTGTGGTGGATGTTTATGTTAACTTTTATGTAGTTGTGTGTTTTGTTGCTTTTTCTAGTATGGTAAATCGAGTTTCACTGTACCTTAATTGGTACACGTGACAATAAAATACCTTTGAACCTTGGAACCACTGGATGTTTCTTGGGCAACCGATACGCCCTACCCTGGTCTCAGTTTCACTGTTGTGACTGTCAAGTACAAACCATTTTACTCCCTCCCAACCTAGTCATTCTCTCATAATAGCCATCAGAGACTTGGGCAGATATAGTAAAGGATTCCTTTCATCATTTGTTGTCATAACTCACTGAAACGGTTAACACTGCATCGTGTTCTAAGCTTGGAGATACAAGGAACTGCACATGCTGGAATCTTGAGCAAAACACAAAGGTCTGGAGAAACTCAGTGGGTCAGGAATGATCAAGTTGTGAAAGACGACTGATGGAAGGGTCTGATGAATGGCCCTGAATCCAAATGTCGATTGTCCATTCCCTCCAGAGATGCTGCCTGACGAGCTGAGTTCCTCCAACACTTTGTGTTTGCTCACACCTCGTGCTTATCTGCCAAAGCTGTTCGCTATTCCATGGATCATTGTGGATGATGAGGACACTGCAGGTCATATGACAACCCTGTCTTCTCTATTATAAGTTACAAGCATAATGAGCTCAAGGACGTTCTTGTGACAGAATGGGAACACGTGATTTTCTAGTCATTTTGCCATTTCCCCTCTTTTTCTGGTCCACTGGGCCCCAAAGATTATTCATCATGCTTTTTCTGTGTGCCTCCTTCTACCATATCCTATCATCTGCCACAGTCCTGAAGGTAGAACTTTCCGTAGTTTATCTCATATCTCATATCTGCCTAGTCATTATTTTTTTAGACTGTATCCCCACTACACTCCCCCATTGGCAGAGTAGAGTCGAGGGGCCGAATGGCTTAATTCTGCTCCTATGACTTATGAACTAAACAATTCACCATAAAACTCCCCATGCACAGCAAAAGACAATAGACAGCCATGTGATAAAAAAAACAGAAAATGCTGGGAATACTTAGCAGGTCAGGCAGCATCTGTGGAGAAAGAAAGAGTGGTAAGACCTCAGGCCAATGATGCTTCATCAAGTTCTGAGTTTTAGTTACATGGAAACATAGAAAATAGGTGCAGGAGTAGGCCATTCGTCCCTTCGAGCCTGCACCGCCATTCAATATGATCACGGCTGATCATCCAACTCAGTATCCCGTACCTGCCTTCTCTCCATACCCCCTGATCCCTTTAGCCACAAGGGCCACATCTAACTCCCTCTTAAATATAGCCAATGAACTGGCCTCAACTACCTTCTGTGGCAGAGAGTTCCAGAGATTCACCACTCTGTGTGAAAAAAGTTGTTCTCATCTCGGTCCTAAAGGATTTCCCCTCTATCCTTAAGCTGTGACCCCTTGTCCTGGACTTCCCCAACATTGGGAACAATCTTCCTGCATCTAGCCTGTCCAACCCCTCTGAAACTTCCAAACTGTCCAAAACTTCCGAAGTTTTATTTTATTTTTCCAGCAATCCAGGTTTTTGCCTTTCTGCAACAATGCAGAATTTACAAGATAATCAATTTTTAGAACATTGATTTAGGATAGATATTGGCCAAGACACTGGTAAAACTGGCAAACACTTCTTCAAGTTAATACTAACGGAGCCTTTACACATATCTGGTGTAACAGCTCATCTGAAAGATGAACCCTTTGCTAGTTCAGCAATATCCATAGGATGGGAAGGTCAGCCTCAGTTTCTGGACAGCAGTTTGTGGTGAGGTCCCCTCTCAATCCCTTTAGATTCAAAAGCAAGAGATTCACTCACAAATCAGAAACAATTGCTTCATCATTTCATTGTATTGTAATGTAATGAACTAAAGAAGTATCTTAATTCCTAAAGGTCAAGAGTCAAGTGTGTTTTATTGTCATATGATTCAAACAGAACAATGACATTTTTACGTGCAGCAGCACAACAGAATATGTAAGCATAATACTCTGCAGACAATATAATAAATGAAAAGTATACACACACACACGCGCACGCACACGCGCATGCACACACACGCGCACACACACACACACACACACACACACACACACACACACACACACACACACACACACACACACACACACACACACACACACACACACACACACACACACACACACACACACACACACACACACACACGCACACACACGCTTAGTGAAAAAAATGATCAATTACTAAATTCTGTCATGAGGAGGAAGTCAGGAAGGAGCAAGAGATGACTCTTTGGAACATATAAATCGTGCCTCTTGCAAAGGGAAGTTGATGAGCAAAACCGCAGCAACCATGAAAAAACGTCCATCCAATTCATATCCAGAACCTTCAATATTCACCCCCCCCTGCCCCCACTATTGCACCATTCATACTATGTATAATTTGTCCAAGGCTACACCCTCTAAGACTGTGAGTTCTACTCCCTACAAGGACCAGGGCAGCAGGTACACAGAGATACAGCGACCTACAGATTTCTTAGTAATACATTATCCTGACTTTGAAATGAATTGTTATGCCTCCAGCATCTGCTACAATTTGAGAAAGCCTTCACAATGAGGACAACAAGGGGAATTAAGGATGGATAGTAATGTTTCAATTTAATGGATGAAGGAAATATAACCTATTTTTGGTGATGGTTTTTTCAGCCATTGGATGTTTCATAAGTGGAGAGAGCAGTTTATGCACTGCCTGGATGGGGTTTAAAGACCTTCCTAATGACAACCTACTGTACTGCTTGCTATGTTTACAAAGTCCAATAGAAATATCTTCCAGCTGCTTGGCTTCTGTCTATTTGTCTTTTGCTGTGGCAGGCAACCTGATTGGTAAAAGTCTGAAGAAGGCTCTCGACCCAAAACATCACCCGTTCCTTCTCTCCAGAGATGCTGCCTGTCCCGCTGAGTTACTCCAGGTTTTTGTGTCTATCCTTTGGTAACATTAATAATAATAATAATAATAATACATTTTCACCTTTCAGACATCTCAAGGACACCTTACATAGATTAATAGAAATAAAAACATATAATCAGAATAAAATAAGTAGTAAAGACATCACAGAGACACAAATTAAAAACAGAATTCAGTCCAAAAACAGAAAATCAAAAACACAATGTAACCCACATTAGAGTACAATATGGTACATCATAATGGACTTATTGACCTGGTGGTAAAATGTTTTACTTGATTTGTACAGGTGCCTAATATATGTATATGTATGTGTTTAGTTAAGATCCTGATCGTTATTCTTCCCATCTATTATCAAGCTTCTGAATAGCCTTTCCGTGAGCTGTGACACTGCCCGATTCACCTTTACCCCATTGCAGACATTGGACTTTGTCCATGGAACTGATATGTTCAATGCTGAGAACTACTGTATATTCTGCACCCTGTGTCTTCTCCTTTGTTTGACCTATTGTACTTGAGCTTGAATTTATATTTATAGACAATAGATGCAGGAGTAGGCCATTTGGCCCTTCGAGCCAGCACCGCCATTCAATGTGATCATGGCTGATCATCCCCAATCAGTACCCCGTTCCTGCCTTCTCCCCATATCCCCTGACTCCGTTATTTTTAAGAGTCCTATCTAGCTCTCTCTTGAAAGCATACAGAGAACCTGCCTCCACCAGCTGAGGCAGAGAATTCCACAGACTCACCAGAGTACTCACCACACCATTTATGTATAATATTATCTGATCTGATGGGACAGCATGCAAAATAAAACTTTTCACTGTACATGTGACAATAATAAACCTAAACCAAAAACTAAACCTAAAGCTGAGGACATTGTTCTTTTGTGTTCAAGAAGGAACTGCAGATGCTGGAAAATCCAAGGTACACAAAAATGCTGGAGAAACTCAGCGGGTGCAGCAGCATCTATGGAGCGAAGGAAATAGGCAACGTTTCGGGCCAAAACCCTTCTTCAGACTGATAGGGGGTGGCGGGGAGAAGGAAGGAAAAAGGAGGAGGAGGAGCCCGAGGGCTGAGGGATGGGAGGAGACAGCTCGAGGGCTGAGGAAGGGGAGGAGACAGCAAGGGCTAACAAAATTGGGAGAATTCAATGTTCATGCCCGCAGGCTGCAGGCTCCCCAAGCGGAATATGAGGTGCTGTTCCTCCAATTTCCGGTGTTGCTCACTCTGGCCATGGAGGAGACCCAGGACAGAGAGGTCGGATGGGGAATGGGAGTTGAAGTGCTGAACCACCGGGAGGTCAGGTAGGTTCTTGCAGACCGAACTGAGGTGTTCGGCGAAACGATCGCCCAACCTCCGCTTAGTCTCACCGATGTAGATCAGCTGACATCTAGAGCAGCGGATGCAGTAGATGAGGTTGGAGGAGATACAGGTGAACCTCTGTCGCACCTGGAACGACTGCTTGGGTCCTTGAATGGAGTTGAGGGGGGAGGTAAAGGGACAGGTGTTGCATTTCTTGCGGTTGCAACGGAAAGGGCCGGGGGAGGGGGTGGTGCGGGAGGGAAGGGAAGAATTGACAAGGGAGTTGCGGAGGGAGCGGTCTTTGCGGAAGGCAGACATGGGAGGAGATGGGAAGATGTGGCGAGTGGTGGGGTCACGTTGGAGGTGGCGAAACTGACGGAGGATTACTTGTTGTATGTGACGGTTGGTGGGGTGAAAGGTGAGGACTAGGAGGACTCTGCCCTTGTTGCGAGTGCGGGGATGGGGAGAGAGAGCAGTGTTGCGGGGTATGGAAGAGACCCTGGTGCGAGCCTCGTTTATGGTGGAGGAGGGGAACCCCCGTTTTATTTTGCATGCTGTCCCATCAGATCAGATAATATTATACATAAATGGTGTGGTGAGTACTTTTGTTCCTTTGTTCTTTTGCTCTGCATAACAGTCTTCAATGAGTCATTAGTTGAGGCTCATGAAAGTACCATAGGTATTCTACCAGGTATTGTTTTTGCTGTTCTATGAGGGTAGGATAATCCAGGGAAACTGATTGTCTGAGAATATAGAATGCTCCTTACACCAACAAAATCAGTGGAAATTTGACTCCGAGTCATTCTCATTTTTGTTGAAAGAGTCTGGTTCAAGCAAATTCAACTTTGAGTCAAAATAAAATATATTTTTTTCTGGTTTAGCCAAGCCCTCTGAGATTTCACTGGGATCTGTGCACAGAGCCAAAGAGAAACCAATGGCAACATCTTTAAATGTGTCTGCCTTGTTTAGAATGACTGGGAAAGTAAGGTTGTTGTACAATAAGAGTTTGGTTTAATTTTTAAACTTTCTTGTCAAATGATTACAGAATTTCTCCAATTACATCCTCGCCAATATTTTGCCTTGTTTAACTTTACAAGTGACAGAATCTGGGATATTGACCACATCATATCAAACTGATGCCCTATCGGTTTCTCTGCAAAGTCTGTTTGCCTATTCACGGTTATTGCCAGCCCTGCTGGATATTTTTGCTCCATCTCACTTTCAGTGCCTGATTTCAGATACTGTAACTGACTTTAGTTTCCAAGGTTAAGAGACACTCGAGATCACAATCCATGGTACTAATGGAAAGTTTGCATAAATACATAAAACAAATTCTTCATGATTGTGATATGCACTGTAATGACTTAATAACCTTTCATCATTTGTTTCATTTAGTCACACTTGGAAGTTGTCACTTGGAGTGCTGGACGTCAACAAGTAACTAGGAAACGATATCCCAGCTGGAATCATAGTCTTTAGTCAGATAGAGGAGATATGAGAGAATGGAAAGCTTATAATATTCGGTGAATAGAAGAGCACATGTGTGAAATAATATTTAATGAAAACATTACTATGAGAAATAAAGGCAAATTAATTTTCTTGAGATGAGAGGCTTGACATAATGATTTATAGAATGCAATAGCAAAATTATTGCTAAACGTTCAGAAGTTTTCAATCCTGGAAACCTTTTTGCAATCATCATTACTTTTATCAATTTATACTTTCAAAAACAAATAACATGCACAACAAGCAGCAAACTGTTCAAAATACTAAATCTGATCTATGCTGCAAGCTAATAATTATTTGCCAACCTGCAGCTCTTACCAAATTTTTACCAGTTTTGTCCAAATACATAAAGTACTTGTGCATCTTTACTGAGTTACTTATTATTGTAGGCTTTTTTGATTGATACCTTTAAACATTTGTGGAAAATAAAGGAATTCTAAATTTCTGTCTGCAAGGATGTTTTAATTGCAAATGCTAATTCCCAAAGCATCCATACTTTTAATTTAATGTACCCTACATTTGGAATCTAGAAGGGTGGTGGCCCTTTTATAAATTTCCAGGTACTGGAGGGTCACTTAGCATGAGTTGTAAAAAAACAGATTGTGCCTGAAGACTTAATTATCTCTATTCTCTGAGATGCATCTGTTAGCAATATGGGATTATACATGTCAAAATGACAGATAGGAGTTGAATTTGTGCAAATGTGTCTAACCAGGATCATCTACATATCAGACATTTCAAAATCTCGGACGTGCTGACATTAGGAATAATAAGGTTGCAATTAATTATTGCTGGGATGAATTGTAATTTTCTTTCACCTTAAGTACACCTGAGAAAGAAATTGGAACTATTAGATTCGCTCATACTTAGGCGAAAAAGTATGAGGCAAAAAACTTTTCCTTTTCATTTGCAGCTAATTACTGGTTTCCAATTAATAGGCTTCCGCGTTTAACCTTTGGAGGATGAGATCTTCCTGAGTTAATTTGCATATATTAATATGCAGATAGTAATTATACCTCCAGAGAAGGCATGTTCTGTATGGTGACTAAAGGCCATGTCTTTAATTTCTTTTTAATTTGAGGCTGTAGATTCAGGGCTATCTCTGTGACTTGCAACCCTCCATGATTATTATTTAAAGAGACAAATTATTTTCTTGGTCAGTCAATCAAGATTGCTACTTTAAAGCGGCAATATTCTTTGCTGGCGTTTATAGGGCCACATTTTGATAAATGCATTGTGATTGCCCCAAGATATTTCAAATTGGCCCCTCCACAGTTTAATGTAGAAGAGTAATATATATATTTAGGAAATATACAAAGATTATTTTGAAATGATCAGATAATATTGTTCAATGGTGATTAAATTCTTTGACATTATTAGAAATTAATGACAAAAATGAGTGACAAGATTATACAGCATTATGCACTATAAAATAATTAATCTTGTAAATAATTTTGATTTGGAATAACTGATGACGGCTCAGAATTTATGATTGCTGAACATTTATTGTTCTAGCTGTTTTATGATTATTTAACACATTAAGATAATTCAACTTAATTGAAAAAATATATAATTTAGGATGAATCATTTGCTCTTAAATCATGTTATCTTTGTAAAATAGCTAGACATTTTTGTTGCAGCTTAGAATTAACAGGCTGGAGATACATTTTTCATATTTCTAGACTAATATTCCATTATTAAAAATTATTTTAAAATGACAGATTGCTGATCATATGGATCACATGCACCTTCTTTTTTTATTTTATTGAAAATCCTTTAATTTTTTTATTTTATTTTCTAAAAACTAGTTTTAATAACTTCCTTTAGCATGACTGGTTGCTCATATCATGAATCACAACAAGTAGTTGGCTGATTGTTCAAAACACAAATTGCTGGTCAGACGATTTCTGTGAAGGGAATGGACAGAAGATTGAGGGGAGACCTGATAGAAGTGTATAACATTCTGAGAGACGTAGATAGGGTAGACAGTCAGATCCTTTCTCCCAGGATGGAAATATGAAATACTAGAGGGCATAGCTTTAAGGAGAGAGGGGACTTCTTTAATCAGACTTTACTGGACTTTATCTTGCACTAAATGTTATTCCCTTAATTCTGTATCTGAGAATGGCTTGATTGTTATCATACACAGTCTTTTTGCTGGTTGGTAAAAAGCTTTTCACTGTACCTCAGTGTACATGACGAAAATAAACTAAATAAACCTAAATAAACTAAATAAACTGAACTAAACTAAACTAAATAAAGTTTAAAGGAGATGTGTGTGTCTAGGTTTTTACACAGAGCGTGGTGAGTGCCTACAACATGCTGCTGGGGATGGAGAGGGATACGATAGTGGCATTTAAGAGGCTTTTCGATAGGCACATGGATATGCAGTGAATGGAGGACCTCAACGGTGGAACAGGCGGAGGATGATAGCTGACCTTAGTGGAGCATCACAACGGCTGGGAAGGCGGATGAAGGTTGCAGCAGAAAAGGGTCTCCGGTCGTCTTGGATTCAATGCCACTGGATCCTGACCCAGATCTGTCAAGGACCGTGGGGTTGTTGTCTGTGCACCAGTCTCCCCACGTTAAACAAATTCACGGGCAGGCATCCTCCATATAGGGAATAACACCCTGGAGGCACCCATGGTCAGTCATGACCGAGGGGGGCCCGAAGAAGTAGGAATATGGATCATGTGCAGGCAGACAAGAGAAGGTCTTGGCATTATGTTTGGTACAGACATTTTGGGCTGAAGGTCCTGTTCCTGTACTTTACTCTTCGATGTGCAAAGACATTTCAGGTCAGGACCCTTCCAGCATCAGCAATGCCTTGTGCCTCCAGTTGGCTATATCCAGAACTGTATGCAATACTGAAGATGTTATTCAATACTGAATAAAGACCGGCTAAAGATTCAATTAAAATTGCTGGCTTAAATGGACACTATGAGCCATTGTCACACATACCTAGATGTCACACTCACATGGCTACTGATAACTCTTAGACCAATTCACAAATGTATTTATTATTTCTTTTTCTGATGAAAATAGATCAAACTGAAACAATAATTCCAATTCCCTCTTCACAATTAGGAGGGGGAAAGAGGACGGGAGCTAGAGAGGAGGGGGGGAGTGCGGGGAGAGGCGGGAAGGGAGGGGGGTGGGGAGGGTGAGGTGGTGGAGGGGGGTAGTAGGGAGGGGGTGCAGAGGGGGAGAGCGGGAGGGGTAGAGGGGAGGGGAGTGGGGAGAGGGAGGGGGCGGGAGGAGGGGGGAGGGAGGGAGGGGGTGAGAGGAGGGATGGGGGTTGAGAGGAGGGAGGGTGGTGAGAGGAGAGTGGAGGAGAATAGGAGGGCTGAGGGGGAGGGTAGGAGGGAGGGGGAAGAAAAGAGAGAGGGGGAAGACGGGCAGGGGAAGGAGGAGCGGGGAGGAAGGAGGGGGGAGGGGAGGAGGACGAGGGGGGTGAAGAGGAAGGTGGGAAGAGGTTGGAGGCGGTAGGGGGGGCAGAGGGGGGAGGAGCGTATAGGAGTGAGGTAGTAAGGAGGAGAGAGGGGGGTTAGAGGTGGGGGGGGAAGAGGCGAGGGGAGGCAGGATGGAGTGGGGGGGGGGGGGGGGCGGCCAGGGGTATTGGAAGGGAGCAGCGGGGGGGGGAACGGGGTGAAGGAGCAGGATAAGAGCGGTTAGCAGTGGGGAGAGCGGGGGGCAGGGTTGGGTGGGGTGCTACAGCCGGCCGCTGTCGGGTCATGTATCTCGCAGCTCTGGATGCGCATTGAAAAGTCGCGAGAAGAAAGTTCTTCATCAGCGCCGGTGACCTCCGATGACCTCGGGATCTGCAGAACTTGCTCGTTCTTTCTGCAATAACGACCGCCGCCGCCATGTTGTTGAACTTCAAGTAGAACAGCGGATCGTGCTGGACGACTTGATCATGTGTTCACGGGCTTCAACCCACGTAACTGGCTGCGCATTGAAAAGTCTGCACAGCTGGTCGTGAGGATCAAAGGCATTGTGACGTCATGCGGCAGTTATATTTTAAAACATTTTTATTTAAAAACCCGGGAAATAATTAACCACATTTTCAGATGAGGAGATTTTTGAATTCATGTTGTAAATCTCTACCGGAATATGTAAAAAGTTCTCCGTTATCGCGTCGGGTTTTGGAGGAGATATGATTGATGTGAAAACAAACAAAGAAACAAATGCACAAAAAAATTTGACTGGGTTAATCGTCATGGCATTCAGTCATGTTAGCAAAATATTTGTGAAACATTTTTTTTTCTCAGAAACAAGGAACTGTAGAACATGAAAAGGTAATGTTTCAGATCGGGACCCAAAACGTCACCTATCGATGTTCTCCAGGGATGCTGCCTGACCCACTGAGTTACTCCAGCAACTTTGTGTCCATTTTTAAATTATATTTTTATTGTTCTACTAGACCAAGTGCAGACCCGTTGGATCTGTTCCCCCAACTTGCGGTTGTGGGTGGGGGGTGGCGGCATGCAGCGTCAAACACACTAACTATCCCCCCCCCCCCCCCCGCACTGAGGGAAGAGGGTAGGGGGTGTGGAGGGGAGGGGGTTTAGGGGAGGGAGGGAGGGGATGGTGGGGAGGAGGGGAGAGGGAGACAGGGGGATAGAGAGAGAGGGGGGGAGAGAGGAGGGGAGAGAGGGGAGGGAAGAGGGTAGGGGGTGTGGAGGGGAGGGGATTTGGGGGAGGGAGGGAGGGGAGGAGGGGAGAGAGAGAGAGGGGGGGAGAGAGGAGGGAGGGGGAGGAGAGAGGGGGGAGTTGAGAGGGGGAGGGGAGAGAGGGGGAGGAGAGAGGGGGAGGGGGGGGCGAGAGGGGGGAGAGAGGGGGGGGAGAGGGGGAGAGAGAGGGGGGTGCTGAGAGGGGGGTGAGGTGAGGGGAGGCGGAGAGGTGGGGAGCAGGGAGCGGGAGAGGGGGTGGAGGGAAGGGGGGAGGGGTGTGTGGAGGGGAGGGATGGTGGGGGAGGGGATGGAGGGGAGGAGGGAGAGAAAAAGAGGGGAGAGAGAGAGGGGGGGAGGGGGGAGAGGACAGGGGGGGAGGAGAGAGGGGAGGAGAGAGGGGGAGGGGCGGTTGAGAGAGGGGGAGAGAAAGGGGGGAGAGCAAGGGGGGAGAGACAGGGGGGAGAGACAGGGGGGAGAGGGGGTGTGCTAAGAGGGGGGTGAGGTGAGGGGAGGGGGAGAGGTGGGGAGCAGGGAGGGTGGAGGGAAGGGGGTAGGGGTGTGTGGAGGGGAGGGGGGTTTAGGGGAGGGACGGTGGGGGAGGGGATGGAGGGGAGGAGGGGGAGAAACAGAGGGGAGAGAGAGGTGGGGAGAGGACAGGGGGAAGAGGTGAGGAGAGGGGGGAAGAGGTGAGGAGAGGGGGGGAGAGGAGAGGAGAGGGGGTAGAGGAGAGGAGAGGGGGTAGAGGAGAGGAGAGGGGGGGTAGAGGAGAGGAGAGGGGGGAGAGGAGAGGAGTGGGGGGGAGTGGAGAGGAGAGCGGGGGAGATGGGAGGAGAGGGGGGAGAGGGGAGGAGAGGGGGGGGGTAGAGGAGAGGAGAGGAGAGGGGGAGGGAGGAGAGGGTAGGGGGGAGAGGAGAGGAGAGGGGGGGGAAAGAGGAGAGGAGGGGGGGGAGAGGAGAGGAGAGGGGGGGGGGGAAGAGGAGAGGGGGGGGGAAGAGGAGAGGAGGAGGGGAGAGGAGAGGGGGGGGGGGATGGGGAGAGAGGAGGGGAGAGAGAGAAAGAAAGTGAAAGGGAAAGAGACAGGGGGGAGAGAGGGAGAAAGAGAGAGGGATAGGGAGAGAGAGGTGGGGAGAGAGAGGAACCCAAACCCCCCGAACAACCATTTGCAGGCAGTGCTTTTTTATTTCAAACTAACCATATTTTATTTTCAAACCACATTAAGGGCACTTACCCACAGGTGTGAAGAAATTTGTTCAGTGTCATTCAGAGCTCAGAATGCCCTCCATGTTGCAGAGTGATTGAGGCACACCACTTGCAGAGACTGATTGAGGCACACCACTTCCTGGTTTTATAGTCCCTCAATCTCCCTCCAGCAGGGGCAGCAGAGAGAATGGGGAATTGTGTAAAAACATTAATATCTCTGTCATTTTTCATCGACGGGAAAAATACTCGGCACACATGTGGCGGAGAGGGGCTCTGAGCAAGGTGGCCAAAATCTCGGAAATCGCAGCACAGAAGGCCAAAAGCGGTCAAGAACAGAGATTTAGTAATATAGATAGATAGATACTCACAGCTAGGGAAACCTAACATACACCTCAGATTGGAAAAAATAATGCTATGAAAGAGTAGATTCTAATAAATAACCAGAATTGTTCAAGTAGAAATTAAATACTAGAAACTGAATAGCAATCAAGGGAGCAGATAGATAAGAATAAATAATTCCACATTTAGAAATGTCAAAAAGGTCTTGGAAAAATATTCTCGAACTAAAAATCAGAAACGGCTTTGGGGAATTTCACTGGGCAGGTTTGGTTGGAGGCTTACATTATGACGAAAGTTTTAAGTGGAAGTTCCTGCTTTAATGTTAGAAGATGGTTCTGAGGTACATGTAGTACGAAATAAGAATGGTTCTAAAATTAATTCAAAAGTAGTAAATGGGGAAATGGCCTTAGCTGGGATTAAAATGTCATAAATTTATTGGTTTGCTGGACCTAATTTACCCCAGAGTGTTGAAGGAAATGTGAGCTGTGTTATGTGAACCATTAGCTCTTATATTTAATAGCTTTTTGCAATTTTGGCTCGTTCCATGGGACTAAAGTGAAGATCATTTGGTCCCGGTATTTAAGAAAGAGAAAGATCAGACCTTGGGAATTACAGGCCTACTAGATTGATATCATTTGGAGGGAGGATGCTGGAAGGCATTATAAAGGATATAATTTATGATCATCTAGAGAATGGCACTTATTAGAAAATCACAGCATGGCTTTAGAAAATGGAGGTGCTGCCTGACTAATCTGTTTGAGTTGTTTGAGGAAGTGACCAAATTTACAGATCAGTGGATGTTATGTACCTCGAGAGGGAGAAGGGAGAGTCTCTAACCAAGGTTTTAAGTTTAAATAAGCCATGCTTTGAAGGGATGAAAAATGCATTGATGACACATCGCTAATGGGTAGAGCTACAAACAAGGCGGTATTCAAAGATATATTTGGTATGATACACAGCAAGTACACAATCCCCTAAAAAGCAAAAATTCCACAGATATAATTAAATAACATAATCGATAAATGAGGTAAGAAATGGAAGGAAGATAAAAGAATAGCTGTGTTCAAGTACAAACAACAGTGCAAATTCAGCACCCTGGGAAAACTCTGAAAAGCATCAAAAGTTTGCAAAGAAAGTTTGATATGTTAGTTGAAGAGACTGCAGGTTCCATTACATTCCAAATCAATGCAGATTTAGTTGTGCTTACATCTATGAATCCTTTCTTAAGAAGGGACAAAGGGAAAAATAATACAATATGAAATTTCCTGAATTAAAGTGAATGAGCACTTGGACAAGTGTGAGTTTGTTAAGGCAATGGATTTCAAGAGTCAAGTCAAGAGCGTTTAATTATCACGTGTACCAACAACGGAACAATGAAATACTTAAAGTACCTGGCACAGCAATTGTTGTCAATTTATGGAGTTTTATGATGTGTGACTAATAGAAACAAAGAAAAATAGGTGCAGGAGTAGGCCATTCGGCCCTTCAGCCAGCACTGCCATTCAATATGATCATGGCTGATCATCTAAAATTAGTACCCCGTTCCTGCTTTTTCCCCATATCCCTTGATTCCTTTAGCCGTAAGAGCTAAATCTAAATCTCTCTTGAAAACATCCTGTGAATTAGCCTCCACTGCCTTCTGTAGCAGCGAATTCCACAGATTCACAACTCTCTGGGTGAAAAATATTTTCCTCATCTCAGTACTATATGGTATATCCCTTATTCTTAAACTGTGATCCCTGGTTATGAACTCCCCCAACATCGGGAACATTTTTCCTGCATCTAACCTGTCCAATCCTTTAAGAATTTTATATGTTTCTATAAGATGCCCTCTCATCCTTCAAAATTCCAGTGAATACAAGCCCGATCAACCAATTCTTTCATAATATGTCAGTCCCGACATCCCAGGAATGTCATCCCATGGTGAACCAACGCTGCACTCCCTCAATAGCAATAATGTCCTTCCTCAAATTAGAACAAAATTGCACACAATACTCCAGGTGCGGTCTCACCAGGACCCTGTACAACTGCAGTAGGACCTCCCTGCTCCTAAATCTTGCCACCAAAGTGGATAACCTCACATTTATCCACATTATACTGCATCTGCCCACTCACCCAACCTATCCAAATCACCCTGCAGCCTCATAGCATCCCCCTCACAGCTCACACTGCCACACAGCTTTGTGTCATCCGCAAACTTGGAGATGTTACATTTAATTCCCTTGTCTAAATCGTTAATATACATTGTAAATAACTGGGTTCCCAGCACTGAGCCTTGCGGCACCCCACTAGTCCCTGCCTGCCATTCTGAAAGGGACCCGTTAATTCCTACTCTTTGCTTCCTGTCTGCCAACCAGTTCTCTATCCAAGATTCAAGATTCAATTTAATTGTCACATGCACCATAAGGTGCAGTGAAATTTGAGTTACCATACGGCCATACTAAGTAAAAATCAAAAAATACACACAGCACATAAAATAAAGTTTAATATAAACATCCACCACAGTGGAATCAACCATCCTCACTGTGATGGAAGGCAATAAAGTTCAGTCATCTTCCTCCTTTGTTCACCCGTGGTCGGGGCCTTTGAACGGGGCTGTTGCCGACGGTCCACTGTTCAACCCCTCTCGTCGGGATGATCGAAACTCCGGCATCGGGACAGATCGGAGCACTCTGCGGCATGGAGCTCACGAGTTGGCCGCTGCGTACCGGAGACCGCTGCTTCATGGTGTTAAAGTCCACAGGCCCGCGGTCGAAGCTCCTACACTGGCGATCCTCGGCAAACGATACCTGGCTCCGCGATGGTAAGTCTGCGCCGAACCCGCGGCTTGAAGTTCCAGGGCGGTCTCCAGGAAAGGCTGCACCACTCCACTTTGTTAGGCCGCAAAGGGGAGGCGGAGTTGCGACACGGAGAAAAATTGTATCTCTGTCGAGGTAAGTGACGGAAAAAGATTCCCCTCTGCACCTCCCTCATAAAACATACCGAGACATTAAAACACACATTCAAGACATACTTAAAGTAATAAAAACAGAGAAGGGACAAGACAGACTGTTGGCGAGATGGCCATTACAGACGCCATCCATGTCAATACTCTACCCCCAATACCATGTGCTCTAATCTTGCACACTAATCTCTTGTGTGGGACCTTGTTAAAGGCTTTTTTAAAGTCCAGATACACGACATCCACTGGCTCTCCCTTATCGATTCTACTTGTTACATCCTTAACAAATTCCAGAAGATTAGTCAAGCATGATTTTCCCTTCATAAATCCATGCTGACTTTGTCACTGTTTTCCAAATGCACTGGGTTTTTAAAAAAATATATTTTATTTTATTAGAAGTAAGTACAGTCATATGGCACCAAAGTGCCTAATATATATTTTCATAATACATTTTATGTACAACTTCTTTTTTTTTTTTTGTTACATTGAAAAAAGATTAGAATAAGAAAAAGAAGTTAGATAGTAAAGGATAGAAAGATGTGAAATATATAGTGTGTGAAAAAAGAAAACGAGTAAATGAAGAAAGTTGAGAGAGAAAATAGAGAAAAGAAAATAAAATAAAAAAGAAAAGGAGATCATTATTTATAATCTTGACCAACCCTCGTCCAGTCCTGAAACAGTTATTTTTTACAATTGTGTTGCACCATATGATTCCAAAAAAACGACGAATGGAGACCAACTCGTTATGAATTGGTCTGATTTATCCATTAGGAGGAAACGCATTTCCTCAAGATGAGCGGTGTCCAACATACTTGCAATCCACATTTTAAGCGTTGGTATTGATGTACCCTTCCAAAATTTAAGAATTAATTTTTTTGCTATTATTAAACCATAGTTAAGGAATAGATTTTGAGATGTGTTCAATTTATTCCCATCTTCCATTACGCCAAATATAATCATTTCAGTATTAGGTTCCATTCTTGTCTTGAATAATTTTGTAAATATTTCAAAAATATCATTCCAAAATCTATAAAGTTTTATGCAGGAAACTAAGGAGTGTGTTATAGTTGCCTTTTGGGCTAGACATTTATCACAAGTGGTGGATATATTTGGATAAAATTTGTTCAATCTTGTTTTTGAATAATATAATCTATGTACAATTTTAAATTCAATTAGATTATGTCTTACATTAATTGAACATTTGTGAATATATGTCAGGTATTTTTCCCATTTAACCTTCGTAATTTTTATCATTAGTTCCCGTTCCCACTCTTCTCTAAGTACCTCTGTCGATGGTAGGTCTATATTTAGAATACTATTATATAAATATGATATTAATGCACTGTTAATAGCGATTTTTATGATTAGCGATTTGTCTGAAGAGCTGGAAGAAGGAAGGGAAAGGGCAAAGCCAGGTAAGTAATAAGTGATTACAGGTGGGGGGGGGGGGGGGGGGGGGATGTTGGAGTTGATAGGCAGGTGGTCTAATACTTAATAATTTTCATCAAAATCATCCTTGTTTCCCTGCAGTGGTAGAGATTGAAATGAATAGATTTAACACTAGTGACTGATACACTTGATAAATGCTCCTGTATTTCCCATCCATAATATTTTTTCTCAATTCATGTCACACACAAGAGGCAACTTCATTTAATTTGCAAATAAATGGCGTGCAATGCTACACAATGGAAGTGAACATTAAACAGGATCGACCAGGAGTGGGACAGATGTGAAATCCTTTTTATAGCAATTGTTGATGTTACTGCACCCAATAAGGCATAAACAACAAATTTAGAATTGTACCAATGCTACAATCTTGCAATTAAGTTTTCAGAAGATCATTTAAAATCAACTTTATTTCAGTGAAATAATCTGAAATAACCTTAAAAAAATGTAAATAAAATAATTTTTGAACTAAAAGCAGTTTGTTTCAGAATGAAATGGTTGAATTTTGCAATCTCTGTGTTGATATTAAATGCTTCCATTGGAACCATCAGTTTCTTCCAAAAGCTGGAAGTGGATCTAGCCATAATGAAATTGGGCTAAGGCTAAAGTGAACATGAAACTTGTCCAATTTGCCTTTCCATTGACTTCAGTACTCAGGAAGTGGTTGAGGTAGCTAAAATTTACTTTAGTTTAGAGATACAGCGCGGAAACCGGCCCACCGAGTCCGCACCGACCAGCGATCCCTGCACACAAACACTATCCTACACGCACTATGGATAATTTTACACTTATACCAAGCCAATCAGCCTACAAACCTTTATGTCTTTGGAGTGTGGAAGGAAACCTAAGATCTAGGAGAAACCTACGCGGCCATGGGGAGAACTTACAAACTCCGTACAGACAGCAGTTGTAGTCGGGATAGAACCTAGGTCTCCGGTTCTACAAACGCTGTAAGGCAGCAACTCTATCGCTGCGCCACTGTGCCGCCTTATGTGGAAAGGATGTTTCCACTAGCGGGAAATTCTAGGACCAGAGATCATAGCCTCAGAATTGAAGAACATTCCTTTAGGAAGGAGATGAGGAGGAATTTCTTTAGTCAGAGGGTGGTGAATCTGTGAGATTCATTGTCACAGAAGGCTGTAGTGGATGTCAATGGATACTTTTTAAGGCAGAGATAGAGAGATAGATAAATTCTTGATTAGTGTGGGTATCAGGGGTAATGGGGAGACGGCAGGAGAATGGGGTTAAGAGAGAAAGATAGATCAGCCATGATGGCAGAGTAGACCTGATGGGCCAAATGGCCTAATTCTGCTCCTATCAGTTAAGAACTTAAGAACAACATTTAAAAGACATTTGGAAAGGTATATGGATAGGATAAGATAAGAAGGATATGGGTCAAACACAGGCAAATGGGACTTGCTTACATGGGGCATCTTGATCAGCTTTGAGGAGTTGGGCTGAAGGCCGGTTTCCATGATGTATGCCTCTAAGTAAACCCAGCTCTGTCATTCTTCCGGAACCCCAACCAGAAATGCAGCGTTCAGATTTTGTATTCTGTTGCCCAAAATGTTTTCCCATCTTCCTTGCATAGATAAGGAATATCCAACTCAGTAATGCATTTAGGTTATCGAGATCCATTGGACATATGCTCCATTTTGTATGTCCAGGTTCCCATCATTATGCCTTGAGCCGTCACCATCATCAGTAGTTTCTTCATGGAAGTTATAGCATTCATGTATTAAAGTTCTTCGTTATTTTAAGCATCTTAAAACTGTGTGTTTTAACAAGTATGTTAAAATATTCAGTAACCCTCCTCAGTTTGGCACTTGAATAAGATTAGTTTCAAATGGATGTGCTAACAAGTGTTGTCTGCAGCACATACCTCAGTATCCTTGGCATGGCTGTTCATCTCATTTTTAAGCCCAAAACCTTTCTTCAGTTCTTTTCATCCCCATTTCCATCTTCTCTACAAGCTCTCCACCTGTTTGCTGATTTCAACATCCTCAAGGTCTTTTTCAGTCTTTTCAATATTTTATTTTATTTTTTTATGCTTTTTGATTTAGTTTCTTTGGTCCTGATTTACAAAGTAAATATTTTCTTCTGCCTCTAGCTGCCTTCTGCCTCCAGGTCAGAAGGTGGCTGTGTGTTGCAAGCGTGCAATTCAGGCAGCAACAAAAAATCAAAAGGTTGATTTCAAAGTAAATATTTGAATACCAATCTTTCCACTTCCGGGCCCTACTCTTTGACTAGTGGCTGCCTTCATGTTTTGTTCTTTCTTGCTGCCTTCCTCCTCCTCTCACAAAACCTTCTCCCCGGACAGCGCTAGTCAATTATTTTTTCCATACACATGCACAACACGGCATTCAGCAGAAAATCTGAGGCCAACATTTTCAGAGTTTTGCACTCCCCTCCCACCACTCCATCAACAAAGAAGTGCGAAAAACTCTGCTCCCTCTGCTTCCTAGTGTTGTTAGTTTATCAAACTCTCCTCCCTTCTTCATGATCTATCAACCTTATCCCTTGTCTAGCCGCAGACATCAGTATTTATTTTAATATTCCCCAATTCTTGCTTCTTTCAACTTGGTTTAAATTGTTTTGAACTTTTTATTAGCCTTAAAGCCCTTTACTTTTTCATTCTCCTTCTTAATTCCCCGATGTTTTCTCATGTACACCCAATTTCAACATGCAGCTATTTAACCACTTACAGCTTATCGTCTGTCTTCTTAAACCATTCTTCATCTCACCAATTAATTATGATTTGCTTCCACTGCAATTCTGTGGTTTCAGAGGTGGCTGAAGAGGCCAGTGTGGTCCCCAATGACTCTGTCACAGATGGGGCAGGAAGAATTTGACAGGATGCAATGTATACTGGACTCGCTGAATGTCCCTATCCAGCTATCTAGCAAGTTAAACAATTAATCCAATAAAGACCCGTAGACACGAGATATCGTTGATGCTTTACTGTATTCAACTGTGAAACTGTAACATACAAGCAGAAAGGGAAACAGCATATTTAGTTACCTTATACACTTGGTATAGAAACATAAACTATGATGCCACCACCAAATACAATGCTGTTATGTGAGAAACCAGCCAGGGTACATGAAACATTCTTAACTTTGTTAATAATAAAAATCCTGCTCAATAACGTTTATAACATATAAAGATGCTGTTAACAAACATAATTACTCACAGACATTGCGTCTAACAAACTGATGGGGTAGGATGGCGATAGATTACACACTGAGAATTACACTGTCTAAACACCATGTGGTACTCTCCCTGAGCTGGACTTCCTGGTTTATGATAACTTCCTGTATAACAGGAAAGGTAACTCAAAGCTGTAGGAACCGGAATATCCAGCAGGTGGCATTAATGCATGTAAACAGAATGTGGTCCAGCACACAATGTTTTGGGAGGTGATGTGATCCATCAATGGTCCCTCTCTCATCATCCAAGGTTTCTGAACCTGCCATCCTTGCCCCTCCTTCTTACCTCCTGAACTCTGATCAGATGCTATTTAAAGATCTCAAGAAGGGTCTCGACCCGAAACGTTACCCATTCCATCTCTTCCAATGATGCTGCCTGTTCAGCTGAGTTATACCAGCATTTTGTGTCTATCTTCTGTTTAAACCAGCATCTGCAGTTCCTTCCTGCACATGTCAGATGTGGATTTACCCAGTAACTGCTGCTTCCAATTTAATGTCGACACAAGAAAATGCAGACGTTGGAATCTTGAGCAAAAGGTCATGTCCTCCAGCGATGTTGCCTGATCCACTCAGTTCCAGCACCATTTAGTTCTTTTGTCCAATTTACTGTTCCCAGCTCCTGCTCAATATCGAGATTTGTCCTTACCCCATTTAATCATTTCCACCAAGCTCCATGCGTAGCCTTTTTCATAATCATCTTGAAACTAGGTCTGCATGTTAGTTGTAGGTAGTCGAAGGTAGTCGAAGGTAGTCGAAGGTAGTCTTAGATCGTCTTCATCATAGTCAAAAGGGAGGTCGAAAGGAGGTCAAAGGAGATCGAAGGAGGTCGACTTCACTCTCCACTATTCGGTGTCCAATTTTCTCGAAGTTAGTCATAGCTAGTCGTAGTTAGTCGAAGCTGGTCTTCAACATAGTCAAAGGAGGTCAAAGGAGGTCTTCTACATAGTCTAAGGAGGTCTTCATCATGGCATTTTTTCAAACTCTTCTAAACTCGCCAATTAGGTCGCCAAAATGGGACAGCCCCTGCTGTGACATTCTCCCTGATTACTACTGCAAATCACCCATCTATTTTACCTCCCTCTCTACCATGTCAACAACATCAAAACCCTGGAGTGTTGGGCTGCCAATCCTGTCCTTCATGCAATCAAGTCCCTGCAATGGCCACAACACTGGAGTTCTGTGCTCTGATCCAGTCTGTAGGTTCACGTGCTTTACCCATAAAACGCCCTGCATTGTAATAAACATACCTCAGTCCATCAGCCTCACCAAATTCATTAACCTGTCCCTGCCTGTCCTTCATTTAAGACATATTTGTGTTAATTTGCACCTTCTCATCAATCCTTCCACTGGTTCCACCCGCCAGAACCACGGTTATGTGCCATGACCCACCTACTATCCTACATAGACACAACCAAAAATATTCGAGGGAGATGAAAAGCCTTGTGGGTCAGTCATAAAAAACCTTATGGTCGGGTGACGAGCCAAACCATTTCGAGATGGCTCAAGCAGGTGCTAAAAGCTGCTGGGATAAACACTAACATGTACAAATCTCACTCCACCAGGGCAGCATCCATGTCGACGGCTAAAAAGAATGGACGTGCCTATAGACCACATCCTGGCTACAGCAGGATGGTCGGGGAGAAAGACCGTTCAGAAATTTTATAGTAAGCCGTTGGCAAAACCTGCTTTATTTTGCAGAATCTTTTTTTACAGACTGCAAATATTTAATTTAAGCCCAGGGGAGCAATTTAATTTCTTTGTTGTTATTGTTAAAAAATACCATTGTGTTTTTTCTACAAACAGATTCATTGGTTGATTACGATAACACACTTCCTCCCTAAAGGACTTCGGCAGTGAGTGAAGTAATAACTGTTACACGGTTTGAAATCACAGAGCTTTGAAGTCTTCACATAGTCACTCACGTGACTCCGAAGTAAAATAGTAAGATTAAACGAGAACTTACCAGTTTGAAGTTTGATCTGTATTTTATGAGGAGTTACGATGAGGGATTACGTGCCCTCCGCTCCCACCCTCAATAATATGGGTCAAACTGATAAACTGATGTCTCCTTTTCTTTACTAAGTTTACTTCAATCACTGTGTCTATCTGTGATTCCACACCGCTGCTTTGAAGTATGCCGCGCATGCGTGCTGAGCAGGCTCTTCACGTAATCCCTCATCGTAACTCCTCATAAAATATAGATCAAACTTCAAACTGGTAAGTTCTCGTTTAATCTTACTATTATAGACCTGTTAGTTTGACGTCAGTGGTGGGCAAATTAATGGAAAGGATACTTAGAGATAATATATATAAGCATCTGGATAAACAGGGTCTGATTAGGAACAGTCAACATGGATTTGTGCCTGGAAGGTCATGTTTGACTAATCTTCTTGAATTTTTTGAAGAGATTACTCGGGAAATTGATGAGGGTAAAGCAGTGGATGTTGTATATATGAACTTCAGTAAGGCCTTTGACAAGGTACCTCATGGAAGGTTGGTTAAGAAGTTTCAATTGTTGGGTATTAATGGTGGAGTAGCAAGATGGATTCAACAGTGGCTGAATGGGAGATGCCAGAGAGTAATGGTGGATGGTTGTTTGTCAGGTTGGAGGCCAGTGACTAGTGGGGTGCCACAGGGATCTGTGTTGGGTCCACTGTTGTTTGTCATGTACATCAATGATCTGGATGATGGTGTGGTAAATTGGATTAGTAAGTATGCAGATGATACTAAGATAGGTGGGGTTGTGGATAATGAAGTAGATTTTCAAAGTCTACAGAGAGATTTATGCCAGTTGGAAGAGTGGGCTGAAGATGGCAGATGGAGTTTAATGCTGATAAGTGTGAGGTGCTACATCTTGGCAGGACAAATCAAAATAGGACGTACATGGTAAATGGTAGGGAATTGAAGAATGCAGGTGAACAGAGGGATCTGGGAATAACTGTGCACAGTTCCCTGAAAGTGGAATCTCATGTAGATAGGGTGGTAAAGAAAGCTTTTGGTGTGCTGGCCTTTATAAATCAGAGCATTGAGTATAGAAGTTGGGATGTAATGTTAAAATTGTACAAGGCATTGGTGAGGCCAATTCTGGAGTATGGTGTACAATTTTGGTCGCCTAATTATAGGAAGGATGTCAACAAAATAGAGAGAGTACAGAGGAGATTTACTAGAATGTTGCCTGGGTTTCAGCAACTAAGTTACAGAGAAAGGTTGAACAAGTTAGGGCTTTATTCTTTGGAGCGCAGAAGGTTAAGGGGGGACTTGATAGAGGTCTTTAAAATGATGAGAGGGATAGACAGAGTTGACGTGGATAAGCTTTTCCCACTGAGAGTAGGGAAGATTCAAACAAGGGGACATGACTTGAGAATGAAGGGACAGAAGTTTAGGGGTAACATGAGGGGGAACTTCTTTACTCAGAGAGTGGTGGCTGTGTGGAATGAGCTTCCAGTGAAGGTGGTGGAGACAGGTTCGTTTTTATCATTTAAAAATAAATTGGATAGTTATATGGACGGGAAAGGAATGGAGGGCTATGGTCTGAGCGCAGGTATATGGGACTAGGGGAGAATACGTGTTCGGCACGGACTAGAAGGGTCGAGATGGCCTGTTTCCGTGCTGTAATTGTTATATGGTTATATGGTTATAATTTGAGTATGTTATTAAAATAATGTTCAGAGTCCCACAATATGAATCTCAAGGCAAACATACCACATTTTCCAAAAGAAGACATTTTTACATCTATTATTCCATTATCGTTGGTTATTTAAACAGAATTACAACTGACTTTTCTGAACAAGTGTGTTATTAATTGCTGTGCTCCCAGGAGGGGGCAGCCTTCACAGTATTAAGATTCCGACTAAACAGTGACATGTAATTGTATGAGAAAATGGTGATCTTACATTGATTCCATATTGACAATAGTCCCTCAGCGAATGTTTCCTGGTGACACCCTTGATATTTCCAAATAAAACATTAGCAAGATCTTACCCATTAACCACGTGGGAAGTATAACAGGTGAGGAGAAGCACAAATGCAATTGCCCTCAAAGCTGCAGCTTCCTTTAAAATTCCTTCCGGTACCCCTCTAAAAGGCTGATAACCATTTGAAATGATCAATTCAGAAGCATTTTGGTGTTGGGAGTTGGCATTCCATCGGAACTGGATCGAGCCCATCGAAACCTATTTCTCACAGTGGCCTCACCTCACTGCAAACACGATATGAGGAGCTTCAGCACTTTAGCCTGAGATGACCACAACTAGTCACAGAAGAGAAAGGCATCTGAACCCTCCACTTCCCCAGGAGTGCAAGATTAAACAATTGAACAGTGCAGCTAATCAAGTAGTCCAGCTTTTTTAAAGTATAATAAAATTATACATATTAAATTCATGATCAACTTGATATAGAAAGCTACAATTAAAAAAATTGTTTTCTGAATAGAGAAAACTAACAGATCTGTCCAATCAGTTTCACAACAACATTAAGTAGATGTATAGGAAGGAACTGCAGATGCTCGTTTAAACCAAAGATACACACAAAAAGCTGAAGTAACTAAGCAGGACAGGCAACATCTCTGGATAGATAGAATGGGTGATGTTTCGGGTCGAGACCCTTCTTCAGACTTCAGACTAAGTAGCTGTACGTCTTTTGTTAGGCTGTTTGCTATAATATGGGGCTAATTAATCATAAATAATGCCAATCAATATAAAATCTACACAATAAGACAATCCCTTCTGAGTACCTTAGAACTGGACTAGAATAAAGATGATGCTTTTGGTTATCCATTCACTGGTCTTGTCGGCTACTAGAAAGGTAGCATTTACTGTTCGTCTCTAATTGCCCTGAACTCAGTGGCTTGTTTGGTCATTTCAGAGGACTTTTACAACTCAAACATATAGCTATGGATCGGTAATAAAGTGTGGGTCAGACCCAATAATGACAGCAGCTTTCCTTCCCCAAAGGACTAGTAAAACAATTGTTTTTTTTAATGTGTAGGAAGAAACTGCAGATGCTGGTTTAAATCGAAGATAAACACAAAATGCTGGAGTAACTCAGTGGGCCAGGCAGCATCTCTAGAGAAGTAATGGGTGACGTTTCGGGATGAGACCCTGCTTGAAGGATCTCGACTCGAAACATCACCCATTCCTCTCCAGAGATGCTGCCTGTCCCGCTGAGTTACTCCAGCACATTGAGTTTATTTTTAATGATAGTCTGGTAGTTTCGTGGTTACCACAACTGGTTTCAGCTACTTATTTCAGCATTTATTTAATTAACTGAATTCATATTCCCCAACCGCCTTGTTGAGATTATGAAATGTCACTGGATCATTGATCCAGGCATCTGGATTACCAGTCTGGAAATGTAACTACTGTACTGTATGCCTACTCATCCCAAGAGAAAGATAAAATTGTTAAAAGCTTTAAAACTTCAATTGCAGATGCAGACGCCTTTCACAGCCCGCAGTTAAATGTAACCCAAGCCAAATGCTTTTGTCTTTGCTGGAGATTTCAATAGAAAACAACTGACAACTTACATGGTAGGAAATGCAGTTAATTAATAATCAGTCTGATTATGACAAAATTGACCGTGTAGCTGCCCTTTAAATTACAAATAACTGCATGTTGGGCTATGCTTTCTGCCACTAGGTGGAGTACAGCATAATCAAGAAATCACAAAGAGGAGAAAAAAACAAGCAGTGCTAATACTCCCTGAGTAGGAGTTAATGAGATCTCAAACAAAGCTTTTGATGACTAGTTTGATGTGTTGTTGCCAAACATAAGGACAGATTCTGACTTTCATGCTCCTTTCATGAAATCTCAACTACCACATGCAATTCCTTATGTATCTGCAATATAGTCATAGTCATAGAGTGATACAGTGTGCAAACAGGCCCTTCGGCCCAACTTGCCCACACATGTCCCAGATAAGCTAATCCCACCTGACTGTGTTTGGCCAAACCTGCCCTATCCATGTACCTGTCTAACTGTTTGTTAAATGTTGGGATCATCCCTGCCTCAACTACCTCCTCTGGCAGCTTGGTCCATACACAACCACCCTTTGTGCGAAAAAATTGCCCCTCAGATTCCTATTAAATTTTTCCCCTTCACCTTAAACCTATGTGCTCTGGTCCTCGATTCTACTCTGGGTAAGAGATTCTATACATCTACCCAGTCTATTCCTCTCATGATTTTATATACCTCTATAAGATCACCCCTCCATGTGCAGACATGGCGCTGACGGATGAGAAGCCGAAGCAAAGAAGTGGAAGCCAAATAACCGAATGGTAATGAAGCCAAAACGGCAAATAACCGAATGGAAACTAAGCTGAAACATCAACTAACCGAAAGGGTGGGATGCATAAATGCAAACTAACCTAAAAGACTGCGTCGCCTAAAAGCAAACTCACCGAATGGCCGCTCTGCCGAAACGCCACCTACCTGAAAGGCGGCGTCGCCTACAAGCCAACGAACCGAATGCCGCTCAGCAGATAAGTCAAATAGCATACATGATGTTGCTGGGGGGCGGGACTTGTCAGCGATTGGTCCAGACACCCGCGTCCATCACAATACTGTGGAGGGATAAACATTGTCCCACACCTCCGCTCCACCCGACCCACAGCCCGCGGAGGTGGCCGTGGGAGAGTGGGGGCTGTCCCACGGGATGCGCATCTTTGGCTGCTTACAACTTGGTGCTTGGGTTCAGATTGCCCAGTCACCTATGGCTTGTGTGGGGAATAGACCCCCACTCTCCGTCCGGTGGAGGTGGGAGGGTGGGGGTCATTTTCCCACACAAGCCATAGGTGACTGGGCAATCTGAACTCGAGCACCAAGTTCTAAGCGGCCGAAGCAGTGCAACCTTCAGGACAGCCGCCACTCTCCTACGGCCATGGCCGTCCTCGGCCTCATCTCCCCCGTGTGGCCGCACTGTGACAGGCTGTGGGTCGGGTGGAGCAGAGGTGTGGGGCAGGCTGGTCCCTCCGCCCACCCAGAGTCACTGACCGCGATGCACCGACATCGGACCCCAACCCCCACACCAGGGTGATTCCCCCCCCCCTCCGACCACCGGACCCTGACACCCACACCGGGTGATTCACCCCCCCACCCCCACCGAGGGTTTTGTTCCTTTGGCCATTTACATCTTGGTGCTCGGGTTCAGATTGCCCAGTCACCTATGGCTTGTGTGGGAAAATGACCCCCACCCTCCTGCCGGTGGAGACGGGAGGGTGGGAGGTCATTCTGCCGGGGAATGTGTGTGTCCCCCATGTTTTAAAAGCGATTTACTATGCCCAGAGCCGTCTGTCCCCACGGCCTGGGTGGGGGTGAAAATGACCCCCACCCTCCCGTCTCCACCAAGTTGTAAGCGGCCGAAGGTGCGCATCCCTCGGGACAGCCCCCACCCTCCCACGGCCACCCTCCACGGGCTGTGGGTCAGGTGGAGTGGAGATGTGGGACAATGTTCATCCATCCACAGTGATGTGGTGGATGCGGGGGTCTGGACCAATCACTGACAAGTCCCGCCCACCGGCAACCTCATGTCCGTTATTTGACTTTTCTGTTGAGCGGCATTTGGTTCGCTGGCTTGTAGGCGACACCGCCTTTCGGGTAGGTGGAGTTTTGGCAGAGCGGCCATTCGGTGAGTTTGCTTTTAGGCGACGCAGCCTTTCGGTTAGTTAGCTTTTATGCGTCCCACCCTTTCGGTTAGTTGGTTTTCCGGCTTCTTTTCCATTTGGTTATTTGGCGTTTTGGCTTTGTTTCCATTCAGTTATTTGGCTTCCACTTCTTTGCTTCGGCTTCTCGTCCGTCGCCGCCACGTCCGGGTACCCACCCCTCTTCCCCCTAGTGGGTCCTCCATCGCCCGTCTCCAGATGGTACAGAATGCAGCTGTACGTCTTTTAACTGGCACACGTAAACATGAGCACATTTCGCACATTTTAGCCTCACTCCACTGGTTGCCTATTCAGTTTAGGATCCATTTAAAAATTATTTTATTTGCTTTTAAATCCCTGAATGGTCTTGCCCCGCCCTACCTATCTGAGCTTCTACACCCTTATACACCCGCCCGCTCTCTCAGGTCAGATAATCAGCTGCTCCTGAGTGGGCCTAAAACTAAGCGGAAGCTCAGAGGGGACCGTGCCTTTGCTGTGTCGGCACCCAAATTATGGAACGATCTGCCTCTCCACATTAAACAGGCCTCTTCTCTGTCTGTTTTTAAATCACTTCCTAAAACCAATCTCTTCTCCGTGGCCTTTGATACCCAGTAAGATGTCGACTTTATTTACTTGATTTAATTTCTTATTTTGATTGCTTTTGTTGCGTGGCTATTATTTTTACTCACGTTCTATGTCTTTTAATTTATTGTTGTATTTCATATGTAATTTTTGCGCCTTATGTGAGCTGTTATGTTATGTTCTGTTATGTTGTCTGTTTATGATGTCTTGTTTATTCTTCTGTACAGCACTTTGGTCAACATTGGGAGGGGGGAGGGATTATAAAACCCAGAAGTGTTGGTGTGGCTCAGTCTCTGCAAGGTGGGGGAGGTCACTACTCTGTCTGAGCAGTGAATCAACTGAACACACTGAATGTCTACTGAACTGCGAGTGTAGTGTTTATGTAGTGTTTTGTGTGGTTTTATGGTTGTTTTACGGTGGTTTCACCCTGCTTGAAATGGTATGAAACTGCATTTGAATGTGGTGGTCTTGCACCCTGCATGAAATGGTATGAAACTGCATTTGAATGTGGTGGCCTTGCACCCTGAATGAAATGGTATGAAACTGCACTTGAGTTTGGTGGCCTTGCACCCTGCTTGAAGTGGTATGAAACTGCAATTGAATTTGGTGGCCTTGCACCCTGCTTGAAGTGTTAAGAAACTGCACTTGAATTTGGTGGCCTTGCAACCTGCTTGAAATGGAATTTCAAGGAATAGCCGTGAGTCAACTGCCAGCCCACCAGCTGTGAGTGAGCTGCCAGCACATCAGGCTTGAGTGATGTGCTGGCACCCCAATAATCCATTTGGCCCACAATGTCCATACTAGCCCTCTGGAAACCAGTCCCTTCAGCCCACAACACCCATACTAGCGCTCCAGAAAGCCCCCCTCCCCCCCACTGGACATCAATATTGGAATTGGTGGAGAGGTGGAATATTGTGTTGGGGGACCACACCTCCCATGTGAACATGGGACGCAACGGGTCCCACTTAGTCTAGTATTCATTAGAAATATCCACAGATACATTGGTGAACCTTACCAATCTTTTCCCAGATGCTGCTTCTTTCATCTAAAACACCTTCAAAGACCAAATTTTTCCCTTCAATGTAGCTTTTTAACTTTTAACTCCCAAAGTCAGCTCTTCAGCAAACAAAAACAAAGACTAATACCTCTGCAAGATTGATGACTTGAATTGCTGCTGGCTAATCAGATCCTAACTTTAAACATTTGCTGTTAGATAATCCAAAATCAAAACATCTGCTATTGGATGAAGTAATTCACATTCCACAGTTAAAATCATACTCATCTAGATGTTCAAGCCACCACATTTGATGATTCAAACCTTGAAAGAATGTGTGAAGCTTTTTGGATCATAACTTAAAGCATTCCTTGCTAAATGTTTCCGAACACAAAATTATATTAGTTACCCTCCTTCTTGCCTGAGGCCCTTTGGTTTTAGATATATTGTCCATTATTATAGAGACACAAGCCACTGCAGGTGCTGGAATCTTGAGTAAAGAACAAACAGGTCAGGCAGAATCTGTTGAGGTAAATAGACAAACCACATTTAGGGTCGAAGAAAGATCCTGACCCGAAGCATTGTTGTGCATGTCCATCTACGGATGCTCTTTGTCCATTATTATCTCGCCATCAAACCTCCAACAACATCCTTCATATAGCACAGCGGGTTGAAAGACTGTTCTGTGTGGCATAACCCTATGACTCCATGACACTATCATAGCAGGCAGATAAGATTTGGTCTTGACATCATGTTCATCACAGACATTGTGGGTTGAAAAACCTGTTCTTATGCCGCATTGTTCTATGTTTTATATTCTATACTCTATTCTATAAGAACAGACTGTAACAGAGCCCTGTGACCCTGTAAGGGAATGTCAAGCCTTTTACTGTCACTGTGGAGCCTGATTCAATCACCGCGAAGCTGCTCTGAACTGTATTATATCATAGAAACATAGAAATTAGGTGCAGGAGTAGGCCATTCGGCCCATCGAGCCTGCATCGCCATTCAATATGATCATGGCTGATCATCCAACTCAGTATCCCGTACCTGCCTTCTCTCCATACCCTCTGATCCCTTTAGCCACAAGGGCCACATCTAACTCCCTCTTAAATATAGCCAATGAACTGGCCTCAACTACCCTCTGTGGCAGAGTTCCAGAGATTCACCACTCTCTGTGTGAAAAAAGTTTTTCTCATCTCGGTTTTAAAGGATTTCCCCCTTATCCTTAAGCTGTGACCCCTTGTCCTGGACTTCCCCAACATCGGGAACAATCTTCCTGCATCTAGCCTGTCCAACCCCTTAAGAATTTTGTAAGTTTCTATAAGATCCCCTCTCAATCTCCTAAATTCTAGAGAGTATAAACCAAGTCTATCCAGTCTTTCTTCATAAGACAGTCCTGACATCCCAGGAATCAGTCTGGTGAACCTTCTCTGCACTCCCTCTATGGCAATAATGTCCTTCCTCAGATTTGGAGACCAAAACTGTACGCAATACTCCAGGTGTGGTCTCACCAAGACCCTGTACAACTGCAGTAGAACCTCCCTGGTCCTATACTCAAATCCTTTTGCTATGAAAGCTAACATACCATTCGCTTTCTTCACTGCCTGCTGCACCTGCATGCCCACTTTCAATGACTGGTGTACCATGACACCCAGGTCTCGCTGCCTCTCCCCTTTTCCTAATCGGCCACCATTTAGATAATAGTCTGCTTTCCTGTTTTTGCCACCAAAATGGATAACCTCACATTTATCCACATTATACTGCATCTGCCAAACATTTTCCCACTCACCCAGCCTATCCAAGTCATCTTGCAGTCTCCTAGCATCCTCCTCACAGCTAACACTGCCCCTCAGCTTAGTGTCATCCGCAAACTTGGAGATATTGCCTTCAATTCCCTCATCCAGATCATTAATATATATTGTAAATAGCTGGGTTCCCAGCACTGAGCCTTGCGGTACCCCACTAGTCACTGCCTGCCATTGTGAAAAGGACCCGTTTACTCCTACTCTTTGCTTCCTGTTTGCCAGACAGTTCTCTATCCACATCAATACTGAACCCCCAATGCCGTGTGCTTTAAGTTTGTATACTAATGTCTTATGTGGGACCTTGTCGAAAGCCTTCTGGAAGTCCAGATACACCACATCCACTGGTTCTCCTGTATCCACGCTACTAGTTACATCCTCGAAAAATTCTATAAGACTCGTCAGACATGATTTACCTTTTGTAAATCCATGCTGACTTTGTCCAATGATTTCACCACTTTCCAAATGTGTTGCTATCCCATCTTTAATAACTGACTCTAGCAGTTTCCCCACTACCGATGTTAGACTAACTGGTCTGTAATTCCCCGTTTTCTCTCTCCCTCCCTTCTTAAAAAGTGGGGTTACGTTTGCGACCCGCCAATCCTCAGGAACTACTCCAGAATCTAAAGAGTTTTGAAAGATTATTACTATTGCATCCACTATTTCTGGAGCTACTTCCTTAAGTACTCTGGGATGCAGCCTATCTGGCCCTCGGGATTTATCGGCCTTTAATCCATTCAATTTACCCAACACCACTTCCCGACTGACCTGGATTTCACTCAATTCCTCCAACTCCTTTGACCCGCGGTCCCCTGCTATTTCCGGCAGATTATTTATGTCTTTCTTAGTGAAGACGGAACCAAAATAGTTATTCAATTGGTCCGCCATATCCTTGTTCCCCATGATCAACTCACCTGTTTCTGACTGCAAGGGACCTACATTTGTTTTAACTAATCTCTTTGTTTTCACATATCTATAAAAACTTTTGCAGTCAGTTTTTATGTTCCCTGCCAGTTTTCTTTCATAATCTATTTTTCCTTTCCTAATTAAGCCCTTTGTCCTCCTCTGCTGGTCTCTGAATTTCTCCCAGTCCTCTGGCATGCTGCTTTTTCTGGCTAATTTGTACGCATCATCCTTCGCTTGGATACTATCCCTGATTTCCCTTGTTATCCACAGATGCACTACCTTCCCTGATTTATTCTTTTGCCAAACTGGGATGAACATCCTCCGAATGCAGATAGCAGTCAGTAATGGGTCTCATAGAAAATCTTACGTATATTTATTTGAAAATGTCATCAAGATTTCCATCCAAATTCAGGGAGATCAAAATGAAAAGATGAAAATTGCAGCAGCAATTTCAAACCTGCCAATCAAAAACAATGCACAGACCACCAAGCTGCTGGTCTCCGAACTTCCTCAAACACTGCTTCAGTGACTCATTGCTGAATCCCTGTGCCATTCATAGAAACATAGAAACATAGAAAATAGGTGCAGGAGTAGGCCATTTGGCCCTTCAAGCCTGCACCGCCATTCAATATGATCATGGCTGATCATCCAACTCAGTATCCTGTACCTGCCTTCTCTCCATACCCCTGATCCCTTTAGCCACAAGGGCCACATCTAACTCCCTCTTAAATATAGCCAATGAACTGGCCTCAACTACCTTCTGTGGCAGGGAGTTCTAGAGATTCACCACTCTCTGTGTGAAAAATGTTTTTCTCATCTCGGTCCTAAAGGATTTCCCCTTTATCCTTAATGATCTCTTGGCCTTTGCACTGGCAGAATGCTCCTGGTTCCAGTGAAACAAGGAGAAGCCTAATAGCTGTTAGCACTTTTGTCCCTAGTGCACTTCATTTCTCTGAGCTACAAATATCCTGACGATTAATTCTACATTGCCAAGGAGAACTCGTTCATGGAAGAGCAGAATATTTTCAAAAAGGTGCTTCTTCTTTTGTATTACATGCACAGCCTAAAGTTGTAGGCCAACCTGTTCTATTTGATCTATTTGATTGCATTAGTCGACACAGGGTGGACCACGTGAAGATTGCAATCTCCCACTACAAAAAGGTGCTATGTACTAGAAATGTCAGTGAAGTTTACAATTAAATACTCACCATAGACCATAGACTAAACTAGGTAAATGTCTCGGGCCAAATGGAAGGAGAACACACTTGGATTGTTTTATCTGGAATGGCAAAGGTTACAGGGAGACCTGAGAAGATGGCGCCAAACAATGGCTGCCTCTGCCAATGGTCTGTCGTCTTTTTCTTCTTTGTTGTTTTTAGACAGTTGTTAAATGTATGTTTTAGTGTACCTTTAGTTTTGTATTCTGTGGGGGATGGGTGGGAGAAACATTTTTTCTCTTTCCTCGACGGAGACACGACTTTTTTTCGTATCGTATCTCCTTCCGCACTGCGGCCTAACATCGTGGAGCTGGCGACCTCTTGTTGGAGATTGACTTCGGGAGCTTCGACCACAGGAGCCTGCTGACTTAACATGGTGGAACTGGAGGTCCCTTTGCCAGGGACCGACTTCGGGAGTTCCAAGACGCAGGAGTTTCGACCGCCCCGACGCAGGAGCTTCGATCACCGACTGCGGGAGCTTCGATCATCGCGACTGCGCATTATTCGACTGCTCCGACTGCGGGAGAAAAGGAGGAAAGAAGATAAGACTATATTGCCTTCCATCACAGTGGAGGAATATGGTGGAGCCACTGTGGTGGATGTTTATGTAAATTTTTATGAACTTATGTGTCTTGTTGCTTTTTTTGGTATGACTCTATGGCAAAATCAAATTCTTTGTTTGTTGTAAAACATACTTGGCTAATAAATTAATTATAAATTAATTATGATTATGATAAATAAATATATAAAATTATGAGAGGCATAGATAGGGTAGATTGTCAGAACCTTTTCCTAGGCTAGAAAATCAAATTTAAAGGAGATGTGCGAGGCAAGATTTCTTTACACAGTGTGTGGTGAGTGTAATGAACATACTTCACCAAGTTTAATATTGCTTCATTTTCTTACTCAATTTAAGTCATGGGTAAAGAAACGACCACATAAATTAAATTTCTAATACGATGCTATTCAATATATGCCTTAAACGAAAATAAGGCATATTGCTTAAAAAAACATTGACATGTAGAGATTAAGGTAATCGTAGGAGGGAGGGGGGAGACTTAATGGTGGATAAAAGTGCAAAAGTACAAAGGTTTAAATGATAGGGTGAGGAATGGTTTGAGTACAATTGATCTTTGTAATAATGCTTTTAAATGATTCCTTGTAATCTGTGTGAATTCTCATTCAGGGATAACGCTGATTAAAAATAATTCACAGACACACACTTTCAAGGCAAAGATTGGTCATGTCATCTACATTGTGTGCACAAGATGTCTGCACTCTGCTCACCATTCAAGCTACCCGCTGGAATTCCATTGCAGGTATGATAGGACCTGTAATAGATGACATAGCCTTATTCTGAGTATTTGAAAAAGGTTCCAGAAGTTCTGGGAGATTATCAAATGATTCCAGGATAGGAAGACTTTAGTTGTGTGGGTTGATTGTTGACGATGAAGTGATTGTCCTTGAAGTAGCGGAGTAGTGACTGAGTCTTACAGACGTATTTAAAAATCATGAAGGATAGAGGCATGGTTGTTAGTAAGAAACTATTTAAATCAGCGGAGAGCTCAAGTACGAGAGGACATAGAATGGAGGCACATGCAAGAGAAACAGAAGTACCATGAGGAAAATGTCTTTACATCTTGAGTGGTTAGGTCGTTAGGTTTTGGAATCCACTTTCAGGGGTAGCAGAAGAGACAGATTCCGGTAGCCTTATTTTGAAGGGTACCAGATTAGGACTTGCAAAGGTAAGAAATCTGCATGGCTTTGGAGAGAGATTGGGGCAGTGTGACTAGATGGATTGCTGTTATGTTCAGTGAGCTGATTAGTGAGCTATCAGAGGAGCCATGGTTCCAATAAAATATGAAACTGCGGGCTGAGGTAAACATAAATGAACCACAGAATTATTTTGTTAGAGACCTGAGGAAATGATCGCCAGGCTTATATTTAACTCGCAGTCTAAACAGATTAAAACCGTTTGAAATCATAAAACTGCTGGAAATCAGAAATGTTCAGCAGGTGAGACGGCACTTGTGGGAAGAGAAAAAGAGTTAATGTCTCTTGCCAGAAAGGTTTATTCTGTTTCTCTTTCCACGGATGCTGCCTGACTGGCTGAATTTTTCCAGTATTTTCTGCTTTTCTTTAATACAAAAGAAAAATAAAGATACTTAAAGGAGAAATAACATCCATAAAACAATAGCTGTACTGTAAAATTCAAAGTCCTTGAAAGCTCAATTTGGATGGATGGTTTCAATGTTAATATTAGTCGCTAAGCTTCACCTATTGAAAATTTTCAGGGAGGAGAGCACAAAATGAATGCTGCAATATTGTGTTCACCATAAAACAATTCAAACTTCTCACCAGACATCTATGCCTCAACCTCATCAACCCTCTGCAGCACACATTCATCAGAAAATGCAAAGCCAGTGCACATAGGTTGCAATGAATCAGCTCAATGCCGCTTGCATCGGCTGTGCAGCTGAGCTAACAGGACTGAGAGAAGAATTTTATCCCTCAGTTCCCACTTCATTGTATTACTTACATTACCACCCATACAATTTTTTTAGATTTTAGATTTACTAGAAACAGGTATGAAATTTTGGGTGTGAGAATGATCCCCAGACGCTAGTTTACACCGAAGATAGACACAAAATGCTGGAGTAACTCAGTGGGTCGGGCAGCATCTCTGGAGAAAAGGAATGGGCAACGTTTCAGGTCCTTCTTCTTCTTTTCGTGTCCATCTTGTTACAAATATTGGCCTCGCTGTCATTGTCCATCCTGCAAAGGATGCATGCTTCCGGTGACAATCAATGGAAGCCATCATGTCGCAATAGATGATGGTTGTAGCAGAATTAGCTCAGGATACTTCCAGTTTCCAGCCCTGTGACATGGATGCTTCTGCTATGGGGCCACTTTTCAGGTTGAAACCCTTCTTCAGACCCAAAGACTCTTTTCAGTCTCAGTTCGAAGGAAGGTTTCTACCCGAAATGTCACCTATTCCTTTTCTCCGGAGATGATGCCTGGCCCGCTGAGTTACTCCAGCATTTTGTGTTGATTATCTACGAAATTCCAGGGATTGACCATATCGAGGAAAGTTTATTAGATACTGACACCATTGTGAGGATTTGCTTGTTCATATGCTATTTTGAGACATATTATCATTCTGGATACTGATAATTAAATATGAAGGAAGGATGTGGTAAGCTGGAGAGGGTGCAGAGCAGATTCACAATGATGTTGTTTGAATTGGAGAGAGCTTGAGTTATAAGCAGAGATTGGGCAGGCAAAATCAGTTTTCCCCAGAGCAAAGGATGCCAGGTGGTGACATAAAAGATGCACATAACATTCTGAAAGACATAGACAGGGGCAGGTGGCCAGTGTCTGTTTCCCATGGCAGGGATGTAAAAAAACTCGAGGATATAGGTTTAACTTTTGTGGGAAGAAGTTTAAAGGTTATAGACAATGGGTAGATGGTATCGGGAATGAGCTGCCAGAAGATGAGGTGAGGGCAGGAGTAGTAACAGCATTTAAGAGGTATCTGGACAAGTACGTGAATGAGGGATAAGGAATTAATGCAGGCTTGTGTGATTAATCTAGATAGGTGTGAAGGTCAGCAGAGACATTGTGGGCCGGTGGGCTTGTTTCTAAGGTGTACAACTCGATGACTCCTAGACCTAGTCTCTGTCCAATTGCGTCAACTTTTATTGTCTCTTAATATCCACTATCAAAAGTTACCTTAAATTGCTCACTGACATGATTGCTTCCTAAAGAATAATCAAACACCCTTCATTCTGCAAGAAATGTTGTTTGAATTTTGGATTCCTTTGTTATAAGGTTTAATCAGCTGAACTATAATTTACACTATAAAACAGGAAAGGATATTACTGATCATCCTCTGGTCAACAATCCTGATAACAAATTACATTTCTGAAGTGCTTTCAACACAGTAAAATATCCCGAGGTTTTGACAATTTCTTAAACAGCTCAAATTGCTTCCTTCATAACTGTATCAAATTCCATCCATAATGGTCTAACTGAGCAGATTATTTTCTCAGTGATTTTCATGGATTGCAGAAACACTTTTGATTCACTGTTTATCACTTTATTACATCAATAGCCATCAATTGAAAACCCATCAACAGAATGACAATGTTTCTGTTAAAACTTAACATGTCAAACTTTGGTAATTTGTGTTGTTTAAATGCAGCAGCAGTTTTATTTCAGCTTCAGCAGCAGGCTGGAGCTCAGTTTTTCAGACAGAAACCAGCTCACACTTCACTTCAATAGGCTTCACTCTCTTGTCCCATTTCAGCTAAAAGAACTCTATTTATCAGCAATAGATATTTTTGATATTTTATATTTGAAAATGGGTGTTAAATGCATAATTAACAATAACAATAAGCATAATTTGTAAAACCTTTCCTGTGGTCCTTTGCTTTCAAGCATCACAAACCATGGAACCGTGTACTGTCAGGGTGATATGTGGAGTCTTGAACATACAAACGTAGCCTTTTCCCTGGATAAGTGCCTTTCATATCGAAAGGCAATTTTTAGATACAAAAAAAAATTAGTGAGATGCCTTTCCTATTTATTTTTATGGCAGAGAACAGATTGGAACTGTATCTCTTGTTGTTACATTAAAGTTGAAAGGGTGTACATTGTCTGAGGGGACTAGCAGCCATGAAGCTTCGCTGAATTACAGTCAGTGTCCCAGTTTATAGCTTAATGTTCAACTAAATCCCATCTTTGTGGCAGTGTTGCTCTCATCTCAAAGGCCAAGTCATCAACAATAATGCCTGATGTGAATTAAGGCAGACAGTAAAAGTCGAAACAAATATTTGTAAAAGTAGTTGAATTTCCATATTTATTTGTGTCTAAATCTTTCATATGTGCCAGCTGCTTGGGAGTTAAGTAGCAAAAGTCTTATTGCGTTTCTGTAATATCTGGTGTCTAACACTTAATGATTTTGACATCCAAAAGCTTTGGTGCCAATTTGTTGCTTTTGTTTCATGGATTCAATTAGTAGTCAGTTTCATAATACATAGTGGATCATGCGATTTTACTATGAAATAAGATATTACGCTGGTATGAAATGACCATATCTGCAATTTCAATGTTTTAACTGCTTTCAATGTTAATAATTCTGTTTGAAGAACAAACTGAAAAAAATTCAAACACGTTCCTAACGTTGCATTTAGATTTCATAATTTCTATTTGAATTTTCCCTTCTTTTTGTTCGTGGACCTCTCGGACCCCCGACAGAGAATGAAAGAAAAAGTGGCAACTTTAGTCATCACCTGTTTTTATTGCTCCACAATCTGTGGACTTCCCCAAGTATTCTGATAGGGATGTGGCACAAGAAGAAGCAGTGCTAATGGTTGAGTACTGACAGATCAGGTATAACAGTCAGTTTAGTTTATTGTCACGCACCATGGTACAATGAAAAACTTTTGCTGGGTGTTAACCAGTCAGCGGTAAGACAATACATGATTACAATCGAGAAACCTAACAGTGTGCAGATGCATGATAAGAGCATAACTTTAGTGAAAGGTAAAGCCAGTAAATACTGATCAAAGATAGTTTGAGGGTCAACAATTAGGTATTTAGTAGTTCAGGACTGCTCTCTAGTTGTGGTAGTATGGTTTAGTTGCCTGAGAACTGCTGGGAAGAAACTGTCCATGTTTCCCTAAGAATGATATCCCACGCAATCGAGAGGGAACATATGAAATGGGCCTTCATTCTTTATCTCCTGTTGCAATGTTGGTTGAGCTCCCATTCAGAGGGCGTCCACGAACCATTAAGAGACATGCACCACATGGGCACCACTTGCGCTATACCTGCAAGAAAATTACACCATGCAACACAAAATGAATCCACCGCAGTCTCTGGTCCAATACTAGTTCAATGCTCCCTTGTAGCTGCAGGCGCAGGCAGCACAACCATGAGTGGATAAATAATCCAATGGTTACATTTCTTAAAACAAGCCTAAATCATAGCATACAAGACATGAAACAAATCCTGAATTATTTTTAGAAATTAATTTCTTGTGAACTTTCCATAAACTCAGTGGTATATAGAAAAACCTTAGCCATCCAACTGGGAACTATGCAGAAGCGAATGTAAACTACCTGAATTTGAACAAAGTTACACGACTTCTGAATAAATTGGTCAGTAAATTCCAGGTACTGTTTTGATTTATTAGTCAAAAAAGAACAATATCAAATTGGAATTAAATGTTTTTCTGAAAATGTTAATCTACAAAAACAACCAATAACATTTGCAGAGTAATACAAAAGCACTATCTGCAGATGCTTGAAATCTAAAATATAAATGGAAATGCTGAATATATTCACCTGGAATAAGATCCAGTTTTCCAAGTTTATCTCAAAGTTTATCCAAATATTATCTCGACTGTGTTCGTCACAACCAATAATTTGCTGGAGGAACTGCAGGCCGAGCAGCATCTGTGATGGTAAATTCTCCTCCAATTATCTACCTCAGTAATCCTTTTCCCACTTCCTAATCTTTCCCCGTTTTGTCTCCTCAAAATATTTGTCTCGATTTTCTCCTGCCCTTATCTTCACCCCCTGATCACCAACTCTCACAAACATTTTCCCATTGTTCTTCTTTACTGAAATCCTCTCCCTAGCCACTCCACCATTGAAGCATTCCACACTTCCATCTTGGCGATCCCCAAGCACCACCACTTATGATGTGATCATCTCTCTGCATTTCACTCATTTTCTTTGCAGTTCCCTGATCCTCTCCCCACCACACTATTCCCATTACTTTGGATGCTACTCGCTATGCCCAACAAAATTGTGTAGGATCTTCATGTAATACCTCTTCATAAATAACTTTTACCCTTCTAATTTATCTTATCTCCTTCGTTTCCATGGATCTGGAGAAATTTAGAGAATTATAGGGAAATTCTTAATTTTGGATTCATATTTTAAATTTTGGTTTAAAATGTCTTAAATGGTTTAATATTTTTACGTGACCTAATGTGTCTTTAAATAACTTTTCAGTGCAAGTGTGCTTGAATTCCTAAGCTGTTAGGCCAAAGGAATTTATTTACCCTGATTTGTTATTAATTTGAGGGATAAATTTGAAGCCGGCTGATAGTTTAGGTGCTGAAATCTAGTATATAATGGATCACACATCTTACTAATTACACTGAATCTGCAATCACAACACAAATTCCACAATACATGAATCATTTAGCCCTGAACTGCTTGTTTAATTTAACATCTCTGGCAAAGAATGAAACTGAAAAAGAGAGAGATAACTTGAAGATTCCAATCAGATTTCAAATTGTGATTCATTATTCAGGTGAAAAAGAAAATTGGGCAAGTAAACATAATAATTTCAATTAACTATCATAAGGTCTAGGTGAGGTATTTTCTCACTAATTATAAAAATCACGTTTAATATTAAAAACATTATATATTCTGTATTTGTGCTTGTCAATGATAATTAAAAAAGGTACATTTATAAAAAATCTACATTTTTAAATGTATTAGTACAGCTGAAAATGTGTTGTTTGATACAGCAATTGGAATCATTTATGTTATGTTGTCATCCTTAAGCCTGTTTTTCTTGCCTTTATTCATAATTTGTTAAGAGTGCAATATATAATGTTATTTGCCTTTGCCAAAATGTTTTCACATGAACACTTTAAAAATATGCACCCGAACAATGGAACAACAAATCTCTGCCCTATTATTATTCCATAATTGTAGAACCAGCCACCGTGAACGGGAATGGTAGTGAGAAGGATCATGTTTACCCAAATGAACGAAATGAAAACAAAACACAGAGAGAAATATTTTAATAATGGACGACCTTGACTATCCCACCAGCACAACACGCAGCACTCTTGTTGCAATCAAATGTCACAGGCTGGAGCAGTAGTCCTGGCTGCCAGTCAAATCTGTCAGAGTTACTTGTAATGAGTTTCATTAGTTCCCACTCAGCTGCAAGTTGGAATATCTAATATTAACAGGACTCTCCACCACCACTCTGCCGGTGTGGTCAGCTTACTTGGCTACCTATTAAGCATTGCATATTTAAATATTGTGCTGTTTCTCTACTTCCTCAGGGGCTATGTTGCACATTGCACCATTTTTTTGCTGAGTGGAGCCGTTCATTTTAGATTATGGGCTTGAATTGGCTCATTTAAAAACAAAATATTTTTTCATATAATATATCCTAATATGTGACTATGAAATGAAAATTAAAAAAAATATATATATAATTGGCACTGACTATCGTGCACATTCAGTACATAAAAGAATGCATTCATTCAGCTCAGCTGTTGGCAACCACAATTACACAGGCTAATAATGATCAAAAAAGAGGTCCATGGACCCACCACTGATGTCACTGCCTGAGGCAATTCAGCATTAAATAACAGTGGGAGATTGATGGCATCTGCATTAACACTCGACCTAACCATTATAGTTGATAAACAAGGATAAACAATAATGTTGAAAATGTCAATTGCAGTCGAATCATAAGGGATTCATAATTTTATTCTGCACCCTTTAACATAGATCAAAGAAAGTAGAGCTGTAGTATACATCTTCTGCTTAAATATAAACTACAGGAGGTCATAAGTTTTTAACACATTTCTTGAAATGTCACTACAGCACACTTTACTTTCTGTGGAATCTTTCAGGTGATTTGGTAAGGATGGAGAAAGTTGGATAATAAAAAACAAGTTGCATTATTAGTTACAGTGTTCTAGCACAGATGCATCTTTTTTTAAACCTGTTTTATATATATTTTTGGATGTAAAGTGAATCTGCAGATGTTAACATATTTGCCACTAATAATGCACAAAACAAATTTAATACAAAGCAGTATTTCCATACATATTTGGGTATTAGAAATTAGAATTATTTTTGTCCCCCAAGAACGAGTGAAAAGAAGAATTTTAAGTTATGGCTAAGTCTGTGAAAAAAGATGTTTGCATTTTTAGATCTCTTTAAATGTCTGAGCTTTAGCTTTTGAGAATACTGATGAGAGCCCAGCTAAGCTGTCGAATCAATTTTTATTGAATTGATGCAAAAAAAAATCATCAGGCAAAAGAAAGGTTAAAATATGCACCCATAAAGATCATTGGGAAAAATTAAAACTCCTTTTATTTTACTAGAAATCGCAGTCATGTAAATTGCATTATTTTGATTTCTTCACATGCAGCTAAAATTGTGTGAAAAATAATTTATGGTAAAGTCAGATACAAAATACTAAACAGAAAAATCAACATGAGCATGATTGGTAATAGAATACCTGCAGCTAAATCAGATCAGGTACATATTTTCAAGCAATTTTAACTTTAATGACATTACTTCCCTCCAAGGAACAATCTTTTTAATTTCTAATTGGAATGCTTTAAGCTTACTTGGTTTCATGGACACCACTTGCACGTCCAAAATGTATGATTTACTCTTGAGGTTATGTCTGCTGCAGTCCAGATGAATCATTTGCTTTCTGCTAGTTCTGAAAGCTATTTTTTTCTGATGTTGTCTTTGTGGCCCAAGACAAACAGTGTGGTGTAGTGCAACAAAGTTGTCTCTGTTCCCTTTTAGCACCATTACTAATCTTACAGATTTTATTTTGGAAAATAAGTATGAAATGTACTCTTGTCTTAAATTTTGAAAAAGAAAATTGCATTTAATGCCAAAGCTGGCCAAGTTGAGTAAGTAGTCATCTGATTCATATTTAAATGAAGACACACTTACTTCCGCTATTACGAGAGGATTTAAAAAAAAAAATAGCAATCTGAAACTCAAACTCAACATATTTTAAATATTTAAAAAAAGGTTTTGCATGTTAATTCCTTGATAATCAGCATTAAGGACAGACGGCAGACCAATAGAAGTACAGAATGTCGAGACAATCCTGTTTCCCCCCCCCCCCCCCATTGCCTCAAAACTCACAAACAAATCAATTGAAATCATAGATATATTCCTAAAATATTAGTTGAAATCTTTATCTTTGAAACCTTTTTTTTTAACATATACTCTGAGTGCTGACTGATGACAAAGTCAATATGAAAAGCTAGGCAACAAGGCTAGTTGAACGCAGCATTAAATTTACCACCAGTTGGAGGATGAAACCTAAGAATTAACCCTCCTACTGTGTAACTTTGCACAACAGGAAAGCATTTTGGGAATCTGTGCATGGAAGTCATAGCATGCCTCATTTGGTTCTCTATCCATTAAAAATAATGGAGAGAAAATCACCAGGGATTTGTTGACCTCTGCATGTGAATGTACTCCTGCCGTGCACAGCTCTGCATCGGGAATGTTAATTCATTAACTCTACCTTAAAGTTGGTCCCTTGCTAAAAAGTATTAATGAAAATTAGCCAAAAGATATATAATTAAGGATTGTTAATGCTGCTTTGAAAGCTAATGAAGAGAAACTCATCCAAAAAATGCAGTGGGGATTGGGGAGGAAGATGGGGTTATTAGGTATGGCAAGGACTGAAAATTGAATCTCACAGGTCAATTATAAAAGGATCAACATTTCTAAGCAGCAGCAGCGAGCAACAAAAGGGACTATAATACTGAAGTTCGTATCGCTGTAGCTTGGATGCAGTTATAGTTGAAGGCTGTCATATTTTACAATCAATTAGAGTGTGTATTTTCTTTACATTTACATTTATATTGCCCACATTGATTAATCTATCATTCCTTTGCACCCACAGATGCTGCCTGTTCTGCTGAATTCCTCCAGCAGGCCGCTGCAAATTCCAGCATCTGCATCCATTATGTCTCTAGGTCTTGTAGCTTATCGTGTCTTGAAATGTTAAAATAGTTTAGCTGCAACTCCATCTTAAATTAGGTCCCAATCGAATGGTGAATTGGCAGTAAGCCCATGCCACCAAATTAATCCTATAGTTTGTTTCAGATCCTTCTTGTTTTCATATGAAGAAGAAGAATGTTCCACCATTCTTCAGCTTTTCTCAGGTGCACTGCCATTCTCTTTCCTAACACCCTTTACAAATGTTATTTTTTAAATGTTCAACTATTTTCTTTTTAAAAGCGGTTATGATTTGGATCCAACTGCCAAAAAAATATTCGAAGCAACAAATGAATAAGTGAATTGCAGTAGTTACACAACACATACTTTTATGGTCGATGTTAAGCTTGGCTCGCTCATGTAGGAGTAAATAATAAATAGTTTGCAACTGCTGTGCTAAATAAGGAAACAATCTGTTCCTACTGGCTGGTGACTTGGTGCCAAGGGGACACACATTTATCTTAACCTAAAGTCTGAAGGAAGAGGTTAGCAAAACTTTTTTTTAATGCAGACTTTTACTGGAATTTACAATACTCTCCTGGAACCAGTGATGGGATCAGCATTCATAATAGGTTTTGAAAGAAAAACAAATAAATATTTGAAAAATGTAAAAGTCTATCGGGAAATAGCATGCGAATTGGATTAAGTGCATTCCACCTTCAAGAAGCTGAAACAAGGATAGTAGTCCACAATTCCATAGTGTTCCTGTTTTGGAGAAAGGAACAGAGACAGCATATAATGAGACTCAAAGCCAGCAGAAGATGAAATTGAACGTAGAATATAGATTAGTAGTGTACATGAACAGGTCCTTTGGCCCACAATGTCTGTGCCGAACATGATGCAGAGATCATCACTTATCCACCTGTACATAATATATATCCCTGTATTCCCTGTTTATCCATATACCTATCCAAAAGTCTTTCAAATGCCAACAATGTATCTGCTTCAACCATCATTCCCGGCAGCTTATGTGCCGCACATCTCCTTTAAATCTCTGCCTCTCATCATTTTATATACTTCTATCAGGTCTCACTCCAACCTGCGCTGTTCCAGAGAAAACACTCCAAGTCTGTCCAACCTCTCTCTCTAGCTAATATCCCCTAATCCAGGCATCATTCCAATAGATTTGGAATCCATCATTCCAATCATTCCAATAAACCTCATCTGCACCTATTCCAAAGACACCACACCTTCCTCTCCAAGTTTTAACATCTCCAAGTTTGCGGATGCACAAAGCTGGGTGGCAGTGTGAACTGCGAGAAGCTGCAGGGTGACTTGGATAGGTTGGGTGAGTGAGAGGTGTAATGAGTCGAGTCGAACACACGTCAAGATACAACACATGTTTATAAAAGTTTACTTACAACATTTGTCTGCAGGACATTACAGTAACTAGCAGCTACTCATACTGAATTACGTAAGCAAACTCTTGGTAATATGAATCACCTATTAGGCGGAGCAACTACTAACAAGCCCTACAATCGGTTAGTAGGAAATAACCAATCTACATCTTTCCTTGTAGAAACAAAATAAAGCCTATATACTTGGAAACATGGTGGCCAAACAATATAGTAGCCGGAATGTTAATAACGCATATGAGGAAGTATAGATAGTTACACAAAAATACCGCATCTAATAGGTGGCCTGCTGATCCGTCCGGCACGTGTGCAGTACAAATCCGCATCTCCTCCTTTGTCCAGTGAAATGACCGGGGATAGAAGACGTGCAGGGGAACCGTGCACGGAGAAATGGCGTTGCAATTTCTGGGTAACTGTTTCAGATGTGACGGTTTGGAGTAGATCGATGTCAAACCAGCCCGAATAAGAGTCGACAAGAACCAGTTAGTGTTACCCATGCCTTATGTCGGTGGCTACTGTGGACCACGGTAGAGGAGGAACCGGGTGCAGCAGTAAGGGCTGCTTCTGTTGGTGTGGCATCAGGCTTTTGCAGATGGCGCAGACAGCTGCCTTGTGGCCCTTGACTGGAGAAGGAGGGGTGGGGAAGGGGGTGTGGGGGAGGGGGGCTGTGAGGCGGGGTAGGGGGTGTAAGGCTGGGGGGTGGCAGGGGGGTGTGGGGTGTATGTGGGTGGGAGGGGGAAGCTGGGGGTGGGAGGGATGAGGAGGGGTGTGTGGGGAGAGGGGTGTGTGGGGGGAGGGGTGTGTAAGGGGAGGGGGGTGTACGCGGAGGGGAGGGGGCAGTGAGCATTGTGGAGCCAGAGAGGGGGGGAGGGAGGGGTGTGTGGGTGGGGGAGGGTGGGTTGTGTGGGGGAGCTCAGAGAAAAGACGGGGCAGATGGTGTATCATGGGGGAGGGGGCAGGAGCCTGCGAGGGGGACCAGAGAGGAAGGGGCTGTAGCTGACAGTGCGCTAATACTCTCACGGCGGGCCTGGTCACTGGACGTTCTCCTCCGCCGGGATCAGAGTCTCCTTTTTCCGTCTGGCAACATCTCTGACTTTGCAGCGGGTTGGGTTGGGCCGGGCCACTTCCGGTCCTTCCGAAAATTGTGTCTGGTTGGAGACCAGGCCATCCAGAGCCTCCCTCAGCTCCAGTAGAGTTTCCGTTTTCCGAACATTTCCACCTCTACGCTGGGTGGGGTGGGGCTGGGTTGGGTGGGGCTGGGTTGGTCTGGGCTGGGCTAGGTGGGGTTGGGCTGGGCTGGGCTAGATTGAGCTAGATTGGGCTAGATTGGGCTAGATTGGGCTAGATTGGGCTAGATTGGGCTAGATTGGGCTGGGTTGGGCTAGATTGGGCGGGGCTGGGTTGGGTTGGGCTGGGTGGGGCAGGGCCGCTTACGGTCCCTCCGAAAATTGTGTCTGGTTGGAGACCTTTGCCGGCCACCCAGAGCGTCTCTCAGCTCCAGTAAAGACGCTATAGCGCAAGAAGGGGAGGACCGTCTGCGCACAAGCAATTTTTAAACCTCGATAACTTTTACATTAGACCCCCGATCAGAACAAAACTTGGCGCACTCGCAGCAGAGGAGAACGGTGAGTAAGCTGGATAAAAATCATAGCGCTATCACTAACCATTTTTGCGCAAATAGAAAGATTGCGCAAACCGGAAGACAACAAGATCATAGCTTTAGTTATGTACAGATAATAATAATAATAATGGTGGAATAAACATAAGAGCAATGCCTGACCAAGATATGATGCTTGCCATGATGGAGTTGCTTAGCTTATTTACTTTAGAGATACAGCACAGAAATAGGCCTTTCAACCCAGCTGAGTTCATGCTGACCAGCAATCCCTATACAATAGCTCTATCCTACACACCCGGGACAGTTTTAGCCAATTAACCTACACACCTGTACATCTTTGGAGTGTGGGGAACTGGAGCACCTGGAGAAAACCCATGCGGGTCACGGGGAGAACGTACAAACTCCCTACAGGCAGCACCCATGAACAGGATCAAAAACTTTGCCTCTGGCACTGTAAGGCAGCAACTCTATCGCTGCACCACCATGCCTTGCTGACAATTCCAGCTTACATAAATGTAAACGGGTTAGTAGGTTTACAAATGATGATTGCCGGTACGCTATGCATTTAAAAAAGTGAGGAATATAATTTTTTTGCGGTGCTCGTTAAAGTAAAACAATGGCCTCGTCATTTCTCCTTTTGTTAGGGCACAAATTGTGTTGTGGATTGGCAGCGCTATTTCCTAAAATTCAGTCTGAGCCCTAAAACACCATCCTATTGTTGTCAAACTAAATGAATATAGACTGTTTATAATTGTAGGTTTATTACATTGTTCCTCTTAAAGATTTGTTGCAAGTCAGAAGTAATTTCCATTGTTATTGGCTGCTTGGCTTTATTAGCAAAAATGTCACATGCACTTAACCCCAGAGATACAAGTACCACATGAGACTGATTAACATTTAATGTTTCCTCAGGGCAAAAACATTTAGAGTTAAAGAGCTTTCTCTTGTATGGTGACAATAACCCATTTTTGTGGTCCTATGAAGGTTATGTTCTTAAATGTGGGCAGAACTAATTTGAATGCTTGAAGATCTGTGGCTGGGATGTGAAGGCGAATAGGAAAAGATAAGCTGCTGGTGAAAAATATGCTCAATGGTGCTGGTAAAACAGTATTTTGCTGAAAAATGTTTCAAATAATTATCTTTACACACCAAATTTGGATAGATCCTTGTTGAATCTTTTCACATATTTTCACTCTTTCATTAAAACTAATCATATGTCACTTTGATGATATTAGCTGTCTTCTTGTGGCAGCGGTCACTGTAGACCAATTCAATTGTGGAGAAGTCAGTACCCATGATGGTCTGGACAGGATCCACCACTTTCTGCATCCTCCTTTGTTCCTGAGCGCTTGGCTTTGTGAACCAGGCCATGATGCAACCATTCATTATGCTCATCATCACACAATTGTCAAGTTTCAATGGAGTATTAGGCGACATGCCAAATCTCCTCAAACTTCTGAGGAAGTAGAGGTGTATGTGAGCTTTCTTCATGATTGCATTATGTACTGGGCCCAGAACTAATCATCGGAGATGAACGTGGGTCTCAGCCTATATAGTGGCACATTAGCGCAACTTGTAGAGCAGTAGGTGTGAACGTACATTCTGGTATATGAACATATGCTTGGGTCCTGCATCAGGTTGTTGCTGGCAGTGATCTTGTGCTATAGTGAGTGCATCTGAATGGTGGGCTTGACATGATAAAATAGCTGGGAGTGCATGCAAGCTGTGATATGTGGGTAAAAGCTTTAGACAGCAGGTAAGTCCATGGTGAATCCAACAACCGTTGAATAATGGTTCTGATTAACAACTGTGAGGGGTGGAGGCATTTTGTTTTGAATTGAGATTGAAACTAATTGTGCAGCTGTTGGATATGCCATCTGTTGACGGTATCACTTATGTGCGTGAGATTATAATACTTTATCCATGCCCTTAAAACTTAGCTCCCAGCAATGACTCCCAGACAATGGCGACTTCCTTCAACTGTTTCAAAGTCATTGGGCATAGATGATCTCTCTCCTCTCCACCTCATCTGCCAAGTCTCTAACACATAATGCAAATTCGGGTTGTCCACTTCTGTCCTTCATCATGACATCCAGCTAACTTCCGAAATCATAAAAAGTATCTCCTGAGGCACATGCAATTGATATAACACTTTTCCTTTAAGGAACTTGGCTTGGCCAGTATATGTAATTTGTCTATGTAATTTACATATAGTTAAATAGCAGATTGTGTGTTAGATTGTATTGTGTGTACAATATTGTGATTAGCTGCATAGTTCACGCTGTCTAGATTCTATAATCATAATAATGGGATGATTTTATTTATTTATTTATTTTAAAAAAAAAATAATAATAATATCTTTTATTGTCATTGCACGTCAGTGCAACGAGATTTAGTGTGCAGCTCCACTGATGTACAAGAAAGGTAAATAAATACAATACATAAATAAGCAAGCTGAATTGATTGACGTGACCATCTGAGGGAGACTGTCCAAAGGGGGTGGGTGGGGGGGCACTCATTAGGGCCGGTTCAGAGCCGCTATAGCTCTTGGGATAAAACTGTTCCTGAGTCTGGAGGTTCGGGCGTAGAAGGCCTTGTAACGTCTGCCGGAGGGAAGTAGTTGAAACAGACCGTGGCAGGGGTGTGATGAGTCCTTATGGATGCTGGGGGCCTTCCTGAGGCACCGCGTGTGGTAGATGCCCTCCAAGGCTGGTAGCTCTGTCCCGATGATCCGCTGCGCTCTGTTGACGACGCGCTGAAGAGCTTTCCTCTCCACTCTCCGCCTCCGTGCATTTCATGTCCAACCTGCTTTAGGTTAAACTGCGGTGGGTTTGTCACTCATTTGCAATCTCTGAGCACATTTCTAGTGCTATCCAAATTCTCCCTATAAGTTTATGAAGAAAAATTCACACGACTGAACTTGTTTTCATTGATTTTGGTTTTGAATGTTGAAAGCAAATGAAAAAGGTTGTTTAACTTGGACATGACTTTAAAACGACAGGACATGACTATAAAATTAGGAAGCCTCAAGCAAAACTTCAGATTGAAAAGGTTTTTTTTCCCACCAGAATATACTGCCAACTAAAGCAGTTAATTCTTTGTTGATTAACACCTTTAAGTAAGAGCTGGATAAATATCAGACCAGGAATCTGATTGAGGATTAGAAGGATCAGTAAATGGAATTGTGTTTGGAACAAGATGGAGCTGAATCTACAGGGACTTTGGAAGCGCTGTGCCAAAGAAAGCAATCAGCAAAGAATGAACAATTGAACTGAGTTTTCTTTTATCCACATGTGAGAAAAAGTCTTGTTGAATTGTACAAGATGTTAGGAGATGCCTCGTGATAACTCCAGGCAAGAACTGCACGTGCAGTCTCATGTAAGGTTGCATTTCTGGCAGAGCACAAGGCTCTTTCCAAGTGCATGTATCATCTAGTGCCTAGATTTAAAAGCTCCTCTAAGTTATTCTACACAGAAGATGCATTGGAGGAGATGAAGATCCTTTTGGATACTGCCTGGATATTTTTAGATCTGAGGCTCCTACCAGCTCCTCACTATTTCCACGTGGTCACCTGTTAGCACAAGGAGGCATAAACTTTAGTTTAATTTAGTTTAGTTTAGAGATACAGCGCGGAAACAGGCCCTTTGGCCCTTCCACGCCGACCAGCAACCCCCGCACTTTAACACTACCCAACATGCACTGGGACAACTTACATTTATACCAAGCCAATTAACCTAAAAATCTGTAAGTCTGCATAAATAAGTTGATGAAAATGTACAATTTTAGGTTTAGGCTTAGGTTTATTATTGCCACATGTAACGAGGTATCGTGAAAATCTTTGTTTTGCATGTTTTCTAAGCAGATCAGATATACTACACATATATACTCGTCAAACAAAGGTGCAACAGATAGAGCAAAGGAGAAGATACGGAGTCCAATTTAGTTTAGGTTAGTTTATTGTTACGTGCACGGAAGTACAGTGAAGATCTTTTGTTTTGTGCTAACCAGTCAGTGACAAGAGAATGCATGCTTACAATCGAGCCATTTACAGTGTACAGATACATGACAAAGGGTAGACACAAAAAGCTGGAGTAACTCAGCAGGACAGGCAGCATCTCTGGAGAGAAGGAATGGGTGACGTTTCGGGTCAAAACCCTTCTTTGGGTCTTGACCCGAAACGTCACTCATTCCTTCTCTCCAGACATGCTGCCTGTCCCGCTGAGTTTCTCCAGCTTTTTGTGTCAATCTTCAGTTTAAACCATCATCTGCAGTTCATTTGTATATGTGACAAAGGGAATAACTTGAATAACATTTAGTGCAAGATAAAGCCAGTAAAGCCTGATCAAAGATAGTCCGAGGGTCTCCAATGAGGTAGATAGTTCAGGACTGCACTCTGATTGTGGCAATATGATTCAGTTGCCCGATAACAGTTGGGAAGAAACTGACCCTGAATCTGGAGCTGTGTGTTTTCACACTTCCATACCTTTTGCCCAATGGGAGAGGGGAGAAGAGGGAGTGGCCAAAGTGCAATTTGTCCTGATTATGCTGCTGGCCTGGCCGAGGCAGTGTGAGGTATAAATGGAGTCAATGGAAGGGAGGTTGGTTTATGTGATGGTGTGGGGTGTGGTCTTGGATGCAGCTGTTCCCAAACCTTGCTGTGAAGTATCCCGATAAAATGCCTTCCACGGTGCCTCTGTAGAAGTTGGTGAGAGTTGTTGGGGACATGCCAAACTTCCTAAGCCTTCTAAGGATGTTGAGACGTTAGTGTGCATTCTTGGTTGTTTCTTACAAGAGAAGTTGTTGGTGATATTGTCTCCTCGGAGTTTGAAGTTTGCAACCTCTACTGACATTGAGAGAAAGGGTGTTGTCTTGACACCAGGACACAAGGTTCTTAATCTCCTTCCTGAACTACGTCTGATCATTATTTGATATCTGGCCCGCAATGGTGTTGTCGTCTGCAAATTTGTAAATTGAATTAGATTTGCTCATGGCTGCGCAGTCGTGGGTGTACAAGGATTAAAGAAGGGGACTGAGAACACATTCTTGCAGAGCACCAGTGTTGAGGATTATCATAGAGGATGATTTGTCCCCATTCCTCACTGATTGGGGTCTGTTGGTCAGGAAGTCGAGGATCCAGAACATAGTTCTCAGCATTGCAGTCCATCAGTTCAATAGACACAGTCAATGTCCTCAATGGGGAAGAGTAAATCAGACAGTACCCTAGCTTATGAAAGGATCATTCAGAAGTCTGATAACAGAGGGGGGAAAGCTGTGCCTGAGTCAGTGGTGTGTGCTTTCAAGCTTCCGAACCTTCTGCTGGACAGGAGCAGGATGGAATGACCAGGGCTGGACAAGTCTTTGGTTATGCTTCCCGCTTTTCCAAGGTAGCGTGAAATATAGGCGAAGTCAATAGTGGGCATTCTGGTCAGTGTGATGGACTGGGCTGCATCTACAACTCTCTGCAAATTCTGGATTTGAACAGAGTTGTTGCCAAACCAAGCTGTGATGCAAACCAACAGTATGCTTTCTGTAATGTATCTATAGACGTTTGCAAGAGTAATTGGAGATATGCCAAATTTACCTCAGTCTCCTCGGGAAGTAGAGGCATTGCTGTGTCTTCATGACTGTCGCAACAACGTGGTTCACCAACGGCAGATCATTTGTAATATTAAACCCCAAGGATTTTGAAGCTCTCATCTATTTCCACTTTGGCACCATTGATACTGATTGCGGCATATACTCCACCATGCTTTCTGAAAACTGGCTCCTCCGTCTTGCTGATATCGAAGGAGAGGTTATTGGCCTCACACTATGTCACTAAGTTCTCTCCCTCATTGGCACGATTAGATTTTAGGAGTAGGAATACTTTATTGTCACATGTGCCTAGGCACCGTGAGATTCTTTGCTTGCATACACAATGTATACAAATAGCAGCCACCTACGGTGCTGACACAGTTACAAAGCAAACCGGCTCCCCCTTTTGTCCCCACCCCCCCCCCAACAGTTCCCACATGCCGGGTCCCCATTGTATGGTCGCTGTCACCTTCCCCTCGGCTAACAATGATCCATTCTACATTTTCCCTTGATCATCGTCCCCCTTGATCTCTCATTTTTACACTTTACCCTTCCATATCTCTATGCCTCCCTCTCTCCTGACTGAGTCTGAAGAAGGATCTCGACCCGAAACGTCACCCAATCTTTCTCTCCAGAGATGCTGCCTGTCCCGCTGTCCAGCATTTTGTGTCTATTCTCAGTTTCTAAAGGTTCACTTGCACCTCAACCTTTAGCCATATTCATTGAGGTTAATGTCATTTTTGGCCATGAAGGTGGCACCAGCTCCAAGAAACTCCCCCTACTTTTTATGAGTTTACTTGTAAATATAAGGATTATATGTCAAAGCTCTCTGTTCAGGTTGCTCATAAATAGAACCCGACAGATTAAAAAAAATACGGCATTAATTTTGCAGGATTTTAATGGTGTTTGGTTGTTTTGGTGAAAGAATTGTACATTGCCAATGTAATGTAGAACAATAATGCTTGCAATTTCCTCCCTGGTCCCTCTGTGCCTGACATACAGTGTTAAAGGCCTGTCCCTTTGCCACAACCAATCTTGTTCTTTGATGAGGAAGTGAAAATACTCCATCCAATTTCTCTATTTCATATCCAATCAGTTGGACTCACCAAATCAATGAGAGGAATAGATTGTGTGGAAGCACAGTCTCTTGCCCAGAGTGGGGAATCAAGAACTTAGAGGACATGGGTCGAAAGTGAAGTGGAAAAGATTTAATAGGAACATGAGGGTTAACGTTTTCACACAAATGGTGGTGGGTGTATGGAACAAGCTGCCAGAGGAGATAGTTGATGCAGGAATTATCGCAAAGTTTAAGTACATGGATAGGACAGGTTTAGAGGAATATGGGCCAACCATGGTAGGTAGGACTAGTGTAGCTGCGACATGTTGGTCGGTGTGGGCAAGTTGGGATGTAGGGCCTGTTTCCACACTGTATGACTCCACGACTCTATGACTAAAATGTGCACATTTGTCTTTGTTATCTCTTGCCTGTAATGCTTCCGATTCATATGAGAGAGCCCCTTTCTCAACAGCTAGAAAAATAAATGAATCTTTTGCAGTCAACATCATGTTGAGCATATGGATATGAAAAGGTCCCCTCTTTGTTTATAAGGTACATCCATGTTGGCAGTGTCAAATTATACATTTGCGTGGTGCATTTAATTAACCCTCTTCCATATTCGTTCTAATGGTTAAATAATTTGCAGGAATGTGTAGGAAGGAACTGCAGATGTTGGTTTAAACCGAAGATAGACACAAAAAGCTGGAGTAACTCAGCGGGACAGGCAGCATCACAGGAGAGAAGGAATGGGTAACGTTTCAGGTCGAGACCCTTCTTCAGACCGCATTACTCAAACCTCCAAGGAATTTCTCTTTCATTTTTCAGCCTAATGGCAACATGGCATTAATGATTTATGAGCTGATAAACTTCCAGGTGTGAGTCTGGAATCATTTTGTGTGAGTCTTAATTGGCTTTAATGTAAGGCACTGGTACCTGATTGAAATGCAGTTCTTTCATAGATACCTCGCCCACACAAAATGTACACTAATCTGACAAATTGAAAATGCTTAAATCCTTTATTAACATTACCTTGGGAGCACCTGATGAAAACATTAATTTTCTCTAAATTGTAGTCGGTAGAAAGCAGATTAAGACATATTGCCAGCTGTGTAATATTTCTCAATACCTCAAAATGAAAGTTGATTGTCCATTACCAGATGCAAAGCCACCATTGCTTTTGACTTTCTGCATCTCAAACTTCATTAGCAAGTAAATAAGCAAACATGGTAGCATGAAAATTGAAAGTAATGTGCATGAAATTCACAGAGCTCCTCACGTCATGTAAGTGTCATCTAAATAAACCCCTGACATCTTATCTTGTCTTCTGCCTTCCTTCACATCAGAGCATTAAACAGCAAGCAAAAAAGGACCCAGGACAGTAGGAATCATGCCTGAAGCTCACACAGCCGATTCACAGTGGCAGTTGTGAGCGGCTGATGCAGACAAATACTGACAAAGGCTCTTTCTCTTGTGTAGTCACAAAGCTAAGGCACCCAAGGCTCTTTTGCCTGCTTTAATAAAATGAAAAACTTTCTTGCTCATGCTAAGTTGTGATCCGTCACCTTGACTTGTACACTAAATGACCAATTCTGACTCCCTTGGATGTGTTCCACAGCAGGAAGAACCAAATTACGCATTACTACCAAACATATTTAAAGCTTGGGCAACTTTATATCAGACACCCTGCAGAAGAGTAGCCGATAGGTGTTTGAAATGGTATGATGCATCAGTTATTATAACATTTATCAATAGAAAGAGTGGGAAATTTATGTGAACGATTTAGTGATTTGATAAAGCTACCTTTACTCAGAACCTAATGGAACATAATAGTTAAAGCCTATTCATGGAGTTCCAATTATAGTTGCGTCGGTTCAAAGAACAATCTTGTTAAAGGATTTCCTGGGAGTATTAGTTCACAGAATGTGTAGTGAACTATGGTATAACAGCATTGCATGGAAACAGGTGTAAATGCAACAACTATTGCACAGAGAATGGTCTTTTATCCAGCATTCTTTATTATTTATTATTATTTATTTTCTCCATACTCTAAAAATTAAAGAATGGAAAATTAAAATACTCCGTTACTTGGCCCTTTAGTTTAGTTTATTGTCATGTGTACCGAGATACATTGAAAAACGTTTGTTGCGTGCTAACCAGTCAGCAGAAAGACAATACATGATTACAGTGTACAGATACAAGATAAAGGGAATAACGTGAATAATGCTTAGTGCAAGATAAAGTCCAGTAAAGTTCAATCAAAGATAGTCTGTAAGTCTCCAATTAGGTAGAGAAGCTCAGGACTGTTCAGTAGTTGTTGGTTGGATGTTAGTAGCATGGTTCAGTTGCCCGATAACAGCTGGCAAGAAACTGATTAGCTACTTTGATGTCGATTTGCAATACTATAAGATACAAGCTAGATTTAGGACTCTAAAGATGGGTTGCACCATGCTACATGCAGATTTGGCCTCACTGTTCTATTGTTCAACATGGATAGAAGTGCAGCAAAGAGCCTTGTGATGCACTCCCAGCCTAGATAGTGCATTAGGACAGCATGGACCAACTCCTGACTTTCAACCAGCTCTTTTGTTGGATGAGAGTTCCAGATGCACTAAAGATAGTCCATAACAACAGAGGAGAGGAGAGGCAAAATTCTGCACAGTCCCTATTTTCTACATTCTCTGAAGTAGCTCACACTGCATTTTATGAGAAGTGATTGAGAACATTTATCAAAGTTGTTGTTTGCAGATAACAAAGCAGCTCACTAGAGCCACACTTGCCTATTCTCCTCTCACTGGCATAAGAACCTACTCCTGTAGACGAAACAGGAGCTAATGACAATGCAACACAGTCAAAAACTCTTATTGTTCTCTATCTGTAAAATAAAAAAGTGGGATACTTGTAGCCTCACTAAATCTTTATAAAATAGACTGCCAAATTCGTCAATGGATGCCTAGAACTTAACCACTAATTGACTGTCATCTCCAGCAACTCATAGTTGATCAATAGCTTCAAGTTCCTCGACATCCATAGAACTAGCTACCTAATCTAGTCCTTCAACCCTGATGCAATGACCAAGAAAGTGCACAAATACGTTTACTTTCTTAGGCATCTGAGAAAATTCGGCAAGTCCACCAAGGATTCTCTTGTACTTTTAGACATGTGCTATAGAATATATTCTGCTGGAATGCACCTCAGCCTGGTATGGCAACTGCTCCGCACTTGACCCACCTGAATCTGCAGAGACTTGTAAACAAAGCACAGTCCGTTACTTCCTTCAATCCAGTCCAACTTCACGGTGTATTGCATCAGGAAGGCTGGAAGTATCTTCGAGGATCCCTCTGTCCCTGGGCAATTCCCTTTGCCGTCTTCAACCTATGTTAATATTGAAAGGTTGAAAGCTCGTTCATCCATACGAACAGCTTTTCCCATCTATTATACGACTTCTAAATCCATCACCACCTATACATCCCAATCCTGGAGGTGCTGGAACATAACTCCACTTGGTCTTAACTTCCACTTGGGACATAACTTGGTCTTAACTCCACTTCATTTGATTATTCCGTAATTGTACTTTCATATTCTTTTGTGCTACTCAGAATTTGCTGTACGATCTTGTACCATTTGGCAGTTGTGCACTCATGATTGTATGTACTTTTTTATCATTACCTTGCACCATTTAATGAACTTCACGTGAACAAGCAATTTCATTGCACCTTGGTGTATATGACAGAAACTAATCAGAAAAAGAAAGAAATAGTGAAATATTAACAAATGTTAAACATTTGGAGAAAAAAACAAGTATTTAAAAAAAAGTTAGCACTTTGACAGTTTTAAGTACGTTAGCTTCTGTAAGAATCCATGTAATGAATAGTTTTTTTTTCATACTAAATGCTTTTCAGAATTGTTAGATTATTTTCACGTACAGTGCTTGCAGATGTCCTTTATGTCAACACAACCTTCATAAGAAAATTCCACCCTCCTATGCTAGTTTATTAGTTTTTTCTCTCGATGCTGTTGTTGAAACATTTAACACATTTGAAATATTTTACTTGTAAAAGACTGTATGCACGTAAATTATTAGGCAGCTCAAGCTTATTTCTAGGAGCATTTAAAAAGTAGTAAAATGCATTTAGCTTTGTGGTTCTTTTAAAGTTCTGTGAGTGTAGATGCACATAAACTGTTAACACAGATAGCAAGTGATAATATACTGATAGGTCATGATTAAGATTGCTCCAGGTCCTGTTTGTATCTGACAATAATGTAATGATTTTAGCATCGAATGGTTTTCTTTTTAAGCACTGGTGATCCTTTATCAGGGGTTTATCTTTGAAAATTATGCAGTCCCTTGAAAAGAGAAAGGAAACAAAATGTGAATGTTCACACAGTCAGAAAAGAAAACAATCCAAAGAATATATTTGCATGATTGCAAATAAATGATTTCTCAGTGCTGTAAAAACATTGCATCTTGTTCAGGTTGATATAGCTCCAAAAGTAAACAACTCATTGGAAATTATAGTTTTTGGAAGTAAAGGCCTTCAACATATCTACTGCAGATCTATTTCACTCACATCCTTTTCGATATAAAAGGACACAAAGTGCTGGAGTAACTCAATGGGTCAGGCTGCATCCCAGGAGAACATGGATTGGTGATATTTTGGGATGGCACCCTTCTTCAGACCATCAAGCAGCATTTACTCACCAGTTGTGTAGGAAGAAATTGCAGATGCTGGTTTACACTGAAGATAGACACAAAAAGCCGGAGTAACTCAGTGGGACAGGCAGCATCTCTGGATAGAAGGAATGGATGACGTTTCGGGTTGAGATCCTTCTTCAGAATGAGAGTCAGGGGAGAGGGAGATACAGAGACAAGGAAGGGTAAGGTGTGAACAAAAGACATCAAAAGAGATATAGAACAAGGAAAATGTAGAATAGATCTTTGTTAGCTAAGAGAAGGTGACAACAAAGCAAACAGAGATAAAATGTAATCAGGGACAGTCAGACTGGTCGGAGAACTGGGAAGGGGAGGAATAGAGAGAGAGGGAAAGCAAGGGTTACTTGAAGTTAGAGAAATCAATATTCATACCGCTGGGGTGTAAGCTGCCCCAGCGAAATATGAGGTGCTGTTTCTCCAATTTGTGCTGGGCCTCACTCTGATAATGGAGGATGCCCAGGACAGAAAGGCCAGTATGGGAATGGGAGGGGGAGTTAAAGTGTTGAGCAACCAGTGAGATCAGGTAGGTTTAGACAGACTGAGCAGAGATGTTCAGCAAAACGATCGCCGAGCCTGCACTTGGTCTCACCGATATATAGGAGTCCACACCTGTAACAGCGGACACAGTAGATGAGGTTGCAGGAGGTGCAGGTAAATCTCTGCCTGAAAAGACTGTCGGGATCCTCGGATGAAGTCGAGGGAGGAGTTTTAACGACAAGTGTTGCATCTCCTGCCGTTGCAGGGGAAAGTACCTGCGGAGGGGATGGTTTGGGTGGGAAGAGACAAAGGGGCAAGGGGACCTCATATTTAACATCATGATCTTTATAAGATCACCTCATCCTCCTGTGCTCCAAGAAATAAAGTCCTAGCCTGCTCAACCTCTCGGTATTGCTCAGGCCCTCAAATCCTGGCAACATCCTTGTAAATCTTCTCTGCACCCAGTCCAGTTTAGCAACATCTTTCCAATAATGGGGTGACCAAAACTAAACACAAATACTCCAAATGTGGCCTCACTAATGTATTGTACAACTGCAAAATAACATTGCAACTTCTATACTCAGTTCTCTGACTGATGAAAGCCAATGTGCCAGAAGCTTCTTCACCACCTTCCTATCTACCTGTGGTGTCATTTTCAAGGAATTAATTCCCCCAATTCCACAACAATCCACAGCATTCTGCCATTCACTGAGATTGTCCTGCCCTGGTTTGACTTCCCAAAATGCAATACCTCACACTTATCTGTATTAAACTCCAGTAACCCTTCCTCAACTGTTCAAGATCCTGCTGCAATTTGTGATAACCATCTTCACTATCTATGATGCCACCCAATTTTATGACATTTGCAAACTTACTAATCATGCCTTATACATGCTCATCCTAATTTAACAGCCAAAGCCTAACAATAATTCCCTCTGTCATTGGTAGTCATCGGCTACAGTGTGAGCTATCTATAAAAATGCATTGCAATAACTCACTTTGGCTAATCTGATAGTAGCTCCCAAACCCATGACTTCTGTCACCAACAAGGGCAACAGATACATGTGAACACCAACACCTCCAAGCACCTCATCATCTTGACATGGAAAAATATTGATGATCCTTCAGTGTCACTGGATCTACATTTTGGAATGTCTCATGTAAAAAACATTCTTGGAATGTTTGATGGAAGGGTACATCAATACCAACGCTTAAAATGTGGATTGCAAGTATGTTGGACACCGCTCATCTTGAGGAAATGCGATTCCTCCTAATGGATAAATCAGACCAATTCATAACGAGTTGGTCTCCATTCGTCGTTTTTTTGGAATCATATGGTGCAACACAATTGTAAAAAATAACTGTTTCAGGACTGGACGAGGGTTGGTCAAGACTATAAATAATGATCTCCTCTTTTTTTCTTTTCTTCTCTCTATTCTCTCTCTCAACTTTTTTCATTTACTCGTTTTCTTTTTTCACACACTATATATTTCACATCTTTCTATCCTTTACTATCTAACTTCTTTTTCTTATTCTAATCTTTTTTCAGTGTAACAAAAAAAAAAAAAGAAGTTGTACATAAAATGTATTATGAAAATATATATTAGGCACTTTGGTGCCATATGATTGTACTTACTTCTAATAAAATAAAATATTAAAAAAAAAAAAAAAAAAAAAAAAAAACATTCTCAGTTAGCCTGAATGTTTAAAGAAGGCAAAGTTACTCAGGAGGGATTTTCTTTTATCGGACAAAAATTGTCTCCATATTTACATGTACAAATGACACACTACAGGAGCATTGCTCTGACAAGCAACTTTCAGCTGACTGGTTAGCAAGCAACAAAAGCTTTTCACTGCACCTTGGTACACGTGACAACAAACAAATCTAAATCTTCTATTCCGTTTAAGAAGATTTTCAAGTTTAAGTCACACTATAAATCAACATTAAGGCAGAAGACCTCGCAGGATGCCTCATCTGGTAATATTGATTTTAGACCCCCTCAGTCCATTGTCTGCATCAGGAGAATTTACAATGCAATAATATTCTGGAACATTCTTATTTTAATTCGTTTATCAGTTATTAATTGTGGGATATACTTGGCTGTGTTGTTTACCTGCATTTTTAATGTCTAGAAGCATTTCTGACTGTAGAAGATGAACAAAGCAGTTTTGCAGCATCCATCCACATCATTGTCATGGCACATTAAGTGGTGTCTGCTGTAGCTTGTATTCAGAGTAGTCAGATGAAATTTCCTTCTTCTGAAGCTGAGCAAAGTGTGGTAATGTTGCTAAGTGTTGAACAAAAATCCCTCTTTTGGTGCGTCCCTTGACTGCTCCAGGCAACGTTCTTATAAACCAGACAAGGAAAAAGCACCAAAAAGCTGAAGTATATATACTATGACAGGCTGAGAGGCTCAACTTCACTGGTAAACCTTCCCTTGAAGAGAGTCGCCTGTGGCAGTGACAATACCACACTTTGCTCAGCTTCAGAATCGGAAATTTTATCTGACGACTGCAATGAACGCAAGCCACAGTCAAAACCAGATAATGTACCATGACAATGCTGTCAGGGAAAAGCCTGCTTTCCCAATAATTTTTCCACATTTGAGACATTACTCGGAGCTGTCTGTAGATCAGAGGGATATCAAGCTGAAACAGGGAAAGATGCACTGACAGGGCAAAAGAGAAAAGTGCCTAACCAAGGCTATGCTCCAATGTTCTTTGATTAATAGAGGAAGAATAGTAATACAGATATGAAGCTAAATTAAATATGTTGTTCAGTGATGCATTTAAAGAGTTCTGGCCCATGTTGCAGCTTATGACTGGGAGAATATTGTACTTAACAGCAAGGTGGTGCATGATCTTTCTTGCAAAATATAAACCTCACTGAAATTACAAGACAATAATCTACTTTTTCACGTACAAATGATATGTAGAGGTCTGTTCTAAGAAATTATGAACTGTGATACAAATTTAAAGGGTCATAATAAATAATTTAAAATCTTTATACTTCTTGATCATTACTTCTGCTGAATACATTTCACTTATTAAATATAATTGTTCCATATTATGTTTTATTCAATATTTTTATCCTTCCATGAATTTGATGTCCTTTGGGTTACTTTTTTTAAATATGTGGTGATAATGAACATGTCTATCTGCTGTGGTATACATATTTTAGAGATCTGTAAAAGGACAGAATGTACTGCAATTGTGCTTATAAGTAACGAAATGTGTTGTAAATAAAGGTTCTGATCGTTAAACAAGTCAGAAGAAAAATGCAATGGTTAGCTGTTCAGTACAGAATCTTGTGATACCACCAGTTCACATTGCCCAGTCATGGAGATGTTGAATAGACTCTAGATGGACACAAAATGCTGGAGTAACTCAGTGAGACAGGCAGCATCTCTGGAGAGAAGGAATGGGTGACATTTTGGGTCTATTCACATCAACAGTTCAGTTTAGTTTATAGTCATGTGTACCGAGGTAGAGTGAAAAGCTTTCATTGCGTGCTAACCAGTCAGCACACAAATGAATAGCAACAATTAACTATATAATTTAAAATGTCGATAAATGATAGCGCATAATTTTTGTTTTGCTTTTGAACCAGGTTTTGGGAAATGGATCTGCACAGTGAAGCAGCAGTAGCGTTGCTGCCTTGCAGCGCCAGTGCCCTGGGTTCGATCCTGATTACAGGTACTGTCTCTACGGACCTTGTATGTTCTCCATGTGACCGCCTGGGTTTTCTCTGGGTGTTCCAGTTTCCCACCACATTTCAAAGACATGCAGTTGTGTGCGTTAATTGGATTCTGTAAATTATCCCCAGTGTGTCGGATGATGCTAGTTTATGGGTGATCGTGGTCGGTGCGGACTTGATTGGCTGAAGGGTCTGTTTCCACACTGTATCTCTAAAGTAAAGTAAAGTAAAGTAAACCAAACCAAACCAAGCCAAACCAAACCGAACTAAACTAAAGTAAACTAAACTAAACTGAACCAAACTAGGTGTACTCCATTGGCGATCTGCAATGAAGAAAATTCTCCAGTGTAGTGGGGTTTGGAAAGTATAGAATTGATAACAACAGCCGACAGTTTACCCAGTTGTGAGATTGGAGAGAGTTTAGTTGCAGGAAAAAGTGTCAGCTATTTAGTATGGTGACAAGGAGATTTTTTTGGATGCAGAATGTTGTAAATCTTTGAAGTTTTTCGCATCAGAGGGGTGTGGACATTAAATCATTGAGCATATTGTGGTGAGGGACAGTATTTTGGAAGTAAATGTAGGATATAATAGCCTTGAAACATGGATTTTACTTCGGAGTCATGTGAGTGACTATGTGAAGAAGGCCGTCCAGGCGCACGCGCGTCATCTCGTCAGACGCATTGCGCTGCGACCGCGGAAAGGAGGTACGCAACCTCCAAAAGGAAAACTATTAGGCCTATAGACTCGGACGAGTCCGAGCCAGAGATCATATCAGACAGAGTTTCTCAACTGGAATTCCTCATGGGCAAAATGATTTATAAAGGCAAACTCCAGAAGGAGTATAAATAACGCGGACTTAAAGAGCAACCGCATGGAACACCCAGGAGAGGTTCTGGGAAACGCTGGCTCAGATTTGAGCCAGTGACCGAAATGCCTGATGATGAAGATGAATATGTTGGCTGGTCTAGCACGGAGGCTGCAACAGAAATGTCTGAAAGACAATACAGACGCTGGTCTACAGGAGACCCAGAATATGGAGCAGCACCCAAATGTGGGCTGCCAGTATACAGCTCAATGGAAGAGCTTGATATACCCCAAAGAGGGGCAAAAAGGCGGAGGCCGATAAGAGAGGCATCGCATGAAATACCTGATGAAAAATGCCAGGTGAAACCCATTATGAGGAGGAATATCCAGAATACTCTGATAATAAATCTATTGAGGACCAGAGCGCAACACAAAAAAGGAAAGTACCAGGGCTGGCCCAAAAGTTCTCTAGACCCAGACACAAGGGACCACCTCTATCAGAGGATATAGCAGAAAGTATAAATTACCTGCTTTCCCATCATTTGGAAGATATTGTGAACAAATATGAACTCCTGCAAAATTGTGCTCTGCTAGCAGTTCCATCTGTTAACAGTGAAGTGTGGAGTTATATGGGCACTACAGTATGTGCTCAAGAAATGAGGTTACAGCGGGTACTAAGATTAATTGGGTCAAGCATTACGGCATTTGCCAGAGACCTGGAAGAAGGAAATGTGACAATGTTACAGCAGGATGTGATGGGAATGATGTGTAATGCACATTTTGAAATAAACTGTATTCGTAAAACTGCAATAAGACCTAACATACATCCTAAGTTTGCAGGGCTCTGTAAACCATCTAATATACAATTGCCACACTTACTCTTTGGAGAAGAGCTAGCCAAAAAGCTGAAGGTTCTCAACGAAGAATCAAAAACTATCGGGATGATGAAACCACCGATGTTTGGCAGCATAGCTAGAAGGCAATATCCATATCGAAGGAGAACTGGTGAAGGAACAAGTCGCTCGTACCCACATACACGATATTGGCGTGCGACCTCAGGACGTGGAGGACATGGTATAAGGGGCAAGGTACAAAAAGTGACACCAGGAAACCCTGAGGTAGGTGGTTCTGGTTCTGAGAGAAACATATCAGATGAGCCCTACTCACAAATTGGGGGAAGGTTACAATTCTTCCTAAAAGAATGGCAACTAATAACATATGATGCATATATACTGTGCAGTATAATGGGGTTTAGAATTGAATTCTACCAAAATGAAAATCCCCCTACTCAACATATTCCAAGACGAATACATTCTTTCTCTAAAGAAGAGATTAGAATCATTCAAGTAGAAATTGACTTATTGAGTAAAAAAGGGGTGATTGAGAAAACAACTTATCAAAACCACCAGTTCATATCTAGTATTTTCTCTAGACCAAAAAAGGATGGTGGCTGTAGACTCATTTTGGACCTGACAAGTCTTAATCCTTTTGTACAGTAGATTCAATTCTGGCGTATCACTGCATTTTGATTGACTCTGTGAGTGAAAAACACTTTTGTACAGTATAAACATTTCAAAATGGAGACATTTACTAATGCTTTGCAGAATGCTATATGGCAAGCATAGATCTCCAAGATGCATATTACTCTGTGGCCGTGCATGTTAAAGATCGTAGATATTTGAAATTTGTCTGGATGACTCAATTGTGGCAATTCAGAGGAAGAGGACTTAACTTTCTGTTGCCTTTCCCCACAGTGGACATTTTTGATTCTGTTGTGGGGGGATGTTTGTGTTGAACTCTATAATGTGTTGTGTCCATTTTCTTTCTTTATTTATTTTTAACCTTTTTCTATGGTTTGTATGTAAATTTATTATTTAATTTATGTAAAGCACTTTGGTGTCAATGCAAGTTGACTTAAAATGTGCTATATAAATAAAGCAATAATAATAATAATAATAATAATTCAAAGCATTGCATAATGGTTTAACCTCAGCCCCTAGATTGTTTACAAAACTGCTAAAACCAATCTTAGCATTGTTAAGAGCCCAAGGCCATTTGATAATGGCTTATTTGGATGACATTTTAATTGTGGGTGACACTGAAGCCATAACAACAGCATCAGTTTTAAAAGTCAAACTAACATTTCAAAAGTTGGGCTTCGTGATCCACCCAGATAAATCCAGACTGACACTAAACAAAATAATTGATTACTTGGGGTCACTATTAATTCAGAGCACGTGACAGTGACTTTACCCAAGGACAAAAAGCTGCAGCTTATTGAGGGTTGTAAGGAACTAATTGCAGGGAAACAACCATCAATCAGCCAAGTGGCAAGGCTACTTGGCAAACTAATTGCTTCTTTTCCAGCTGTTCAGCTTGGCCCACTGCATTATCAGCAGCTGCAGCGAGCAAAGGTATTGGCTTTGAAAAGACATTCTGGTCATTTCGATAAACCCATGCAACTACCAAACACAGCAATTGAGGATATAAAATGGTGGATTAAAAAGTTGATTGTTCTTACAGAAAAATTATGATTGAATCACCAGCTATCATCTTACTGACTAGGTTGGGGAGCTGCTGATGACATCTCAAGCTGTGGAGGTAGATGGAATGCAGAAGAAGAACCTTTGCTTGAGACACATGGCATTAATTATCTTGAATTATTAAGTGTATTTCATGGCTTGAAAGCCCTTTGCCGCAAGGTACAAAATTTGCATGTACAGGTTCAGATTGACAACACTACGGCAGTGGCATATGTCAATCATATGGGTGGAATCAAGTCAGAAGCATGTGACAGATTGGCAAACATGATTTGGCACTGGTGCATTAAGAAATACATTTGGCTTTCTGCAATTTACCTACCAGGTAAATTCAACATAATTGCAGACACTAGGTCACAAACTTTTAATGACAATACAGAGTGGATGTTAAATCGTGACATTTTCCATAAAATTGTGAAAAGATTTGGGAAACCAGAAATTGACTTGTTTGCATCCAGATTGAACCACCAGTTACCTCAATATGTTTCGTGGGAACCAGATCCAGGTGCAACAGGGGTAGACGCGTTTACGTTAAATTGGGGTGGAATGTTCCTATATGCATTTCCTCCTTTTTGTCTGATCAGTGGGTCTACAGAAGATCAAACAAGATAATGCTTCAGGATTGTTGGTGGTTCCAGACTGGCCCACACAACCATGGTATCCACTAGTGTTAAAAATGATGACAGAACCTATAATGCATGTCTCGAGACAAGAAAACCTACTCGTGCACCCTGTAACTGGTGATTTTCATCCTTTACATAATCGTATTGATTTGTTGATTTGCATATTCTAAAAAGACCATATGTTGGAAGAAAACTATCAGATCGCACTATGGATGTAATTGCAGGATCCTGGAGGGATAGTACCCAGAAGCAGTACATTTCTTACATTAAGAAATGGGAGCAGTTTTGTTCAACACAAAATATTTCTTACCGCACTGCAGACACTTCAGATGTGGTAGAATTCTTGTCAACATTACATTTTGATGCTAATTTAAGTTATAGTGCGATCAATACGGCAAGGAGTGCTTTGTCGGCATACTTATCGAGACCATCTGAACAACAAGTTTTAGGATCAGACCCGTTGATTTGTAGATATATGAAGGGCATCTTTAATGCTAAACCTCCCAGACTGAGATATACAGAAATCTGGAATGTGAAGGATGTACTAACACTGCTTAGGGATTGGGATCCCATCTCAAATTTGTCTTTAGACAAAATCACCATGAAAGTAGTCATGTTAATGGCTTTAGTCTCAGCCCAAAGAGTACAAACATTACACAAGTTACGGGTAGACAGAATGGGAATGACAACAGAGAAAATTACATTCTATGTCTATGACCTGCTAAAACAGAGCAGACCAGGAGTCTTGGGGTGTAACTTGTTTTTTTTCAGCATATCTTTCAGATCAAAGACTATGTGTAATTACATATTTGAAACACTACATTGAGACCACCAAGCACCTTAGAGGTGTAGAATCTGCATTATTTATCAGCCATAAAAAAACACACAAAAAAGTGTCCACACAAACAATTTCAAGATGGCTGAAAAAGGTGCTATTGGATTCAGGAATTGATACTGACAAATTTAAATCTCATTCCACCAAGGCGGCAGCAACATCGGCGGCCAAGGATTTGGACGTTCCTATAGACCATATCCTAGCGGCCGCAGGATGGGCAAATGAAAGGATGTTTCACAAGTATTACCACAAAGAGATTGCAGACCCTGGTGTATTTGGTGGTACTGTTTTGGATTCAGTATTAAATGTCCCTAGTGATTAATATGGGACACATAATGTTTATCATAAAATAAACCATTAACTGATTAAACAAATGTTATGGTTGCATGCTATTGACTGTTTTTCACTCAGAGTCAATCAAAATGCAGTGATACGCCGGAATTGAATCTACGGCCTGAAATCACAGAAGCTTTAAAATCTTCACATAGTCACTCACGTGACTCCGAAGTAAAATAGTAAGATTAAACGAGAACTTACCAGTTTGAAGTTTGATCTTTATTTTATAAGGAGTTACGTCGAGGGACTACGTGCCCTCCGCTCCCACCCTAATAAAGATCAAAGGTAAGTTAGGTTTTGTATCACGTAGCTTACTATTATGCTTCGGTATATATCATCTGTGGTTTCACACCGCTGCTTAGAAGTTTGACGCGCGTGCGCCTGGACGGCCTACTGCACGTAGTCCCTCGACGTAACTCCTCATAAAATAAAGATCAAACTTCAAACTGGTAAGTTCTCGTTTAATCTTACTATTAACTGTCATTGACTAGACATTCAATGTGGTTTACTGCTGGATTTATTTCTGATGATTGAATTGTTACTGCACATATTCAAAAGTAAATTTCTTCTGTTAGTCCACCCAAAATATTAATGTATAATAAATATGCATCTGAAAACCAAATTGAAGGGAAAAATAACATTGATTATTATCTCAAAATTCAAATTATCTTGAGAAAATATAGATTAATTTATGAGTAAAAGTGGAAATGTTAGTTGTACACCAAACAATCTCATCACTCTGAATGGCTTCTGATGTGTACATTTACCTATTGCCAGCTGTACAAGACTAGGAGTTTGCTGAGTGTTCAGTAGAAATAAATATCATTGGTTGCATGGTCATTGGTTGCAAGGGTGGCTGCAGTGGTGCAGCGGTAGAGTTGCTGCCTTACAGCACTTGCAGCGCCGGAGATCCAGGTTCGATCCCAACTATGGGTGATGTCTGTATGGAGTTTGTATGTTCTCCCCGTCACCGCGTGGGTTTTCGCCGAGATCGGTTTCCTCCCACACTCCAAAGACGTACAGATATGTAGTTTAATTGGCTTGGTGTATGTGTATATTGTCCCTAGTGTGGGTAGGATAGTGTTAATGTGCGGGTATCACTGGTCCGTGCAGAATCAGTGGGACGAAGGGCCTGTTTCCCCACTCTATCTCTAAACTAAATTAAACTAAACTAATATAAAGCATTAAGTTTTGTTTCTATTTCTAAATGCTATGGGTAAGATCTAAAATGCTGGATTACAAAGAAGAAAAGAGGAGTCATCTTGTTAAAGGACTGGAAAAAATATCATCTCTCTGAGGTACCTGATCTATTATTATTCTATCATTATTTTCACTATCACCTGGAAAATGTTTAAAAGTGAATAAAATCATTTGATGTTTTTATCAATAAAAGAAGCAATAAGCTGACCAGTACTTTCATTGGATTGGCATGTCAACAACTGGGAACATTATCATAAAATGCCAGGGAATTCCCCAATGGGCTGATGGTGACTTGGATTTTGTGACAGTGAAATCACAGTAGCTTCAAGTAAGCCCTGCATTCCCTCTCTCTCCATCCCTCCCCCACCCAAGTCACACCAGCTTTTCATTCTGACCTAACAAACAGACAACGATGTCCTGTTTCCTTTATCATTGTTACTTTTTTGCATAATCTTTAATCCATTAGTTCTATATCTCTCCACATCTTCGTCTATATCTCTTGTTTCCCTTTCCCGTCACTTTCAGTCTGAAGAAGGTTCTTGACCTGAAATGTCACCCATTCCTTCTCTCCAGAGATGCTGCCTGACCCGCTGAGTTACTCCAGCATTTTGTTTCTATCCTCAGTTTAAACCAGCATCTGTAGTTCCTTCTTACCTAATTGCCCTCTTTCAACCCAGTCATGCTATCCATCTCATGAAATCCCTTTTATTCTTAAACTCCCTCCTCAGCTATGTTTACATTTCCTCATCATCTCCCTTCTCATTATCATCCTCTTTTTACTTCCAGTGAGTGGTTAAAGGGAATGGGAGTTGAAGAGTCTTGATGGGAGAATCAAAGTTGGGATTAATGTAGGATTAATATACGTGCTATTTGGCACAGACTGTTCTGTTTGGCACAGACGACATGGGCTGAAGAGCCTGCTTCTGTGCTTATCTCAGTTTGACTATGACTCTACCCATTGAACTTAGTTGGGCTGCCTACAAAGCATCTGGCCTAGCATGTTCTTTCTAGTAGTAGTGGAGTTGGGGATGGCATCAAACAGGAAATTGAAAATGCGTGCAACAAAGGTAAAACAGTTATAATGGGTGACTTAAATCTACATATAGATTGGGTGAATCAAATTGGCAGGGGTGCTGAGGAAGAGGATTTCTTGGAATGTATGCAGGATAGTTTACTATACCAACATGTAGAGGAACCAACGAGAGAGCAGGCTATTCTAGACTGGGTATTGAGTAATGAGAAAGGGGTAGTTAGCAGTCTTGTTGTGCGTGGCCCCTTGGGCAAGAGTGACCATAATATGGTTGAGTTCTTCATTAGGATGCAGAGTGACATTGTTAATTCAGAAACAAGGGTTCTGAACTTAAAGAAAGGTAACTTTGAGGGTATGAGACGTGAATTGGCCAAGATTGACTGGCAATTGATTCTTAAAGGTGGATATGCAATGGAAGGCATTTAAAGACTGCATGGATGAACTACAACAATTGTTCATTCCAGTTTGGCAAAAGAATAATCAGGGAAGGTAGTGCATCCATGGATAACAAGGGAAATCAGGGATAGTATCAAAACAAAAGATGAAGCGTACAAATTAGCCAGAAAAAGCAGCCTACCAGAGGACTGGGAGAGTCCAGCAGAGGAGGACAAAGGGCTTAATTAGGAAAGGGAAAATAGATTATGAAAGAAAACTGGCAGGGAACATAAAAACTGACTACAAAGGTTTTTATAGATATGTGAAGAGAAAAAGATTAGTTAAAACAAATGTAGGTCCCTTGCAGTCAGAAACAGGTGAATTGATCATGAGGAACAAGGACATGGCAGACCAATTGAATAACTACTTTGGTTCTGTCTTCACTAAGGAAGACATAAATAATCTGCCAGAAGTAGCAGGGGACCGGGGGTCAAATGAGATGGAGGAAGTGAGTGAAATCCAGGTTAGCCGGTAAGTGGTGTTAGGTAAATTGAATGGATTAAAGGCCGATAAATCCCCAGGGCCAGATAGGCTGCATCCCAGAGTACTTAAGGAAGTAGCCCCAGAAATAGTGGATGCATTAGTGATAATTTCTCAAAACTCTTTAGATTCTGGCGTAGTTCCTGAGGATTGGAGGGTAGCTAATGTAACCCCACTTTTTAAAAAGGGAGGGAGAGAGAAAACGGGGAATTACAGACCAGTTAGTCTAACATCGGTAGTGGGGAAACTGCTAGAGTCAGTTATTAAAGATGGGATAGCAGCACATTTGGAAAGTGGTGAAATCATTGGACAAAGTCAGCATGGATTTATGAAAGGTAAATCATGTCTGACGAATCTTATAGAATTTTTCGAGGATGTAACTAGTAGAGTGGATAAGGAAGAACCAGTGGATGTGTTATATCTGGACTTTCAGAAGGCTTTCGACAAGGTCCCACATAAGAGATTAGCATACAAACTTAAAGCACACAGTATTGGGGGTTCAGTATTGATGTGGATAGAGAACTGGCTGGCAGACAGGAAGCAAAGAGTAGGAGTAAACGGGTCCTTTTCAGAATGGCAGGCAGTGACTAGTGGGGTACCGCAAGGCTCAGTGCTGGGACCCCAGCTATTTACAATATATATTACTGATTTGGACGAGGGAATTGTAGATGATATATGCATGTGACCCTTAATATAGTTACCTCATCACTACTAACCACTCCCCATATCACAAGTATAATTACAACCTCCCCACCCACATATCGCTCTCTAGTTTCCGTGACAGACCACGTACAGCTAGTGCTCTCTGTAATGCCACAGTATGAATAAAGGAAGTAAAGTCACAGTGTGTTGATAACACTTCTTTACAGGAATTGAATGCAATACTCCAAGTTTGCGGATGACCCGAAGCTGGGGGGGAAGGGTTGGCTGTGAGGAGGATGCTAGAAGGCTGCAAGGTGACTTGGAAAGGCTGGGTGAGTGGAAAATGCATGGCAGATGCAGAATAATGTGGATAAATTTGAGGTTATCCACTGGTGGAAAAAACAGGAAAGTAGACTATTATCTGAATGGTGGCCGATTAGGAAAAGGGGAGATGCAACGAGACCTGGCTGTCATGGCACACCAGTCATTGAGAGTAGGCATGCAGATGCAGCAGGCAATGAAGAAAGCGAATGGTATGTTAGCATTCATAGCAAAATGATTTGAGTATAGGAGGTTCTACTGCAGTTGTACAGGGTCTTGGTGAGACCACACCTGGAGTATTGCATACAGTTTTGGTCTCCTAATCTGAGGGAAGACATACTTGCTATAGAGGGAGTACAGAGAAGGTTCACCAGACTGATTCCTGGGATGTCAGGACTTTCATATGAAGAAAGACTGGATAGACTCGGCTTGTACTCGCTAGAATTTAGAAGATTGAGGGGGGATCTTATAGAAACTTACAAAATTCTTAAGGGGTTGGACAGGCTAGATGCAGGAAGGTTGTTCCCGATGTTGGAGAAGTATAGAACAAGAGGTCACAGTTTAAGGATAAGGGGGAAATCTTTTAGGACCGAGATGAGAAAAACATTTTTCACACAGAGAGTGGTGAATCTGTGGAATTCTCTGCCACAGAAGGTAGTTGAGGCCAGTTCATTGGCTATATTTAAGAGGGAGTTAGATGTGGCCCTTGTGGCTAAAGGGATCAGGGGGTATGGAGAGAAGGCAGGTACAGGATACTGAGTTGGATGATCAGCCATGATCATATTGAATGGCGGTGCAGGCTCGTAAGGGCCGAATGGCCTACTCCTGCACCTATTTTCTATGTTTCTATCGACCTAAGGAGAAAGAAAATATTGGGGATTTGCAATAGCTCACTGCAGGTCAGAGTATTACCGGCAAGATTCAAACTTTGTTGCAATGCCATAATCGCTGTTGTGGCGGAAGCTCCACATTATATGTACCTGATTCACTGCTGTTTCTCCCCAACAGTGTTCCTGCAGCTCATTGATCTTCTTATTGACTCTATGGTTGGAACTGTTTACTTAGCACCCTGCCGGCAACAGCATGTCGATATTGATGTTCTTGATGAATTATTATTGAAGACAGAAAATTACCACCATTGACCATGTCTACTGTGGAATTAATGTTTGCAAATGAGAAAATTTGTATCAAAAGAGATTGGAAATTCAGTAAGCTTCACCTTTTGCTAAAGGCGATATTCAACAGGTCTAGTGGTCTAGAATTAATACAGTTCATTGTTGAGTCATGTCTTGGAACCAACACTGGATCCATCTTTTGTTCCTATATTCATAATTGTGCCATTTATCATTCACCTTCCTTCCTTTTCTCATCTAATCACTCCCACTCTCCACTTTGGAGAGTTCAAAAGTGAAGGAAAACATTCAAAATTCTCCTTTTGTACTTCATCCTATTCTTTGAAATTAATGGTCGTGGGATTCCCTCTCTCCCCCTCTCTCCCCCCCTCTCCCCCCCTCTCCCCCTCTCTCCCCCTCTCTCCCCATCTCTCCCCCTCTCTCCCCCTCTCTCCCCCTCTCTCCCCCTCTCTCCCCCTCTCTCCCCCTCTCTCTCTTCCTCTCTCCTTCTATCTCTTTCTCTCCCACACTATATTTCTCTCTTGCTGCTATAAGGTGGGATAAAGTGCCTTCTACACTTCTGCAATACAGCATTTTCCCTTGAAAACAGGGAAAAATATGATTTTATTGATAACAAAACTTGCACACATTCTTGTGCATTCCCCCAGTTTGAGAATCTCTCATTTTGAATGTAAATGCTAAATTGAGCTAATGAACCTAAAAACTTTAACAAACTAATTCAGGTACTGTGCTATGTCCTGCAGGCATCTCGTGTCCTTTTGGACTCAATATTGAGTTAAATAAATTCAGATAATGTGCATTTCTTTCATCTTTTGTTTTTACTTCCATCAGACTTTCCATCAGTCTTCCATTGGTAGTTTCAGATAATAATTCTGCTTCTCCCATTTACGCTACTTCCAAACATGACATCCAATTTCATTACTTGTTCCATCATCAGCCTTTTTGCCTTACATCATCATTAGGCTTGTCATTCTCCTGCCTTTCACCTCATCAGACATGCAGTTTTGTTCTCTCCCCCATTGTCTATTTCTCTTCATCTTATACCCTGTTTGATTTGTCTCAGCACTGAAGAAACAATAGGCTTTCTGTGCAAGTATATACAACATCTAACAGGAATACATCTGTGTATATATTAACAAACCATGCATGATGCACCAATTAAGATTTTACTTTAATTTTTGCAATATTCATTTCTTCACTTGTTTCAGCTTATTTTGGATCAGAGGGATGGAGAAGATCTTGATAACACCCTTGTTCAGCATTTTATAACAGCATTTTGGGGATTTTATTTGTATAACTTTTTTAACTAAGATTTTTGTAATTGGGCTGGTTCCCAGGCAATTGTCATCATGCTTCAATCCTTCTGGGTATGAATTTTAACAATTACTTTAATATTTAGCCAATTGTTGTGCTTAATGCTCCAGTCAGTTCATGAATCTGTTGAAATGTTTACTCCTAAGATTATGTTGTCAAGCTGGTAGGCTGCAGAGAACATTTACGAGGAGGTTGCCAGGACCCGAGGGCCTGAAGTATGGTGGGAGGTTGAACAGGCTCGGACTATAATCCTTGGAGTACAGGAGGATGAGGGATGATCTAATAGAGGTGTACAAGATTATGTGGAATAGATAGGGTAAATGCACAGTCATTTGCCCAGAGTAGGCAAATCAAGACTGGATGACATAGGTTGAAGGTGAGGAGATTTAATAGGATCCTGAGAGGTAACTTTTTAACTCAAATGGCGGTGGGTATATGGAATGAATTGTCGGAGGAGGTAATCAATGCAGGTATTATCATAATAGATAAGGGATATTTGTACAGGTACATGGCTAGAATAGGTTTAGAGGGTTATGGGCCAAGCCTGGGCAGGTGGGAATTAGTGTAGATTGGTTATGTTAGTTGGTTTGGGCATGTTGGGCTGAAGGACCTGTTTTGCTGTGTGACTATACATACTCTGCCAAATTTTAAGATGCCTTCTTTTGTGTAAACTTACTTGTACTAGATTGCTTTAGTCTTGGGCTACATACAAGGATCATCTTAGTCAAGTTTGTTTTACATATTGCCATTTAAAAACAAAATTTGTTTTCAAGTAACACATTACATTTCTTTTTGAGATTTATAAAATCATGAAAGGAATAGATCGGGTCGATGCAAAGGGCACTTCTTGCCCAGAGTAGGTGACTCGAGGAACAAAGGACATAGGTTTAAGGTGAAGTGGAAAAGATTTAATATGAATTTGAGGGGTACTTTTTTTACACAAATGTTGGTGGGTGTATGGAACAAGCTGCTAGAGGAGGTAGTTGAGGCAGGGACTATCCCAACATTTAGGAAACAGTTAGACAGGTACATGAATAGGACAGGTTTGGAGGGATATGGACCAAACGTGGGCGGGTGGGACTAGTGTAGCTGGGACATTGTTGGCTGGTGTGGACAAGTTGGGCCAAAGGGCCTGTTTCTACACTGTATCACTCTATGACTCTAAGCCCAAGCAATATATAGCCAATGGAAAACTCTTGAAATACAGTAATGCATATAATATAGGAAACATGGTCAATACTTTTTTGCACAACATAATATCTGAGATAATATTAAATTTTCCAATTGAAATTATTCAATGGGGATCATTTACGTTTACCTGAGACACGACCATTCAAAAGAATACACCTTTTATCGCATTGTTTCAGCGTTGCACTGGTCTTCTTAGAATTTGTACTCTGGTGTGCTCAAATGTATAATTTACATATAAACATAGACAATAGGTGCAGGAGTAGACCATTCAGCCCTACAAGCCAGCACCGCCATTCAATGTGATCATGGCTGATCATCCACAATCAATACCTCGTTCCTGCCTTCTCCCCATATCCCTTGATTCCGTTAGCCCTAAGAGCTCTATCTAACTCTCTTTTGAATGCATCCAGTGAATTGGCCTCCACTGCCTGCTGTGGCAGAGAATTCCACAAATTCACAACTCTCTGGGTGAAAATGTTTTTCCTCATCTCAGATCTAAATGACCTACCACTTATTCTTAAACTGTGGCCTCTGGTTCTGGACTCCCCCAAGGTCGGGAACACGTTTCCTGCATCTAGAGTGTCCAACCCCTTAATAATTTAATATGTTTCTATAAGATTCATCACACACTCATCTCCCCGCTACCTTCAGGTAGAAGGTACAGGGGCCTGAAGACTGCAACGTCCAGGTTCAGAAATAGCTGCTTCCTCATAGCCATCAGGCTATTAAACTCAGCTGAAACAAATCTCTGAACACTAATAGACCATTATCTGTTTATTTGCACTTTATCTGCTTATTTATTGATGTGCGTATATATTTATATAATGGTATATGGACTCACTGATAAGATATGTTCTGTATTCGTGCCTACTATATTCCATTGTGCTGATGCAAAGCAAGAATTTCATTGTCCTATCTTGGACACATGACACTAAACTCTCTTGTCTTGACTTGACAGTCAAAAGCACAAAACTGCTTTGCTTTTGGCTCCATGTGTATAATTGATAAGTTTTGAAGTCTGAATGAAAACTTTGAAATTGACATATGGTGCAAACCAGACACCAGAGAGGAGTCCGTTCTTCGAACAATTTATCAAAGTGTGTCAAAGAATATATGCAATTTGTGTCAAAGTCCATCCTGCCAAAGCTGTGAATGTAGTGACACTGTTAGACAGGATGCTGAAGAAGGTGTTTAGCATGTTTGGCTTCATCGGTCCCGCCGTGGACAGAGGACCCGCGCTGTAGACCGGAACCCGCCCGTAAGGCTCAGCTTGCCCCCTGAGGATCGAGGTCCCACTCTGTGGACTGGGAAGCACCTGGAGGCCCATCCCACCCTCCAAGAGTGGTCGGAGTCGGACAGTGGGCAGGTAAGTGGACCGTCTGCAGGCAGTGCAGTACTTCATAGTGAAGTGAGCCGCCAGATGCCCTGAAACAACCCGGGGCTAGGCTGAACCGGGCGCCGCTCCAAGAGGCTGAGCACCTGGACTAGACGTGGCCTACGGCGGTGGAGCAGCGGCGGAGGATGCCACGGCCAAGCAAGGCCAGGCCGATTTTGCAACGGGCTTTCATGGTCAGGTCAAGAACTATGCATACAACAACTGGGACTTGAAAATGGCACCAAACTTGCAACACTATAAACTATCTTAGTGTACTGCTGGTATACACTTGTACGGTATCTGAGATGCTTATCTAAGATGTATCTAAATACTTATGTATGGTGTTACTGAACTGTATACAAAATGAATTTCACTGTACCTCGGTACATGTGACAAATAAAGTACCATATCATACAATAAAGGCATTAGGAAATCATGTCACTGTCGCACAAGACATTATTCGTTCATTTCGTTCAGACCGAAAGGTCTGAATGACAAATAAAGGATTCAATTCAATTCAATTCAATTAAGGCCACATATGGAGTTTTAGCCACAGGTCTGGTCGGCTTGCTATAGGAAGGGTGTTATTAAATTGGAAAAGGTGAAAAAAGATATAAAAGGGTGTTGCTGGTTCTGGAATATTTGACATAATGAGAGGCTGAATAGTGACCATGTAGAGGTTTATAAAATTACGAGGGAAAAAGCAACTGTCTTTTCCTCAGGATGGGGGGGGGGGGGGGGGGGGGGGGGTGGCGGGGGGGTGTGTGTGTTTAAATCTGTGTATTGGTTTGTGGTGAGAGAGGACATTTTTGAAAACGGCCTGAGAGGCAACTTTTTCATTCAGAGGGAGGTGGGTATATGGAATGAGCTGCCAGAGGAAGTTGTAGAGATTTGTGCAGCTACAATGTTTTAAAGACTTTTGGATAGGTACACAGGTAGAAAAGGAATAGGAAAGAACTGCTGATGCTGGTTTAAATCGAAGATAGACACAAAATGCTGGAATAACTCAACTGGACAGGCAGCATTTCTGGAGAGAAGGAATGGGTGACATTTCAGGTCAAGACCCTTCTTCAGTCTCTCCTTCTCTCCTGATATGCTGCCTGTCCCACTGAGCTACTCCAGCATTTTGTGTCTATCTTAGATAGGAAAGGTGTGGACTATTTTCAGACAGTGGGGTTAGCTCAGATACACAACTTGGCTGACATGGATGATGTGAGTCATTGTTCCTGTTTTGGTTCGATAGTACCCTGTAATGTTATGTCTCCATGTATGCCAATTCTGGCAGCTGAAGCAGGGACAGATTGAAGTTGCCATGAAGCTCAAAGTGGGAAGGTGGGATTAGATACGGTGATACCAATATATGCTTTAGATTTTAGACTTTAAAGATGGTGATGCCATCCTTGCCTTGTAAAAATATTTTTTTGTGAATGTCTAGACGTTGCTCCCTAGCAATAGTTTATTCTCCGCTGTGTCCTGGTGATTTATTCTATCCTTAAGGGCAAAAGGGAGAAGGAAAATCTGGGGATAAAAAGGAAATATGGGATTTAGGCATGGAGATGAGCATACAGATTGGGGAAAGGGGCAGAGTGACTCAGGTGGTGGGAGATATGGGAGAAATTTCTGCCAGAGTGAGCCATCCGCAAGTTGGAAGAACAGCACCTCATATGCCGCTTGGATAGCTACAACCCAACGGAAAGAACATTGTGTAGGAAGGAACTGCAGAAGCTGGTTTAAACCGAAGATAGACACTAAATGCTGGAGTAACTCAGCGGGACAGGCAGCATCTCTGGAGAGAAGGAATGGGTAATGTTTCAGGGCAAGACCATTCTTCATCATCGTCTATATCTCTCGTTTCCCCTTTCCATGACTTTCAGTCTGAAGAAGGGTCCCGACCCGAAACGTCACCCATTCTTTCTCTCCAGAGATGATGCCGATCCTGCTGAGTTACTTCAGCTTTTAGTGTCTATCTTCGGTAAGAATATTGAAGGACACAAAGTGCTGGCATAGTTTAGTTTACTTTAGTTTAGTTTATTGTTATGTGTACCGAGGTACAGTGAAAGGTTTTTTTTGTAACTCAGCGGTTCAGGTAGCATCTCAGGAGAGCAAAGTTAAGCAACTTTTTGAGTTGGGACCTTTCATCAGGACATTGAATTCTTCAACGATGGATAATAATTTTCTACTCCTTATCAATTTGTACCCATCTAGATTCTTGCAAACTGTTGAGTCATCATATACTTTAATTACTAGATGACAAACTACGCAAAATAATTCCTACTACACTGGTGGGGTTCACCAATGCCAGAGCTTCAGAGTTCTCCCCAGGGCAATATGTCCAGCACAGAGACAGACACAAAATGCTGGAGTATCTTAGTGGGGCAGGCAGCATCTCTGGAGAGAACGAATGGGTGATGTTTCAGGTTGGGACCCTTCTTGAAAAGGAAAGTCATGGGAAAGAGAAACGAGAGATATAGATAATGATGTTTGACACAGTGCAGAGGCTTGAATCAGGGTTAACCAGCTCCATTGGTTAGTCATGATATCACACATGTGCTTGTCAGCCAACTCTCGAAACAATGATGCTCGACGACAACAAGCATTTTCCAGGAGGACAGAAAAAAATGTTTCAAGGATATCTTCAAAACCACCTTGGAAAAATGTCATATCTTCACAGATTCATGTGAACACCTAACTCAAGACTGCTCAAACAGAGGTGACTGTGAATATTTCATTCATTTGTGGTATATCTTTCTATGCTACTGTCCATATGACGTTTCTCTTGCCCCTGATTCATAGTCTGAAGGGGGGTCTCGACCTGAAACAACACCTATTGTTTTTCTCCAGAGATGCTGCCTGACCTGCTGAGCTACTCCAGCCTTTTGTGTCTATCTCAAAGTAACAGAGATTTATATGGGAGGGTACCATTGTAATCAGAGACTCTTGTTTTGGGAGCATATGGCAGCTAAACATAAGCAGTGTAAGGAATGTGTAAGAACCCATGAAATCTCACCTACCTGTCTGAAGAAGGGTCTCGACCCAAAACTTTGCCTATTTCTTCTCTCCATAGATGCTGCCTCACCTGCTGAGTTCCTCCAGCATTTTTGTCTACTTTCACCTCCCTGTCATATATGTTTGATGTCTTGTGAATAGGGTCTGTGGGTTCTGGTTAAGACTCAGCAATTACCTCAGAATGCACAGAACTGCAGTGGAAGCAAGCCATCTTTTTCCCCAAATGTTTGCCTAATATCTCTAAATAATACATCACATTTTTTTACATATTTATTGCACATTATAAAACAATCATACTATAGTGTATCAAGCATATTATAACTTTAAACTAAAATGAATTATTGAACAGCTATAATATTACATCATCATCTGAACAAATAATAGCAATAACAGCATGAACATTAAGAATAGTCAGCATTGCATTGTGTGTGGGAGGTCCTGTGTCAATAATTTGATTGGGTTTTTATAAGGAGGTGACAAAGATGATTGATGAGGGTAGGAAAGAGGATGTTATCTGCAAGGATTTAAGTAAAGCATTTGACAATGCCCCTCAGATTGTCTAGTCCAGAGGATTGTCACATGAGATCTATTGTGAGTTGGTAAATTGGACACAAAATTGACTTGGCCATTATGACAATGGGGGTAGATATGGTGGTTTGGTATTCTGTACGGACATCCATGACTTGTGCTGTTCTTCAACGATCAGTGCTTTGACCTCTATTGTTTGTAATACTGTATACAAACAGGTAAATGAACTGGAAGAAAAATAAATGTAATCTGATCAGCACGTTTGCAAATGACACAAAGACTGGTGAAGTTCAAAATAGCGAGGAAATTGTCAACGGATACAGCTGAATATAGATTGGTTGGTTATTTGGGCAGAGAAATAGCCAGCTGAAATTTAATGTGGACAAGTCTGAGGCAATGCATTTTGGGAGGGCAACTGCTAATGGAAAGTATACGGTTAATGCTCCTTGGGACCATTGATATACAGAAGGATCTTGGGATGCAGGTGTATAGTTCCCTGACAGAGACAACTCAAGTAAATAGGGTGATAAATAAGACATACAGCACACTTGCCTTCATCACTCAGGCATTGCATAAAAGTTGGAAAGTCATGTTGCAGCTGAATAACATTTTGATTAGGCTGCATTTGGAGTATTGTGAGCAGTTCTTGTACTCCATTTCAGGAACGATGTGGTGGCTTTGGAGAGGATGCAGAACAGGTTCATCAGACTGTTGCCCAAAATAGAGTGTATTGGCTAGAAGGAGGGGTGGCACAGACGTGGACTGTTTTCTCTGGAATGTTAGTGGCTGAGGGGTCAACCTGATAGGAGTATATAAAAGTATGAGAGGGAGAGACAAATTAGATGGAGGCTACATCCAGTACGAGATTACTTTTTAGTGTTTTTAGCGATACTGCAGAAACAGGCCCTTTGGCCCAGCAGATCCGCGCAGACAGCGCAGACCAGTGATCCCCGTTATACTAACACACACTACACACTCGGGACAATTTACAATTTTTACCACAGCCAATTAGCCTACACACCTCTACGTCTTTGGAGTGTGGGAGGAAACTGGAGCGCCCGGGGAAAACCAACGTGATCACGGGGAGAACGTACATACTCCATGCAGACAGCATCTGCAGTCAGGATCAAACCCATGCCTCTGACGGTGTAAGGCAGCAGCTCTACTGCTGCACCACTCTGCCACCCTTGTCAGCCCTTTTTAGGGTTGTATTGTTGGCAGTGAGTTGGATGTCACTTCAGACACTTACCCAGTGATTTTGTTGTATATGCGGCAATGTTATAGCAGTTGGAACAGCTCTGAGAAAATTCCAAGCTGAAACCTTTTATGAACAATATGGAACTACAGGATTTGTTTCTAAATTTATTTAGAACACTCGCACTGACTGTGAAGGAGGCAATGATATTCAGGAGCATGTGAAACAGATGCCCATGATACTGTGCTGGGGTAACATATGTGTGTGTTCTTCTTTTCACGTGAACTGAAGCTATAGATTTCTGCATAATACATGAGAACTGGGAAGCAAACACCTGGTAGTATTGTCACCAGATGCGATATTGAAACCTATTCCAGTCTTCAGCCTTGCCAGGAACAATCATCCTGTGTGCAATAGTTAAAGGACATTGAGAGCTAGCCTCCCTAACCTACAGAGCCACAGCCTGCCTTTTTTGTTTGTTTGCCTGTTTGCTGTAGGATCCTGGTGGATATAGCCTGCAGGAACTGCCAGTGTGGCTGATTTGAAATTCTAGTTTCTCTCATTCTCTGTGAGCAAGCTTGCTTCTACAGCATAGACTTTTGATCCCTGTTGAATAATTCATACTAGGTTATTGTTTCATAGTCCACATGTTGGGTTGGCCATGTGCATAAGAAAAATTGTTTCATGTAGAGAAAAAGGCACATTGCCATGAATTAAAGACACAATCCCCTCTTATTTTTGTTCTGGTGGTTGTACAACTGTTTTCCCTTTCCTCAAGTTTCTACTAGTGTTTCTCGGGTAAACTCCCATTAATCTGAATGTGCATAAAATTTAAGGTTAAGGTCTAATGAGATGGTTTCAAACTAAGGCTATGTAAAGTGGTATAATCGTTCCTGGCCAGAATAGAAATGATTCCACCAACAACAACATATACCACACTCCTGTATGGATCATATCATGTTGTTAGTCACAACACAGGGCATTTTTCTGAAGAGATGTGAAATATTTATTTAAGACAAGCCTGAATTCTGTTTACTGCAGCTTGTGGAAACTTTTTCTTCCATACATTCTTTGAATAGACATTGATAGCTTTGTAAATGGCTTAATTTGTCAAGTCAATTTGTTAATATTGGCTAAATTAAAGACACCATAAAATGGAGGATCCCTGCACTTGTCAGAATTGTTTAACCCTTGTCGGCTGAATTCTACAGGCTTTGATTGGGGCCAGCCAGTCTAGGCTCAGACTGATATGCAGGATGGTGAGGGGTCCAGGTGTCCTCCCTGTTTCTTTTAAATTGATAACATGTATAGCAGTTTTGCAAACTAACCTTAAATGCATTGTTTCTAATGGATCGCTGCAAAAGCATTGTAAATAGTATAAATAATGTTGCAAGATGGTCATCCTGTTAATTGATGATTGGTCAAATTGTTGAGCCTTGGAGAAATTGTTTGATTCTCAGTCAAATGATTCTCATTTCAATTTTGTTCTTGTTTGCTTCCTTCTAGAGCTTTCTTTCTTATGCAATGTATTAGATGCTGTATTATTGGGTTAGGGAAATGTCTGTTATGTATGGGGTTAATCGATATCTGTAATTGGATTGTAAAGAGACCATGTGGTTCAGCCCCTCGAGGTCCTGAGACCTATAAAAGTCCGCTGCCACGAGATCCCGTATCGATCTTCTGGGAGAGCGCTTTGGACTGCGTGACCTTCTGGAGTGTCTCTGTTTGAGCGAGGCCCAGAGGGCTTAAACAGGCAGATATGATGAGCGAACCCGCAGTGGTTAGGTACAGTGGTAGGAACTGTAATTGTGTTTTGTTAAAATAAAGATTAGTTGTTCAAGTGCATGATTTAGTGTTTTTTGACTGAAACTAGACTGGGGGGAAGCTTAGAATGAGCAATTTACATTGGGGGCTCGTCCGGGATCTTAACAGACCCCTAAACACAAGTTTGCGATCAAGGGTGTTGAGCTGTTTCGATCGCGAGTGCAGAAATCGGGCCCACGGTGCGGGTTTTCGCATTTTTTTTTAGCACTTTGTAAGTCGGAGTGGATCGATCATTTGCGGGCTTGGGAAAGGGTCTAATCGAGATCATTAGAACTGTGTCTAGCAAGCACGGTGAGGGGGGGGGGGACCTACGTATTTTGATCCGATCTTTACCGGCAGCACAAATTCAGAAAATCGGCACCGATAACTGCCAACTCGAGTGAACCCCAGTGCTCAGCAGAGAGGAGTGTCTGCATGTAGATATCCGAGTCCTGTGTGATGGACGAGGAATCTCATAAAGGTAATGGGCTCAGTGGTCAGAATATAGATTGGCCAGAATACTCTAGTCCATTCGAGAATTCAATTGGGCAATTTTAGTTTGATTTGAGTGCCAGCGTATGAGAAGGGATACGCACTAAAATTAGGAGTTCGAGACGAGTTTTATATTTGCAAAGCCACATTTCCAAATACAGAATTTCAAATAGACGCATTGGTGATCATTTTCCAATGTTCAATAGATTCAGGATCAGTTCCATGGATTGGAGGATAGCTAATGTTATCCCACTTTTCAAGAAAGGAGCGAGAGAGAAAACGGGGAATAACAGACCAGTTAGCCTGATTTCGGTGGTGGGAAAGATGCTAGTCAATTATTAAAGAGGTAATAATGAGGCATTTGGATAGCAGTAAAAGGATTAGCCCAAGTCAACATGGATTTATGAAAGGGAAATCATGCTTGACAAATCTTCTGGAATTTTTTGAGGATGTGACAAGTAAAATGGATGAAGGGGTGCCTGTGGATGTAGTGTATCTAGACTTTCAGAAAGCCTTTGATAAGGTCCTACACGGGAGACTGGTGACTAAAATTAGAGTACATGGTATTGGGCGTAGGGTGTTGACATGGATAGAAAATTGGTTGGCAGACCGGAAGCAAAGAGTAGGAGTGAAGGGTCCTTTTCAGAATGGCAGGCAGTGGCGAGTGGAGTGCCGCAAGGCTCGATGTTGGGGCCGCAACTGTTTACCATATATATTAATGATTTGTAAGAGGGAATTAGGAGCAACACTAGCAAGTTTGGGGATGACACAAAGCTGTGTGGCAGTGTGAACTGTGAAGAGGATGTTAGGAGGTTGCAGAGTGACCTGGACAGGTTGAGTGAGTGGGCAGATGCGTGGCAGATGCAGTATAATATAGATAAATGTGAGGTTAACCACTTTGGTGGCAAAAATAAGGGGGCAGATTATTGTCTCAATGGGGTTAGGTTAGGTAAGGGGGAGGTGCAGCGAGACCTGGGCGTCCTTGTACGTCCTTGTCACTGAAAGTTGGCATGCAGGTACAGCAGGCAGTGAAGAAAGCTAATGAAATGTTGGCCTTCATAACAAGAGGATTTCAGTATAGGAGTAAAGAGGTTCTTCTGCAGTTGTATAGGGCTCTGGTGAGACCACATCTGTAGTATAGTGTAAAGTTTTGGTCTCCTAATTTAAGGAAGGACATCCTTGTGATTGAGGCAGTGCAGCGTAGGTTCATGAGATTGATCCCTGGGATGGCGGGACTGTCATATGAGGAAAGATTGAAAAGACTAGGCTAGTATTCACTGGAGTTTAGAAGGATGAGTGGGGATCTTATAGAAACATATAAAATTATAAAAGGACTGGACAAGCTAGATGCAGGAAAAATGTTCCCAATGTTGGGCGAGTCTAGAACCAGGGGCCACATTCTTAGAATAAAGGGGAGGTCATTTAAGACTGAGGTGAGAAAAAGTTTTCACCCAGAGAGTTGTGAATTTATGGAATTCCCTGCCACAGAGGGCAGTGGAGGCCAAGTCACTGGATGGATTTAAGAGAGAGTTAGATAGAGCTCTATGGGCTAGTGGAGTCAAGGGACATGGGGAGAAGGCAGGCACGGGCTATTGATAGGGATGATCAGCCAAACAATGAATAGCAGCGCTGGCTCGAAGAGCCGAATGGCCTCCTCCTGCACCTATTTTCTATGTTTCTATGTTTTTAAGTATACGAGTATGTGAACCCTCAAGTATGGGCAGAGGAAACTGCTCAGGTGGGATGCGTGAATATCAATCCCATCTGTGTAGCTCTCCAGAAAGGGGTAATACTTCCTTCAATCCAACAATATCCATTGAAACTACAGGCCATCAGCAGCATAGACAAATTAATTCGGGGTTGGCTAGAACAAGGAATATTGGTAAAGTGCCAATCTATCTGTAACACCCCTATTCTTGCCGTTCCGAATCCGGGAAAGGAGGGTCAATATAGACACGTACGAGACTTAATGGAAATCAATACTGTTGTAGAACCACTTCATGCCCTAGCGCCAAATCCTGCTCATATCCTAGCCCAAAGACCGGCTGAAGCAAAAGTCTTTTCAATAGTCAACTTGCAACATGCATTCTTTTCTCTTCTTCTTCATGAAGACAGCCAATATTTGTTTGCCTTCACCTATAAGGGCCAACACTATTCCTGGACCAGGTTGCCTCAAGGATTTTTCAATTTGCCTACTTTATTTTCCAGGTATCTGCAAGATCAGCTAGGTACTTTGAAGTTTAAAATGAATTCAACATTAGTGCAGTATGTTGATGACCAATGGTGGCTAGTTAAGATGAATCCAGTAATCGGGATGACACTGCACAACTATTAAATCATCCAGCCAATCTAGGATATGTGGTCTCATCATCAAAAGTACTGATAGCTCAGGAGAAAGTAAAATTTCGAGGGATTATAATTTTGGCCACCGAAAGAAGTCTTGAGAAGAGCAGACGCGAACCAATCTGTGAATTTCCAGTCTGAAAAGAAGCCAAACAAATGAGACAATGGCTGGGCATGGTTAATTATTGCAGACCTTGGATTCCAAATATAGCTCTAGAAACTGAGGAGCTAACACCCTATACCAGCAAGGAGGGTGAATTTAAACTAACAAAGGAGGCCCAGGAAGCATTTGAAAACTTGCAAAGATCATTGATGCAAGCCCCGACATTGGGAAGGCCATTATACCATTGTCCTTTCCAGCTGATTTGTACAATTCTATCCGATTGTGCCACTTCGGTATTAATGCAAAAGCATGGGGATAGACATAGACCAGTTGTATATTACTCCTCCAAATTAGATCCAGTAGCTAGGGGACATCCTCTTTGCAGTCAAATCTTAACTGCAATCTACAATAATTTACAATCGGCTGCTGATTTGACACTCCAGCAGGAAATTGAAGTGTACAGTTTACATTCAGTGTCGGCATTGTTGGGGCAGCTTCACACCTAGCATTTGACAATGGCCCGCCAAAATAAGTATAAGATCTATCTGTTCAACAATCCGAAATTGCAGTTTAAACATTGTACATTGATTAACCCAGCCTCAATTCTTATTTCACCCCCAGAAGAGCGAGCAGTAGCAGGACACGACTGCCTATTTGTTATAGAGGAGGAAACATCAGTGAGAGAGGACTTGAGGGTTGTACCCATGGAAGACCCTGACATCACATTATATGTGGACAGTAGTGTATCCATTGGACCGTGGGGTGAGAGGTTGTCTGGGTATGCAATTATTAATCAAAAGACAGAGATTGTAGAAGCAGCTACTTTTGAATTACCCTATTCAGCACAACAAGCTGAATTATTCACTTTAATTAGGACTTGTATTATTGGGGAAGATTTAAACGTAAATATTTACACTGATTCTCGTCATGCATTTGGGGTGGTGCATGATTTTGAACAATTATGGAAAAATAGGGGATTTCTAACTTCTGCAGGAGCACAAACAATTGGTGACTAATTTATTGAAAGCTTTAATGCTACCCAGACAAATCTTGGTAATAAAATGTATTGCCCATACAGACCCCAGTAGACATTGGAAATCATAATGCCGATTAAGTAGGTAAAAGAGTATCATGGGAACATAAGGTGGTAGTACCTAGAATGATGAGGCAGACTGAAAGTGTAACTAACAAGTCCCCCTTGGAGAAACTGATGCCAACCATCCAAGAAATCAAGAAGAGGCGACTGAAGGAGATAAGGAGAGATGGAGACAACTGGGGTGTGTACTGGATTGTATGACTGGGCTGTGGACCACTTCAGCAGGGCAAACTTGCATGACAGACTCATTGGCCGTATGGGTTATCAAATGTATGCACTATGCCACCCATTGTGGTGCAAGAGCAGTAGGAGGCACTCGATTAGCTACTTGGTGGCATCCAAAATTAAAATCTTTTGCTCAAAAGGTAAACAGTACTTGCCTGGTCTGCCAGCAATACAATCCAGGGAAAGGAATAGGGTGTGAAGGAGGGAAAACACCATTGTCTATGGATCCTTTTGAGACATTGCAAATGGACTATATTGAACTAGAAAGATGCCGAGGATATAAATACGTTCTTGTCATAGTCGATGTATTCAGCTGGTGGATTGAAGTATACCCGACCCATGACAATAAAGCAGCTACTGTTGTCAATGTGCTAATGAGAGAAATTGTCCCTAGATTCGGCATTCCCATTCGACTTAGCTCAGATAATGGTCCACACATTATTGGACAAATCAATAAATAATTTTGTGAACAGCTGGGGATCCAGCAGCAATTACACTGTGCTTATCGACCACAGGCTGCTGGATTTGTAGAAAGGGCAAACCAGACCCTTAAAACCAAATTAGCCAAATTAAAGGTGGAGACTGGACTTGGATGGATTAAATTACTCCCAATAGCCATATTTCAGAAGAGAGTCACGCCTGCAGGAAAATCTAGATTAAGCCCAGCTGAAATTATTTACGGTGGACCCTTGATAACCCCTTGGAACCAGAATGCAATGAAAATAGTTAATTTCCACCATATGACTGCAGAGATGACCGACTATTTCTTAGCCTTAATAATAATGGATGGGATTTATATAGCGCCTTTCTAATACTCAAGGCGCTTTACATCGCATTATTCATTCACTCCTCAGTCACACTCGGTGGTGGTAAGCTACTTCTGTAGCCACAGCTGCCCTGGGGCAGACTGACGGAAGCGTGGCTGCCATTCTGCGCCTACGGCCCCTCCGACCACCACCAATCACTCACACACATTCACACACAGGCAAAGGTGGGTGAAGTGTCTTGCCCAAGGACACAACGACAGTATGCACTCAGCGGGATTCGAGCCGGCCACCTTCCGGTCGCCAGCCGAACACTTAGCCCATTGTGCCATCTGTCGTCCGCCTTGACAAGAGCCTAAGGGATTTACATTGTAGAGTTAGAGCAGCATATGAGGATATGCCTTCATTAGTAACTCCCATTAAAGTAAAATCTGGAGACTATATCTTATTGAAGAATTGGGTAAGGAAAGGATCAGAAGTTCATTGGGAAGGACATTTTAATGATTCCAACTGCAGTAAAGGTAGGAAGAAATGCCTGGGTGCATCTTCATCATTGTAAGTATTAGTGAAGGTATCAGTAGTTAACTTGTTTTCTCCCAGTTTTTCTTAGGAATTCTAATCATGGACTATCAAGATTGATGGATGGGAATTCGCGCCCATGAAAACTCAGGAGGTGAAGTCTCATTAGATGGAAATCATGGAGCTACGCCCATGAAAACTCGAGAAGCTCGATGAGATTCTGAGAAGCTACATCAAGATCTTCTTGTTAGAACATTGTTAAAGTATAGCAGTCATCATTGTATTCTCGAGTTATCATTTATGATGAGGGTTATCATGAATTATAAAACGGATGAATGTTAATATTGGCTAAATTATAGACACCATAAAATGGAGGATCCCTGCACTTGTCAGAATTGCTTAACCCTTGTCAGCTGAACTTTACAGTCTTTGATTGGCGTCAGCCAGTCCCAGCTCAGACTGATATGCACGATGGTGAGGGGTCCAGGTGTTCTCCCTGTTTCTTTTAAATTGATAACACGTATAGCAGTTTTGCAAATTAACCTTAAATGCATAATTTCTATTGGATCGCTGCAAAAGTGTTGTAAATAGTATAAATAATGTTGCAAGACGGTCATCCTGTTAATTGATGATTGGTCGAAATGTTGAGCCTTGGATAAATTGTTTGATTCTCAGGGCACACGTTTCAATGTTTGTTCTTGTTTGCTTCCATCTAGAGCTTTCTTTCTTATACAATGTATTAGATGCTGTATTATTGGGTTAGGGAAATGTCTGTTATGAATGGGCTTAATCGATATCTGTAATTGGATTGTAAAGAGACCACCCCTATGTGGTTCAGCCCCTCGAGGTCCCGAGACCAATAAAAGTCCGCTGTCACGAGATCCCGCGTCGATCTTCTGGGAGATCGCTTAGGACTGTGTGACCTTCTGGAGTGTCTCTGTTTGAGCGAGGTCTAGAGGGCTTGAACAGGCAGATACGAGGATTGATCCCACGGTGGTTAGGTACAGTGGTGGGAACTGTAATTGTGTTTTGTTAAAATAAAGATTATTTGATCAAGTGCTTGATTCAATGCTTTTTGACGGAAACTAGACTGGGGGGAAGCTTGGAATGAGCAATTAACAAATTCAATTCGAGTTTACTGTCATATGCAGAGGTATGTTACAAAACTTACCTTCAGCGGCGCTGCAGTTCTGTTGCAGCCTGTGTGTGCGACTTTGGCACCTTTGAGAGGGGGGCGGGTTTAAAATGCCTTGTTTCTCCAGACTGATCAAATCAATTTCTGTCAGGCTGTTTAGCTGCTAAAGAATAATCGCTTCGACTGCCGTTTTATTAAGTTTCTTTTAAACTGCACTGAATATTTTACGAACAGGAGTAAATTAAAAATAATCTTCTAAAGCCGTCAACGCCGACAACGGGGATGGATTTCATGTACGGGACAGGTAAAGGAAAGCCGTTTATTTTATATATAAACTTGCTTCTAAGGATGCCTTTAATCAAAATTTCACCTTGTGAAAATGTAATTATGTAAATATACGAACCGGCAGTATTTTTCCTGCTGATATGAGGTTTAAATTCACTGCAAATGCAACGTTCCAAACCAGCGCGTTCCACAAAAACCCACTCGCAAGATTATTAAAATGGCCATTAATTTACGGGAATTAAACACTAAATTCCTTCCATTTGGCCTATAAATTCATGATCATGAGATTTCAAAATCATGTTATATTGTGAATCATTGTGTGAATGTTATTTGAACATTTAGGCTATTTAAAAATGTTAACTTTTTCTTAAGAAATGGATAGATGTTTAGATCTAGTAATTGAATTTTGTAAAATTAGCTACAATTGGGTAACTAACTAATTATATGCTTTAATTTCAGGTCATCCAAGTAAGATTGTTTCATATTTGTTTCAGAATGCTTCAATCTATAATAACTGAACATTTCATTCAGTTCTCTTAATTTTTAAGAAAGTTATGGGCTTTTGACTGTCCTTGATCACAGCTTTTGAGTTAAGTCAATGGAAAAGCAATAGGGAACAATATGCTAATTTCAGTATGAAAATGGCCATAACTGTTTTAATACTGAAGATATCAAAGTGAATTAGGTGTCAAATTAAACTTATTTTTATGCTTCATATGATGGGATAAATTGCAGACTTGATTTTTAAAATCTCAAAATTGTTTGTAACATTGCTAATATGCACAAGAATGGTGAGACAGAGCTACAATGAAGATCTTGCATACGGCAGAATCACGCCACATGGACCCAGGCAATACAAAAACATAAATTGTACAATCATACATAAATTCAACAAGACAGTGAAAAGAAAAATAGTATGTAAAAATCAAGACTTTTGTGCAAATATACACCTTTTACTGTACAGGGGATGGCATGTAGTGTTCTATTGCTGATGAAGGATTAGAGTTTTATAGGTCGGTTCACAAAGCTGATATCTGTAGGAAATTACCTGGTGGTGTGGGTTTTTGTGCTCTGTACCTCCTACCTATTGGTAAGAGTGAGAAGAGGGCATGCTGTCTTCTTGACGTAGCGCCTTATGTAGACGTAATACATGTAGATGCTTTCAATGTTGGAAAGGCTGTGTTTTTGCATTCCAGTGTGCTGTGCAAGGCTGTAATGCAACCAGTCAAGATACTTTCTACAGTATATGTTCAATAAACTTCAAAGAAAATAGAGGCACTTGCACACCTTCTTCATGATTACATCCATGCGCTAGGCCCAGGACAGGTCTACCAAGATGTTAGCGCTCAGGAATTTGAAGCTGCTAACTCTATCCATCACTGACCCTCCAATGTAAATTGGCATTTAGTCTCTCAACTTCCTCTTTATGAAGTCAATGATTAGTTCCTTGGTTTTGTCAACGTTGAATGAGACGTTATTGTTGTGGCACCACTCAACCAAGTGTTCTCACTCTCTTCTGTACTCAGATTCATCATCAACTTTGATTTGGCCAGCAACAGTGGTGTAGTTGGCAAAGTTGTAAATTGCATTGGAGCTGGCATTAGCCACACTGTCATGGGTGTAACGTGAGTAGAGCAGGAGGCTGGGTGTGGAGCCTTGAGGAGTCAGGTCAGTGTTGATTGTCAGTGAAGGCAATGTTGTTATGGATCTGCACTGATTGAGGTCTGTCCATAAGGAAGTCAAAGATCTAGTTGCAAATCGACTTTGCAGAGACCCAGGTTTTGAAAGTTGGTGATGAGTTTGAAACGGATGACGATATTCAACATCTAGCTGTTGTCAATGAACAGCAACCTGGCGTCTGTGTTCCAGTTATCCATGTGGTCCAGTGCAAATTGAAGGACTATTGAGATTGGTTTTGCTGTTGAGCTTTTGTGATGATAAGGAAATTGAAAGTATTGAGTAATTTAAAGTCAGAGTCATGCTGCATGGAAACAGGTCCTCGGGCCCAACTTGGTGCTGCCGACCAAGTGTCTCATCTACACTAGTCCCACCTGCCCATGTTTGACCCATATCACTCTAAATGTTCCTGTCCATTACCTGTACAAATATCTTTAACATTTTGTTATCGTACATACCTCAACTACCACCTCTGACAGCTCATTCCATATACCCATCAGCCTCTGTGTGAGAAAGTTGCCCTTCAGATTCCTATCAAATCTTTCCCTTCTCACCTTAGACCTATATCCTCTGGTCTTGATTTCCGTGCTGAGTAAAAGACTGTGCATCTACCCTATCTATTCTCCTCATGATCTCACACTCCTCTATAAGATCACCTCTCATCCTCCTGTGCTTCAAGGAATTATTTGGATAGCCTGCCCAACCTCTCCCTATAGCTCAGACCTTCAAATCTTGGCAGCACCCTCGTAAATCTTTTCTGCGCCCTTTCCATCTTAACAGCATCTTTCCTATAGCAGGGTATCCAAAATTGGACATAATACTCCAAATGTGGCCTCACCAATGTCTTGTACAACTGTAACATAACATCCATACTCCAGAGACAGGCAGCATCTCTGGATAGAAGGAGTGCGTGATGTTTCAGGTCGAGACCCTTCTTCAGACCCTACACTCAATACCTTGTGATGAAGGCCAATGTGCCAAAAGCCTTCTTGATCATCCTATGCACCTGTGACTCCACGATCAAAGTGTGGATTCATTTGTGACATAACCAATCTTTCGAAGAACTTCATGTCGATGGATATAAGTGATACTAGACAGTAGTCATTGAGGTAGTTCACCGTGCTCTACTTGGGCACCAGTACAATAAATGTCCTTTTGAAGCAGGTGGGAATCTCAGGCTGCAATAGCGAGATGCCCTTGAATTCTCAAAGCCAGTTAGAAACATAGAAAATAGGTGCAGGAGTAGGCCATTCGGCCCTTCGAGCCTGCACCGCCATTCAATATAATCATGGCTGATCATCCAACTCAGTATCCTGTACCTGCCATCTCTCCATACCCCCTGATCCCTTTAGCCACAAGGGACACATCTAACCCCCTCTTAAATATAGCCAATGAACTGGCCTCAACTACTTTTTGTGGCAGAGAATTCCACAGATTCACCACTCTCTGTGTGAACTTTTTTTTTCTCATCTCAGTCCTAAAAGACTTCCCACTTATCCTTAAACTGTGACCCCCTTGTTCTGGACTTCCCCAACATCGGGAACAATCTTCTTGCATCTAGCCTGTCCAACCCCTCAAGAATTTTGTAAGTTTCTATAAGATCCCCCCTCAATCGTCTAAATTCTAGCGAGTACAAGCCGAGTCTATCCAGTCGTTCTTCATATAAAAGTCCTGCTATCCCAGGAATCAGTCTGGTGAACCTTTTCTGTACTCCCTCTATGGCAAGAATGTCTTTCCTCAGATTAGGAGACAAAAACTGTACGCAATACTCCAGGTGTGGTCTCACCAAGGCCCTGTACAACTGAAGTAGAACCTCCCTGCTCCTATACTCAAATCTTTTTGATATGAATGCTAACATACCATTCGCTTTCTTTGCTGCCTGCTGCACCTGCATGCCTACTTTCAATGACTGGTGTACCATGACACCCAGGTCTCGTTGCATCTCCCCTTTTCCTAATCGGCCACCATTCAGATAATAGTCTACTTTCCTGTTCTTGCCACCAAAGTGGATAACCTCACATTTATCCACATTATACTGCATCTGCCATGCATTTGCCCACTTACCCAACCTATCCAAGTCACCTTGCAGCCTCCTAGCATCCTCCTCACAGCTAAAACTGCCCCCCAGCTTCGTGTCATCTGCAAACTTGGAGATGTTGCATTCAATTCCCTCATACAAATCATTAATATATATTGTAAATAGCTGGGGTCCCAGCACTGAGCCTTGCTGTACCCCACTAGTTTTCTCTCTCCCTCCCTTTTTAAAAAGTGAGGTTACATTAGCTACCCTCCAATCCTCAGGAACTACTCCAGAATCTAAAGAGTTTTGAAAAATTATCACTAATGCATCCACTATTTCTGGGGCTACTTCCTTAGGCACTCTGGGATGCAGCCTATCTGGCCCTGGGAATTTATCGGCCTTCAATCCATTCAATTTACCTAACACCAATTCCCGACTAACCTGGATTTCACTCAGTTCCTCCATCTCATTTGACCCCCGGTCTCCTGCTATTTCCGGCAGATTATTTATGTCTTCCTTAGTGAAGACAGAACCAAAGTAATTATTCAATTGGTCTGCCATGTCCTTGTTCCCCATGATCAATTCACCTGTTTATGACTGCAAGGGACCTACATTTGTTGTAACTAATCTTTTTCTTTTCACATATCTATAAAAGCTCTTGCAGTCAGTTTTTATGTTCCCTGCTAGTTTTCTTTCATAAACTATTTTCCCTTTCCTAATTAAGCCATTTGTCCTCCTGTGCTGGACTCTGAATTTCTCCCAGTCCTCTGGTAGGCTGCTTTTTCTAGCTGATTTGTATGCTTCATCTTTTGTTTTGATACTATCCCTGATTTCCCTTGTTATCCATGGATGCACTACCTTCCCTGATTTATTCTTTTGCCAAACTGGGATGAACAATTGTTGTAGTTCATCCATGCAGTCTTTAAATGCCTTCCATTGCATATCCACCGTCAACCCTTTAAGAATCAATTGCCAGTCTATCTTGGCCAACTCACATCTCATACCCTCAAAATTACCTTTCTTCAGTTCAGAACCCTTGTTTCTCTATGTCATTCTCCATCCTAATGAAGAACTCAACCATATTATGGTCACTCTTGCCCAAGAGGCCACGCACAACAAGACTGCTTACTAACCCTTCCTCATTACTCAATACCCAGTCTAGAATAGCCTGCTCTCTCCTTGGGTCCTCTACATATTGGTTTAGAAAAGTATCCCGCATACATTCAAAGAAATCCTCTTCCTCAGCACCCCTGCCAATTTGATTCACCCAATCTATATGTAGATTGAAGTCACCCATTATAACTGTTTTATCTTTGTTGCACGCATTTCTAATTTCCTGTTTGATTCCATCCCCAACTCCACTACTACTGTTAGGTGCCCTGTACACAACTCCCACTAGAGTTTTCTGCCACTTAGTGTTTCGCAGCTCTACCCATATCGATTCCACATCCTCCAAGCTAATGTCCTTCCTTTCTATTGCATTAACCTCCTCTCTGTCCAGCAACGCTACCCCACCTCCTTTTCCTTTCTGTCTATCCCTCCTGAATATTGAATTCAGATGTTCAGCTCCCAGCCTTGGTCACCCTGGAGCCTTGTCTCCGTGATCCCAACTATATCATATTCATTAATAACTATCTGCACATTCAACTCATCCACCTTATTACGAATGCTCCTTGCATTGAGATACAAAGCCTTCAGGCTTGTTTTTACAACATTCTGACCCCTTAGACAATTATGTTGAAGTGTCCCTTTTTGATTTTTGCCCTGGATTTGTCTGCCTGCCACTTTTACTTTTCACCTTGCTACCTATTGCTTCTACCCTCATTTTACACCCCCCCGTCTCTCTGCTCATGCTCCCACCCCCCTGCCACATTAGTTTAAATCCTCCCTGACAGCACTAGCAAACACTCCCCCAGTTGGTCCACACAGGTCTTTAGCACTCAGCCAAGTACACCAACAAGGCTGAACACTTTGCCCCTCAGATTACTATCAAATCTTTCCCTTCTCACCTTGGACCTATATCCTCTGGTCTTGATTCCCGAACTCTGCGTAAAAGACCCTGTGCATCTACCCTGTCTATTCCCCTCATGATCTCACACACCTCCATAAGATCACCTCTCATCCTCCTGCGCTGCAAGGAATAAAGTCTTTGCCTGCCCAACCTCTCGCTATAGCTCAGACCTTCAAGTCCTGGCAACACCTTGTAAATCTTCTCTGCACCCTTTCCAGCCTAACAACATATTTTCTATAGCAAGGTAGCTTTGCATGGATTTGCCTTCTTGAAGGATACTTTGATGTTGGCCTCAGATATTGAAATCATAGTCATCAAAGGCTTTGTAGCTTGTATAATTGTTATTGTTCTCCCTTTCAAAGCAGGCATAAAAGCAATAAATTCATCTGCAATTAATGTTCTCTTTGTACTCTTTAATAAAACTTAAGTAAATGAATAAATAAGAATAATATTCTCTGCCAACAAACAAAAATATATAGATTCAATCTTGTCAAGTTTGGCGCTAGGGGATATTTGAAATAGTCCTTCATTCAATCCTCCAAATAATGTTGTCTTTGTTGTTTCAAAACCTATGATGTGATTAAAATGATGGCAACCAACAATATTTGATTCATATCCCTAGAAAATGATTTTGCTTTGTGATAGCATAATTCTGTGAATATTTATCCTTAATTCATAGGCCACAAAACAAATACACAAACAATTCTATTGGGTTATCCCTGAATTAATAAGAGTCAATAGGAGACAAATGAACACCAAAGTAGATCTACAGATATGGATACTTTGCACACATCTATCCATGGTTGATAATAAAGAGAATGCTTATAGCTACTGCAAATGGCACAAGTTAACAAAGGATATTTTGCACTAAATATTAAACTGTGCTTTTGTTCAACTGAATTATTTGAACTTTCTCAATACAGGTCTCTTATCTAAGAGCCCATCTGCTATTATTTTGTGCTAACTTCTGATCAGTTTAAACTATTTGCATTACACACTTCCTCGAAATCAAAGGTCTAGTTCTGAGAATCCACAGGGTTGCGTCTGGATTGGAGTTGCTCAGGGATATTTGGAATAGTCATTCATTCAGTCCTCCACAGATTTCTTCCTCGATCTTATTCTGTGTTAAATTGCTGACTGCATCAGGACAACTTCCTGCTCTCATGGAATTTAAAAGCTTTGTCATCTTTACTGCTCATATTTCATCTCTAACCCTACCGTTCCATTTTCTTTATCTCCAACTTCTTTATCTCCATCTCATGGGATAGATAATGCCATAGGCTCCCACAGCTAATTTGGTAACACCTCTCTCTCTCTCTCTCTCTCTCTCTCCTGTATGGACTATTTCTTTTAGCTCCTCTAATTCTGTCATAACTGTGTCAATGATCAAAATATTAGTTAATGCATTCCCACAGGTGGATTTGCAGCACAATGCTGAAAATGATACAGAAATTGCGTAAAGTCTATAATGTTTCTTATTGCATTGAAGTATAAACATTGTTGTATGGTTGGTTGTGAAGTAAGCAATCTCAAAGCAGAGACTGAAATGTATCTGTAAGAAAAGAGCAGGGTGACAACAGTGGTGGGAGATGGTGAGAGAGATGTGTGCGCAGCGGGGTTTGGGGAGTGGGAGGGGAAAGAGAGGTGGGTGGTGGTTCATTATGTGACGTTGGATAATTCAATGTTTTGAAGAAAGGTCCCAACACAAAACATTGCCTATCTATGTTTTCCAGAGATGCTGCTTGTCCCCCTGAGTTACTCCAGCATTTTGTGTCTATCTTTAGTTTAAACCAGCATTTGCAGTTCCTTCATTAACATGCTACCTGACCCGCTGAGTTACAAAAAAACCCCCAAAACTTTTCACTGTGTCTCGGTACACATGACAATAAACTAAACTAAATTAAACTGAACTGAACTGAACTAAACTAAACTGAACTACTCCAGCACTTTGTGTCCTTCAATGTTCTTACCATTGGGTTGTAAGCTCCCAACTTGCGTGTGGCCTCACTCTGGCAATGACATTTCTCCCATCAACTCCCATCACCTGTCACCCTACCTCTTTCCACTAGCTCCCATGCCCGAGTCCCAACTTTTATCCCAAATTTTACTTTCTCCTTTCCCCCTTCCTCCCCACAGATATACATTTCATTTCTTTGCTTCTTTCCTTATCTGACATCCTTTGATCTCTTTTTCACCTCCTGCCTTTGTCACTTATTCCACCTTTCTACCAATTACCACTGCTCCCCCCCCCCCCCCCCCTCCCGCCCTTCACTTGTATCCTCCTATCACTTGCCAGGTTTGCCCCGCACCCAGCTCTCCTTTCCTGGTCTCTCTCCCTTATCCCATCAGACTGAGGAAGGATCCCAACCGATCTGCCCATTCCCTCCACAGATGCTGCCTGACCTTGTGAGTTCCTCCAGCACCAGGTTCCTAGCATCTTGAAATGTTTCGTCTTTTTCTTCAATGGTTTAATGGTTCAATGGTACTTCATTGTAACATGTACTGAGATACAGTGAAATTCATTTTTGTATGCAGTTCAGTAAAAGTATCACTATACATTAGCACTTAGATACATCTTAGATAAGCATATACAGTAAAAAATGCACAGTTGTGTTATACTGAGATAGTGTACAGAGTCCTCAGGTTGGTATCATTTTCAAGTTGCATTAGTTGTTTATATTCTATTGTCTATAGTAATCTAATGTGCTATAGCATTATTATCAGCCATGATCACATTGAATGGCAGTGCAGGCTCGAAGGGCTGAATGGCCTACTCCTGCACCTATTGTCTATTGTCTATTGCCTTTACTACTTTTAGATAACTGAGAAAGCCCATATAAATCAGTATGATTTATAAAACTCTGAACTACAGACAACCTAAATGACTGGAATGTGCTATAGTATAATTCAACCATTGTAGAAAGTGAATGTCAGGTATTATGCATGGCTGTCCATTTCTTTGTCAATGTCACTATTTCTGAAGGCATGAATGTTACAGGCAAAACGAGACGTTAATTAGGGAATACATGAAATTCTATCAGCTGATTAACTTTCCAAGGATCTCTGATGATATAGATGCCAACCATTTGGAAATGCAGGCTTCCCATATCAACTAATCCCACATGTGACCAGGAAGATAATTGACTTAATTTATCATCACAGAAACAGAATATTGCATGTTAACATGCATTATCTGAGATTTCCCATGGTTTTATCCTGATGTTGCTATTATGGCTTTGGTGCGTTGAAAATAGCATCTCACAAATTTGAGCTTTCTGAAGAAGTGACCAAGAAGATGAATGATGCCAGTGCAACAATTATTATTTACATGGACTTTGGAGTCACTTTATCGCTTTAGAAGACATTTGTAAGGCCACATTTAGAATACTGTGCACAATTCTGGTCGCCTAGCTATAGCAATGATGCCATTAAACAATCAAGAGTGAAATAAATATTTAGGAGAATATTAAAGTATTTGAGTTGTAAGGAGAGGCTGAATGGGCTGGGTCTTCTTTCTATGAAGAGTAGAAGACTGTGTGATCTTATACAGGCATATAAAATCATGAGGGGCATAGATAAGACAAATAGCCAATTATTTCCCCAGGTTTAAGGTAAAAGGGGAAAGATTTAAAAGGGACCAGAAGGGTAAATTTTTCCCACAAGGGCGGTGAGGATGAGAACAAGCTGCCAAAAGATGTGGTACAGTTACAACACTTGTAAGACTATTGTGCAGGAAAGGATTGGAAAGATATGGACCAGATGCAGCCAAGTGAGACCAACTCAATTGGGCAAATTGGTTGGCTTGGATGAGTTGGGCCAACTAGCTTGTTTCCATTACTTTATTTGATGGTCCCTTGAGAATGAACTAAAGAACAGACTATCCATGACATTTCTATTTCCAGTTGGAAACACAGAGCCCCTGGATACAATTATGCTGGAATCCATGCTGCTGCTTGAATTGACATAATCCTTCTGTAGGGATGCATTCCATTGCTCAGCCCTTTCGTTGTATAGTGCTTTAGAGATCAGATTTTTTGCCCATCAATTCCTGATTCTGACATTAGTTGAGCAAAAATAAGTTGAATGGAAATCCATTATACCAACCTTCTTTACTTACCAGTTCAAATTTCTGTTTGTGCTGATGAATGTTTATGTCAATTAAATATCACATTTACTGATTTTCCAATAAAAACATAGAAACATAGAAAATAGGTGCAGGAGGAGGCCATTCGGCCCTTTGAGCCAGCACCACCATTCATTGTGATCATGGCTGATCGTCCCCAATCAATAACTTGTGCCTGCCTTCTCCCCATATCCCTTGATTCCACTCGCCCCTAGAGCTCTATCTAACTCCTTAATAAAATGTATATCTGGTTATATCCATTAATTTTTTATCTAAGTGTCTAGGATGAGTATAAGGTAGAAGCGAACTTCATTGGATTCAGTGAAAACTTATTTCACTCTAGGTATTTCAAGATCATTTTTTGTTAATTTTGTGTGATACATTCATCAATCCCATCCTCTCTCATTTCAGACACGAAACAGAGTCTTTCACAATCCCAGTCCATTTTTACTTGCTGGAAGAAAGGAGAAGGAAGAGGCAACCCTGGCATTTGACTCCATGTGTATTATAGCAGAAATACAAGGATAAATATTCCTGTTTACGTTAGACCCTGAAGCAGTGATAGGGAAGTGGCATTTTCCAATGGAAGCCAATATTGACACGTCTGAGATTTTAAGGGCAGATCTACAACTTGCCTTCATGCCAGGCACTACTGTGCCAGGTGTTGTTCATTTTATTGTTATTTAATGCGGTAAAATTGTTTATATTGCCATTGAACATTTAGTCTGTCTGTGTACCAATGCAATAAAATTCTTATGGATACTTTGCTCTCCAGAGCTCGCGACTTCACTTCATCTCCCTGGATAATCATTGATTTTGTGACAGGGAACTACAGTTTCACAGAGTGGCAGAGTACCAACAGGAAAATGAAGTGGGATGGTCTGATATGACTGTGCCTCTTCATTTGCAAGGGATGGTTTTGTTGACATCTGCCATAGGCACAGCCATTCCCATTCTCTTGGGGTGATAACAAGGAAATCCATCGGGAATCCTAAGTCAGCACTGCCGCAATATGAGTGCAGCATTGCGTTGCACTAATAAGTAGTGATTGCAGTAGAGCTGTAACTCAGGTGTGCTAAAGTAAATATATGAGACATTATTTGATATCAGGAAAAATGGGACATTATGGGGTCAGACACATCCATGCACAACGTGCCCAAATCTGTAAATGTCATCTCAGAATTGCATTCATGAATTGCTACATTTAGCACACAAACATTTCATCACTGGTTGTCCACTTAACATTTACAATTTTCAAATGAAGATAATATTAAAGTTTAATGTTCAACATGCTATAGTTCATTATGAAAATCATGTGGTAATACCATTTGGCATGATGCATTTAAAAAAGTAATCACCAGACGTGCTTATCTCCGAATCCCAAACTAAATTTGGGCTTGGCTTAGGGATGGTAATGATATAAATGTTGAATTTTTGTTTAGCAAAGTTAATAAACAAAGAGGTAAAATTACAGTATAATCATACTCAACCACATCTTTTCTGCTCCCTTGTTACAGTATCGTCTTCACTGACACCCTTATTAATACAGGTAACGTTTGTACCGCAGTGCTATGTACTTAATATTTAAACTATTGTCTTTGCCACTGTGCTACAACTATAAAGAGCATAACAGAAATACGAGGAGAAATACTCCTGTTTACATTACTAATTTCATCATAATCCACTCTCTAAACAAAACAGGTAAATGTGGTTTAAACTGTGTTGTGCTTTATAATAAAAATAATTTGTTGTTTTTACACGGTTCATAATTATGGTTTAATTAGAACATTAAGAGCCTCACGCTGGAGGAGCAAGATGACTCTTTCTCTCTGTTGGATAGTTAGCTCAAATTCTGGCCAGTGGATACCTTACCATGACTTGGTGACTACCAAGGTAGATATAGCAGCCACAAGGCTTCACTGGCATATTACAGCTTTAAAATTTAACAATCTCTCAGCGTACCTCATAGCAGGTTTGACATTCCCAGCAAGTGGCTGACAGTTCAGTGCCTGGAGTGCTGCATACGCTGCAGGGTTATCACTATAATTGACAAACCGCGGGGACCAGTGCTTCAGATTAGGTTGACCAGGCTGTCAAAACAGCCGTGACAAACCCTCACATCAGCTTTAGCTGCAAGTCAGGCCTGTGAGAAGAATGCGCCCTGGCAGGCCAAAGGAGAAAGTTTTAATTAAATTAAAATTTTGTCTACCCCAATGTAAACATGCATCCTGAAGTCTGCATATCTTTTAAAAGAGAGTATCGCCTTGTGGGACCGCACAGCGTAATTTTAAAGAGTTATTGCATTTCTTCCAGCCACCAAACTGTCAATTGCCGTTCCATTTCTGGTTCATTTTGTTTCATAACATTGCACGTTCAGTATTTTTACAATAAAATGAATGCTTCCGATGATTACTCTATCCCTGACGAATATTTTTAGGTCTGAATATGGTTAGTGCTTCACAATGTGAATGATTGTGTGATAATTAATCTGACAGATAGAGCTCCAGCAAAGATTGCTATAAGTCTAGGGAATGATAAAGGAATTAAAATATCACAATCAGGACATCAGCAGTCTTTCTCTTGTGATCATTGCAATGGTATTAATTGGTCAAGTGCAATAAAGGTAGATTAATTTCTGTCAACAAGCAGTTCAATCCAAATATTCAACAATGCATGCTTTGTATATGGTCATATATAATATCTTTTCATCAACAGATTGTGCCGTTATTGGGGAAATTAACATATCAACATATCGATTTAACTGGTGCTTGTATTTGTTAATTAATGTTTAATGCCCTGTGGCTGATAACATGCATAAATAATATTATCACTTAAATGATGTACTTTGAGATGCAACTACATGCACAAGCAAATTGCGACTAAAGGTTAATATTTTCATTAGCCTTTGGTTTAACAATCTCATGTTACCTTTGAATCCTTAACAAGATAAGTACAGTGCATCAGCAAAGTGAAGGGGTCTTGGGAACTTTTAGCAAGCAACAAACAGGAACATCCCATAGTTACTGTGGTTATGTAGGTAGTGTGTACGAAGGATACCAAATCATTCAATTAAAATTTGCTGGTGACATTTTATTCAATTACCCTCGTCTCTTAGAGAAATACTTCGCCTCTGGGTTTTACAGGGCAGCCAAATTTAAAATACTATCAGCAATCAAAAAAAATTATAACAATATATTTCAAAGCTATAATATCTGTGAGCACTTTGAGAATCAGCAATTCATGTCCTAGAGTACAATACTTCATGCATTTGACGTGAAACAAAAGTAAATACTTAGTTTTGATTCACAATCTCCCTAACACAGTTCGTAACCTAATATAGACACAAGCACTGGCAGATGCTGGAATTTTACATAGAACACAAAACGCTAGCATAACTCAGCGAGTCAGGCAGCATCTCTGGAGGACATGGATAGGCAACATTTTGGGTGGGGACATTCGTCAGACTCCTTTATTGGGATCCTTCTTCAGATTATCGAATTTATTTTACAGGGGTTTACATTTTTACCTTGACTGCATTTAATCAACCTTACTGTAAAACTTTGTTCCAAAGTATTTAACAGGCAAACAGGAGTTACAGAGGGGGAAGAATGATTACTATCTTTCTGAGAGGGAACAGCATGATCATGCCCCATGGTGGCAGTGGTAGTGTAGCGGTATGATGACCTCAGTCTGAAGAAAGGTTTCGACCAGTAGACTCAACTTTTCCCTTTCTCCAGATGCTGAGTTACTCCAGTATTTTGTGTCTATTTTTGCTGCTCCACAGTGAAATCCCTTCAAGGTATGCCTACTTTGAAGAACCTCTCCTCCTCTCTCCGACAGGAGTTCTGCAACACCTTCTCTCACTGATCCCCCTCTGTGATTCCTCCCATCTCAGCCTGAAGAAGGGTTTCGACCTGAAGTGTCACCCATGTCTTTTCTCTAGAGATGCTGCCTGACACACTGAGTTACTCCACCATCTTTGGTGTCTCTTAAATCCTGGCAAACTGTGGGAGGTCAGATTGTTGGAGTGTCATGCTCTCTTTTAGACCATGGCTGCAAACTGGCCGTGTACAACAGCACCATGGACTTCCACTGCAGTATTAGAATGTTGGCTGGCTCTTGCATGTGCTGCAGTGCAAAGTGGGTCATCAAGTCGCATGCAAATCCAATCGTCCATCAGTAAGTGTATGAATAAATGTGCCTGCCTTTCCACATTGAAAAGGACGTCCTCTGAATTTCACAAGGAGCCCCGTGTGAGATTCATATTGGACTCCCCCGTGGTACCAGTCACTGAATGCAGGCTTTCTAGTAACTTTGTCAATGCATCAAGCCTTACATTGTACAGATTTATGGGCTTTCTTCTGCAATGAGCCAAGTGTAAATCCTTATTCTACCTCTTGGCAGATATCATCTGAGGATATCCCCTCTCTTGACCTTGCCCTCCAAGCGGCTTTGGGATCTTCATACTTTGTGCATCTTCACATGCACTTTCTGTACCTTGCTATCCTGTATTTTATATGCAGTGCCACCATCTGAACTGTGAGCTAGGGAGTGACTGATGGTGTATCTTAAACCAGTTTGTTGTCCTTTGTTGTCTGAAATAAGTGAACGAAACAGAAATATATGGAATGGCAGAAAGTGATGTGTATTTAAACCATTTGCTGTGGATACATTGGTAAAGAGATTAGAAATGAGAATTCTATCTTCAATAGCTTTAGTGACAGCATATCATATTTCCAGATCAAATTTGCTTGGTCAATTACTACAGCCATAGTATACCTACTCTTTAAGAGGTGCAAGCAAAAACTAAAGAGTGCAGTTAGTTTTCACTGATGTTAACCAACATATTGTAGGTTGCCTGCCAATTCAGAGTGTGGATGGTGACAAAAAAAACGTGTATGGTCTGGATTGTAAGAAATAGACATGGATTCATTATCTACTAGACTAAGTGGGTCCCATGTTCACACGGGAGGGCTGGTCCCGCAATGCAATATTCCACCTCTCCACCTCTGGAGCACTAGTATGGGTGTCGTGGGCCGAAGGAACTGGTTTCCAGAGGGCTAGTATGGACATTGTGGGCCGAATCAATTCTTGGGCTGGCAGCTCAGTCACTCAGGCCTGGTGGGCTGGCAGCTCAGTCACTCAGGCCTGGTGGGGTGGCAGCTCAGTCATTCAGGCCTGATGGGCTGGCAGCTCAGAGACTGCCAGAAATTCTGTCCAAAACATGTGAGAGACTCTGTGAAAGAGGTGGGAGAGGATGGAGAATCAATTTTAGACATTTTTCATCTTTCTCAGCAGATCACAGCAATAAAGGAGGAAAGTCTATTCTGGCCTGGATCTCACAGGGAGCAAATGAAGGGAGGGAGAAAAATACTGGGGTGAGGTTTAATACTTGCAGGGGGAATACTTACTGATGAGCCGAAGGGACTCCTGGGCTAGTACAGGCCTGATGGGCTGAAGGGGCTCTTTAAAAAAAAATCGTAGTGAAATCTCAGTGAAAGGCACTTTTTCCAGACTTTTCCTGGCCTGGCACGGGCCTTTTGGGCCAAAATGCCCCTCCTGGGCTAATACGGGTATTTTGGGCAAAAGGGACTGGTTTCTCGGCTAATAGGGGCCTTGTGGGCCAAAATTAGTGGTTTCAGGCGGGCCAACCAACTCATTTCATTTCATTTCCAATTGCATTGCAGTTTCAAGCACAGGGCAGGCCGAATAGCTCATTGCATTTTCATTTCACTTCCATTGCCATTGCAGTTTCAAGCACACGGCAGGCTCAAGCCAAACAGCTAATTGCATTTTCACTTCACTTCCATTGCCATTGCACTTTCAAGCACAGGGCTGGCTCAAGCCAAACAGCTGATTGCATTTTCACTTCATTTCCATTGCCATTGCACTTTCAAGCACAGGGCTGGCTCAAGCCAAACAGCTGATTGCATTTCACTTCATTTCCATTGCCATTGCAGTTTCAAGCACATGGCAGGCTCAAGCCAAACAGCTGATTGCATTTTCACTTCATTTCCATTGCCATGGCAGTTTCAAGCCATCTTGCAGACGGACTGAGTCACGCCCACACATCCGGGTTTTATAGTCCCTCCCCCCTTCCACCGGATAAGATTTTTTAAACATTAATAAGTCTTTTATTTTTAATCGATGGGAAAAATCCTTGGGGCCTGTGCAGTGGTGGAGGACTCTGAGTAAGATGGCCAAAAAAATCACAGCCATATGTGGTCGCGCTTTTTTCTAAAATCAAAGCACAGTGCAAACAGGAAGTGGTCAAGATGACACTTTTAATTATATAGATTACTAAACCAAGTGCAGACCCATTGGGTCTGTTTCCCCAACGGCGTTTGCGGGGGGGGGGGGGGGCTGCGGCATCACACTCACATTAACCACCCCCCAAACACACAGGTGGGGGGTGGGGGGCGTGAGAAGAGGGGAGGGACGGGAGAGGAGGTGGAGGAAACGGGACAGATTTGGGAGGGAAAGGAGAGCGGGGTAGGGGGTGAGAGAGGGGGATGGGGAGAGAGATGTGGGGGAGGGGAGGATGGGGAGGGAGGGGAGGAGGGAGGGAGGGGGAGAGGGGTGGGGGGAGAGAGGGGAAAGAGTGGGGAGGGAGAGTCGAGGGGGAAGGGGGGAGAGGTGGAAGAGTGGGGAGGGAGGAGGAGAGGGGTAGGGAGAGTGATGGAAGAGGGACAGAGGGGTAGGAGGAAGGGGCGGGTGGAGAGAGGGAAGGGGGTGGGGTAGAGAGGGAAGGGGGGTGGGGGAGAGAGGGATGGGTGGGAGAGGGAGAGGGGTGAAGAGAGGGAAACATAGAAACATAGAAATTAAGTGCAGGAGTAGGCCATTCGGCCCTTCGAGCCTGCACCACCATTCAATATGATCATGGCTGATCATCCAACTCAGTATCCTGTACCTGCCTTCTCTCCATACCCCCTGATCCCTTTAGCCACAAGGGCCACATCTAACTCCCTCTTAAATATAGCCAATGAACTGGCCTCAACTACCTTCTGTGGCAGTGAATTCCAGAGATTCACCACTCTCTGTGTGAAAAATGTTTTTCTCATCTCGGTCCTAAAGGATTTACCCCTTATCCTTAAACTGTGACCCCTTGTTCTGGACTTCCCCAACATCTGGAACAATCTTCCTGCATCTAGCCTGTCCAACCCCTTAAGAATGTTGTAAGTTTCTATAAGATACCTCCTCAATCTTCTAAAATCTTGCGAGTACAAGCCGAGTTTATCCAGTCTTTATTCATATGAAAGTACTGACTTCCCAGGAATCAGTCTGGTGAACCTTCTCTGTACTCCCTCTATGGCAAGAATGTCTTTGAGCATTGGGCATTGTGACATTACACGATGGAACGTTCACCAGGTGTTGGGGCTCCTGCAAAGGCATATGTAAATGGATCCATTCCGATTGGACATCTGTGAACATTGGGCATTGTGACATCACACGATGGAACGTTCACCAGGGGCTGGGGCTGGGGCTGCTTCTATGGGTGAGAAGCCAGTTTATTTTTGAATTATTGGGGGGGGGGTGGGGGGGGGAGAAGGATTTAATTAGAAATGTGTACATAAACACGACGAAATGTAATGAGGAGTGGATACTTTGAAAGAAAAGTGAAATCTCTACCGAAATGGAAAAGATCTCTGCGATTCTTCGTCTGGTTTCGGAGTTGCAAGGAATCAAAGGAAGAAAGGCGGCCGGCAGCCGGACGGATGGACGCCGGATGCCGGCAGGCACACAGTTTTATATAATAATAGATAGAAGATAGATGATTTTTGCACTGGCTTTACATTAGTTTAATTTAGTTCAGTTTAGTTTTGTTTAGTTTATTAATATTGACACATGTACCAAGGTACAATGAAAAGCATTTTGGTTGTGTGTTATCCAGTCAACGAAAGACTATGCATGATTACAATCAAGCCATCCACAGTGCAGGAAAAAGAGTATAACATTGAGTGCAAGTTAGTCAGATAAAATCCAATTAAAGATAGTTCAAAGGTCTGTAATGAGGATTATGGGAGGTCAGGATTGCACTCTGCCTGCTGAGAGGGCAATTCAGTTGCGAGATGGGAGAAGGTGGAATGGCCGGGGTAAGACTGGTCCTTGATTATGCTGGTGGCCTTGCCGAGGCAGTGTGAAGTGTAGATGGAGTCCATGCAAGAGAGGCTGGTTTACATGATGGTCTGGCTATGTCTACAACTCTGCAATCTCTTGGAGTTTTGGATCGAGCTGTTCCTAAACCATTCTGTGATGTATCCAGATAAAATGCTTTCTCTGGCACATCTTTAGAAGTTGGTGAGGGTTGTTGAGGACATGCCAAACTCCCCAAGTCTTCGAAGGAAGAAGAAACCTTGGTGTGTTTTCTAGGCCATAGTTCTGATGTGGCTGGTCCAGGACAAAGTGCTGGTGATATTCATTCGTAGGAACTTGAAATTTTCGATCATCCTACTTGATCTCAAACTCCTTGATCTTGCTGACATTGAGGGTGAGGTTGCTGTCTTGGTGCCAGGCTATGAGGTTCACAATCTCCTTCTAGGTTTATAGTGGTGCTGAGTTTTGTGCCAAATTTCTGAAAATGCTTTTCCAATAATGGCTTATGAACATTTTAACTTTCAGTCATTGTCGAAGAATAGGAATACTCCATTTCCTAGTGTACCCCAAAGTTGCGAACAAACCAGGAACAGGATCCATTCAGCCTCTCAGACTTGTTTTGATATTCAAGTAGATAATGGTTGATTTGATAATAAAATCTACTCAACATTCACCTTTCCTTCCTGCAATTGTAATCATCGGGACTTTCAAAAATCTAGTTTTGTCTTTCTGGAAAATATTCAAAGATTCTGCTTCCATCATCATTTACGGAAGAAAGTTCCTAAGACTTAAATCCTCTAAGAGGGAAAAAGTATCCCACATCCTGGTCTTAAATAGGAGAACCCTTATTTTCAAACCATGACCACTTGAGTTCTTGAATCTCCCAAAAGAGGAAACATTCTTTCTTTGTCCACCTTGTTAAGACTTCCCAGTGCGTCATATGCTTCAGTCAATTCACTCTCCTTCTAAATTTCAGGTGACACCAGCTCAGCCTGTATAACCTTTCTGTATAAGATGTCCTGCCCATTACTATAATGATCTACATCCATTGCATTTACATTTTTCCTCAAATAAAGACACTAGTCGTTACTCCAGTTATGATCTTATCCAATGTCTACAGTAACTGTAAATATAACCTTTCACTTTTTGTATTTAGTTTCCCTCACAAGAACAGTAGTTTTTCTAATTGCTTATTATAGTGGTGTACTTGCCTTTTGCAGACCATGTATTAGGATAGCCTGAGCACCTCTGCATATGAAATTGTTTACCTTTTAGTTGATATGATTTTTTTAATTGCTTTCAGTGCCAAATTAAAGCTGTTTACTATGCCTCCACTTTCCATTTCATTTGCTAGTCTCTGGCCATTTATTTGACATCTGTATCCCTTTGTAGCTTTGTCATGTGTTCTGAACAACTGATTTTTCTAAATACTTTTGTGACATTATGAACTATACCTTTTGAATTATCATTCAAGTAATTTATATGAATTGTGAAAAGGTGAAGTCTCAGGATCAATTCCTGTGGCACAGTTTATTACTTCATACCATCTAGAAAGAGAAACAGATACTCTAAAATGGTACCTCAAGGTCTGGGAAAAAAGAATAACTTCTCTCAGAACTCAGGGATGCTCGAATAGTAACCATTTTTAAGAAGGGCACAAGTGAACAAGGTTTTCCGGATCGTATATCTGGTCTCTTTGCGGCCAAACATCTGGAGCTGGTGGCCTTGCTCAAGACTGACTTTGAGCCCCACCGCGGGACCGTGGACTTACCATCGGAGCCTGCGATCCCTTGTTTGGGATCAACGCTCCAACCGCGGCCTGTGGATTTCAACATCAAGAAGCTCACAGTCTCGGGTGGAGACTGATGTCGGGATGTTCCAAGCCACACGAGGTTCGACCAGCCCCGACCCGGGGTCCGATCGCCTGGCGCGGGGAGCTGAGATTCCCCCCCGATGCGGGAGCTTGATCACCCCAACGCAGTGGGCTCGACTGCGGGTGCAAAGATCACCCCGACAACGGAAGGTTCGAGTGCCCCGATCGTGGGAGAACAAAGAAGGGAAGTAGATTGAACTTTTTTTGCCTTCCATCACAGTGAGGAATGTTGGGGAGTCACTGTTGTGGATGTTCATGTTTCAAATGTATTTGTGTGTCTTGTTGCTCTTTATTGGTATGACTGTGTGGCAAATCAAATTCCTCATATGTTGCAAAACATTCTTGGCTAATAAAGTACTAATATGATCATGATTATGATTATGAAGGCTCCCGAACCGAAACATCATCTTATCCATTCCCTCCACAGAAGCTGCCGGATCCAGTGAGTTCCTCCAGAACTTTGTGTTTTGTTCAAGCTTCTAACATCTGCAATACCTGGTATCTCCATAGTATTTTTTCTGACCTCAGCACTTCCTTCTAATTCCCAATTCACAGATACAGTTTATCTGGCATGCTAGTTGTATTGCCTATAATAAAGATTGATACAAAATACCCATTTAATTCAACTGCCAGATTTTATTTTTATTATTAATTTCCTAGATTCTCATTGTCCATAGAAAGAATGCTCACTCTGCTAATTAATGTATTGTTCAAGTATCTATTGAACCTTATGGTGTCTTCTCATGCTGTAACTTCCCAAAATCTATTCAACCAGAAACTATCCCCAAAACATCATTGTGATTTAGCTTTATCTTTCTGATTCCTCAAGTTTGTATGTAGATTAAATTCTCCCATGATTACTGCTGTATCTTTCTGACAATGTTTATATTTTTCTATTATTTCTTCCCTTATATTCTCCCCTGTGATGGAGTTAGTGTATACCTGTATGCACTCCCACAAGTAAATACTTGCTTTTATTACTTCGCATCTCCACCCGGACGGAACTGGCCCTACATGTTAGTCTTTTTAAATGTAGTAATTGTTTCTATTGTGCTGTGCCATTAAGAATTACTAAAGCCACTTCTTCACTTTTTCCAAGTTTTCGGTTATTAACTATTGGTTTTACTTGTCTACTTTTAGTCTCAGTTCATCTGGTTATTTCAAATGCCAAGCCTTTTGTTTTGTCCTTTTATTATTTTGATAACATCGAGTCCTATTTACTGATTTACTCTTAAGTTTGTCTCCCTATCATTTCCTGCCACAATATTAATACCTTACTCGTGTCGTGTTCATTCTTTCAATTACCACACCTTCCCAACTTTGACTTATTTTCCTCACTACTTAGTTAAAAATCATCCACTTGCCTAATTATGCAACCTTTGCTTGCTCAAAAAGTGTAAACCTTCCCAATTGTACAGCTATCACTTTCCCCAGTAATGGTGCCGTTCACTCAGGAACCATTTCTATCACCACATTTTTAGGTCAATCTTTGACTATAAAAATTTTTTAATTTTAAATGGGATGATATCTCTGTTAAAAAAAGAGTAGAAAGTCAAATTTTATGCATGAGATATCATTGCACGCAATCATTTCCAGGCAAATATTACATTAGTGTTTTATGTTTATTCTTGATATGTGACACCAACATGAACTAAATTTAAATTGTTCCTTATGCTCATTACTGCCAATGGAAAACAATATGGTTATAACTGCTCCTTCACTATTTATTTAATTATATACATAAGAAATAATAATATCCAAGATAATTTTGCAGCATCATTAAATACTGATATGTCTGATTAGAAGTAGAAATGTGATTAACATTTATGAAAATTAAAATATGAAGGATTTCTCATAATGTTAGATTCTTTTGCACTAATATTTGGATGAACTGTTTTTTAGGTTCATTGCCAGTAATATAGTTTTTAATGAATTAAATCCATATTGGGAAATAGGACAAAGTTAACAATGCCTAAATAAATAAACACTTATATAAATAAATAAATGCTGTCATTTTCTAATTGGCACCAAGTCAGTTGAACAGTTACTAAGACCCAGGCAAATAGCTGACAATATGACTTGACAATTACAGATTCCTTATTAATTATGTCATGATCTCTCCAGGTTTATGCTACTTTACATACCTTATAAACAATACGCGACGTTACAGGACATTATGAATTATCCTCCCACTGTTTCCTGTCAAACTCACTACTCTTGAGAATTGAAGCACATTTTTAGAAAGTTTGACATGTAACTATGAGCTCTTGATGGAAGTGACATAACTATTTTATAGGAATTTTGAAAGGAAAGACTTCCATTATTATACTAACATTACCTTCACCGTAAACTTGCGTGATTTACACATTTAATTGTTGAGCACTTTTGGGAAAGGAGTATTTGACCTGAATTTTGATGCATTCATTTAATATAACTAATTGTTATTAAAATACTATACAATTTGTGGTCATATCTCATGTAGTTTTTATCTCACACTCTGCACACTCATAAAAATATATAATATAAAGATGCTCTTTAAGCAAAGCAATTGCTGAATCAGTATATTGGTGTGGTAGCTGGTCATAGAAGCACCAGGCTTAAAAAAAAGCATATGTGGAAATAAATTTCAAGAATCAATGCGGTAAGCAAGCTAATATGATAAATAATCTTTTTCGTAACGATATGAAGATTAGAAAATGCTGCAATTGCTTTGGAACGATTAGTTCATCTGGTCTCCCCAGGACTGATTGCCAACAATCCCTGCACATCACTTTTAGCCCCTTCACAAAGCAGCACTCAAGTTCTTCACTTTTTTGCCACAGGCTCATTTGAATTTCATTAAACAAACTTTCATAAATTAGAATTTGACTCTAATTAGCAGAGATGTCAGTAGGACAAGTTTTGACAGTCGGCAAATGTCACTGGTTGCTCCCGAAGCCTGTATGCCTGAGTGTTCTTCCAGACCTTGCCCACAGTGCCTCGGGGAAGCAAAGAACAAGCCCTTCAGTATGATGGACTTGGAAATATTGTGGTCACCCACACTAATCTTGGTGGGGGGTCTTTCAAAACAAATGTATGACTGCTTCTACCATGGCTGGAATACAAATAAAGTATGTTTGACATGTCAGTCTTATGACTGATGGATTCGAATTGTGTCATTTGGGAGGAATGAGTAATCAGGCAAATGCTTTGTTGATCATTGATTATAGAACATGGCTTAATGTAATTTATTTTTCTTCCAAATGGAGCAGTTTAACATCAACTTAAAAATCAGAGAAATGAAAATGGCAACATACTGTAAATAACAAATTGGAGCTATTTTAAAGACATTGCAATCTTGGAAGGAATAAACATTTGCAGCACTGCTGTTTTAGAGAAGTGTATCCTTGCATTTATTGTTTTCACTGGTGGGATGCATAATTAGAGTGTATCAACCAGAACCTAGTAAAGCAGATTAGTGTATTCATTGCAACCTCTGTTCATTAGTTTACAATGAATACGCTAAACTGCTTTACAGTCACTTCCATTATTCTTCAAATTGGTATTTATTCAGGCAGGGATTCAGTAATGTCCATTTTTATATAGGCATTTTCACAATGTCCCTAATTTAAATAGTGTGCTGCACCAGTAAGGTCATAGGGTCATGTCATGTGTTTGGATCAGAATTAGGCCATTCGGCACATCAAGTTTAATCCACCATTCAATCATGGCTGATCTACCTCTCCCCCATAATCCCATTCTCCTGCCTTATACCCAAATCCCCTGACACCCGTAAGATCCACTCCATTCAACAATCATTTAAAGCATCATATGCTAACTTAATCTAATGGAAATGAAATACGATCTTGATTGTCACCCTATATTGGTACATTAGTTAGTTTAGTTTAGTGTATTGTCACGTGTACCGAGGTACAGTGAAAAACGTTTTGGTTGCGTGCTAACCTGTCAGCGGAAAGACTACTCATGATTAAAATCGAGCTGTCCACAGTGTACAGATGCATGATATAGTGAATAAAGGTGACATAAAGATGACTATAAGACAAGTTTGGAAAACATTTTGCTGAAATGGCAAATACTTTCTGAGAGCATTGTGTGGATTCTATAACAATAATGCATCCAGCTAGTACTTTAAATGTAGTTCGATGTTGCTGCTGTTGTTATAGATTCTACACAATGCTCTCAGTGAGTATTTGCCATTTCATTACTGAATCCCAGATTGAACAAATACCACTTTGAAGAATAATGGAAGTGGCTGTAAAGAAGATTAGTGTATTTCACTTCACGGAATTATTCTCGATCAACATATAATTCCAAGGTTCATCAGAATGTTTGAAGATATGTGATGAAAAGCAGAAGGCTGAAGGGAGACTTAAATTAGATGTGAGGGGTCTGGACAGAGTGAATAGGAATGACCTGTTTTCCTTGGCTGATGAGTGGAAAGCCAGGAAACATGGTAATGCAGTAGGTAAGAACATTAGGTCATAAAGTCATAAGCTCATAAGGAATAGGAGTAGATTTAGGTGCATCAAATCTACTCCGCCATTCAATTATGGCTGATTTATCTCTCCCTCCTAACATTCTCCTGCCTTCTCCCCATAACCTCTGCCTTAAAAATATCCACTGACTTGGCCTCCACAGCCTTTTGTGGCAAGGAATTCCACAGATTCACCACCCTCTGACTAAATAAATCTCTCCTCACTACTTCCTAAAAGAACGTCCTTTAATTCTGAGGCTATGACCTCTAGTCCTGGACTGTCCCACTAATGGAAACATCCTCTCCACATCCACTCTATCTAAGCCTTTCACTATTCTGTTTGTTTCAATGAGGTCCCCTCTCATTCTTCTAAAGTCGATGATTCGATAAATTAGGAGCTGGTCATTTGATTGCTCAAGCCTGTCCCATCATGTCTCATGTGCTCCTGGCCCCTAGAAATTGGGAGAAGAATGAGAAGAGAATTGAGAAAAACTTATTTCATCGAGAGGTTGATGGGGAGTGGAATGCAATGACTTGAATGGAAATTGAATGGAAAACGATCATCATGAAATTAAAAGATGTCTGAAAGATCTGTGACCTGCAGGTCGAAGGATCAAATGCTGGAAGTCTGGATAACACTGGCAAAGTTCTTCTTTGATCAGCAGACAGGTGACAACCCAATGGCTTCATTCTGTGCTGTAGATTTCTATGATCCCTGATAAAAAGATCACATTTTTTTTTTAAACAATACATTTATTTAATAGACAGATTAAAATATTGTTAGTTTGTTCAAATGTCAAAAGTCATAAGGTCATAAGGGGTAGGAGGAGAATTAGGTCATTCGGCCCATCAAATGTACTCCGCGATTCAATCTTTTCTGATCTATCTCCACCTCCTAACCCCATTCTCCTTCCTTCTCCATCTATACTCATGACTGCATAGCCAGACATAGTGCGAACTCCATCATCAAGTTTGCCAACGACTCCACTGTTGTGGGACGAATCACTGATGGTGACGAGTCAGAGTTTAGAAGTGAGATCGACCGATTGACCAAATGGTGCCAGCACAACAACCTGGCTCTCAACGCTAGCAAACCCAAAGAACTGATTGTGGACTTTGGAAGGGGTAGGATGGGGACCCACAGTCCCGTTTACATCAACGTAACGATGGTGGAAAGGGTCAAGAACTTCAAATTCCTTGGTGTGCATATTTCCGAAGATCTTTCCTGGTTCCAGCACACTGATGCAATCATAAAGAAGGCACATCAGCGCCTCTACTTCCTGAGAAAATTACGGAAGGTCGGTATGTCAAGGAGGACTCTCTCAAATTTCTACAGGTGCACAGTAGAGAGCATTCTGACTGGTTGCATCGTGGTTTGGTTCGGCCAGGAGCGGAAAAGAATGCAGAAAGTTGTGACCACTGCCCAGTCCATCATCGGCTCTGACCTCCCCACCATCGAAGGGCTCTATCGCAGTCGCTGCATCAAAAAGGCTACCAACATCATCAAAGACCCACACCATCCTGGCCACACACTTATCTCTCCGTTGCCATCGGGAAGAAGGTACAGGAGCTTGAAATCTGGAAGATCCAGGTTCAGGAACAACTTCTTCCCCACAGCCGTCAGACTATTAAACATGACATCAAACAAACTCTGAACTATAACAGCCTATTACACTTTATCTATTTATTTATTTATGTGTATAAATATATATGGTCGATGGTATATAGACACACTGAACTGTTCTGTATTATGCTTACAATATTTTGTTGTGCTGCAGCAAGGAAGAATTTCATTGTCTTATCTGGGACACATGACAATAAAACTCTGACTTGACGTGATTTGACTTGACTCTTCTCCCCATAATCTCTGACACATGTACTAATCAAGAATCTATCTATCTCTGCATTAAAAATATCTACTGACGGCCTACATAGGCTTCTGTGGCAGAGAATTCCACAGATTCACCACCATCTAATTAAATAAATTTCACCTCACCCCCTTCCTAAAAGAACGTCCTTTAATTCTGAGGCTATGACCTCTACTCATACTCTCCCACTAGTGGAAACATCCTCTCCACATCCACTCTATCCAGTCCTTTCACTATTCTGTATGTTGCAATGAGGTCCCCACTCATTCTTCGAAACTCCAGTGAGCACAGGCCCAGTGAAATGTGCAGAGATATGAAGAAATATAAACAAAATAAATTGAATCATATCTCTTAAAGGAAGGATTGGCTACTGCTAGCGTAAAGCAAATGACCTGACGCGGAGTATACCTGGCACTTCAGCTCAGCACTTTAGGGATTGTTCCGAACTTAATAGTGGATTCAGGGACAATGCAAAAGATCACTGTGTGCTCCTCTGATCTCTGGTGTGTTCCTGACTTCTGCACTGTCACACATACTGCAGCTCACCAGTCAGCTGCCAGCACGATCCACCCCATTATTTTTTTCTCTGTGAGCACCATCGCCTACTTTGTGAGTAGTGTCTACATACAGGCACTCCGAATGCTTAAACTGCAAGATGTCATGATGTCTAGCACCTTAACGGATGTCCTTTCCTAGCAGCAGCCAACTGAAATGTGGTGAATAGATCATTGCTGAGGGTTCCGATATTATGATGTGTTTAAAAACAAAACTCAGCCTCCTCCTTTCACTTACTGCTTTTGAGAGATATTGGCAGAATTTCAAGGAACCACTTTAAAGACTGGACCATCGTAGTAACAACATTCATTCTGGACCTTCTCCCTGGACTTCACTTGAAAAGTTTGAATGCATTTTTGTCTTACTTCAAGGATATTATTGGGAAGAAAAGTGTGATTAAAAGTATTGACGTGGAATACTGTTTCAGTTCACAGATACTGCCTGACAGCTGAGCATTTCCATCATTCTCTGGCTATACTACTGAGAAAAAGGGCACACTTGGTCATAAGGCATCCTCTTCCTTCAACCCCTGGCCAGGCAAGGAATGAAAATAGGTTAAGGATAAGTAAAGCAACAGCAACTGTTATGGAAGCGATAAGGAGAGGGGCAGAGAGGGGCAGAGATAGGCAGGAGAGGAGAGCAAGACAGTATCCTTTCCATCTTCATGTGCACTCCACCCAGTCCATTGTCCAGTGCATGCTCTGAACCTCCAACCCCCGCCCACCTCCCCTTCCACTCACCACACCCAATATGTCCTGTGCAGCAGCCCTTGTTTAGTTTAGTTCAGTTTAGTTAAGAGATACAGCGAGGAAACAGACCCTTCTGCCCATGGAGTCTGCACTGACCAGTGATCACCACACACTTACACTATCCTATACACACTAGAGGTCATTTACAATTATTCTAAGCCAATTAACCTATATGTCTTTGGAATGTGGGAGGAAACCAGAACACCCGGATAAAACCCACGCAGCTCACGGTGGGAATGTAAAAACTCTGTATAGACGGCACCCGTGGTCAAGATCGAACCTGGGTCTCTGGCGCTGTAAGGCAGCAACTCTACAGCTGCTCAACCATGCTGCCTATCCTGCACATTCAATGGAAGGCCAACTGAATTGTCCAAACAATAATTGCTTGAGGGTTGAACTCACAGGTGCTTGCTTTAGGCAGACAAAGCAAATTCAAAATACTTTAGTTAACTTTACTGTTAGACTTTAGACTTTACTTTAGACAGACAGCATGGAAACAGGCCCATCGGCCCACCGAGTCCGCATTGACATGTAGAGGAACCAACGAGAGAGCAGGCTATTCTAGACTGGGTATTGAGTAATGAGGAAGGGTTAGTTAGCAGTCTTGTTGTGCGTGGCCCCTTGGGCAAGAGTGACCATAATATGGTTGAGTTCTTCATTAGGATGGAGAGTGACATTGTTAATTCAGAAACAAGGGTCCTGAACTTAAAGAAAGGTGACTTTGAGGGTATGAGATGTGAATTGGCCAAGATAGACTGACAATTGATTCTTAAATGGTTGACGGTGGATATGCAATGGAAGGCATTTAAAAACTACATGGATGATCTACAACAATTGTTCATCCCAGTTTGGCAAAAGAATGAATCAGAGAAGGTAGTGCATCTGTGGATAACAAGGGAAATCAGGGATAGTATCAAAACAAAAGATGACACGTACAAATTAGCCAGAAAAAGTAGCCTACCAGAGGACTGGGAGAAATTCAGAGTCCAGCAGAGGAGGACAAAAGGCTTAATTGGGAAAGGGAAAATAGATTATGAAAGAAAACTGGCAGGGAACATACAAACTGACTGCAAAAGTTTTTATAGATATGTGAAGAGGAAAAGATTAGTTAAAACAAGTGTAGGTCCCTTGCAGTCAGAAACAGGCGAATTGATCATTGGAAACAAGGACATGGCAGACCAATTGAATAACTACTTTGGTTCTGTCTTCACTAAGAAAGACATAATTAATCTGCCGGAAATAACAAGGGACCAGCGGTTAAATGAGATGGAGGAACTGAGTGAAATCCAGATTAGCCAGGAAGTGGTATTAGGTAAATTGAATGGATTAAAGGCCGATAAATCCCCAGGGCCAGATAAGTTGCATCCCAGAGTACTTAAAGAAGTAGCCACAGAAATAGTGGATGCATTAGTGATAAATTTTCAAAACTCTTTAGATTCTGGAGTAGTTCCTGAGGACTGGAGGGTAGCTAATGTAACCCCACTTTTTAAAAAAGGGAGGGAGAGAGAAAACGGGGAATTACAGACCAGTTAGTCTAACATTGGTGGTGGGGAAACTGCTAGAATCAGTTATTAAAAATGGGATAGCAGCACATTTGGAAAGTGGTGAATTCATTGGACAAAGTCAGCATGGATTTATGAAAGGTAAATCATGTCTGACGAATCTTATAGAATTTTTCGAGGATGTAACTAGTAGAGTGGATAAGGGAGAACCAGTGGATGTGTTATATCTGGACTTTCAGAAGGCTTTCGACAAGGTCCCACATAAGAGATTAGTATGCAAACTTAAAGCACACGGTATTGGGGGTTCAGTATTGATGTGGATAGAGAACTCACTGGCAGACAGGAAGCAAAGAGTAGAAGTAAACGGGTCCTTTTCACAATGGCAGGCAGTGACTAGTGGGGTACCACAAGGCTCAGTTCTGGGACCCCAGCTATTTACGATATATATTAATGATTTAGACGAGGGAATTGAATGCAACATCTCCAAGTTTGCGGATGACACGAAACTGGGGGGCAGTGTTAGCTGTGGGGAGGATGCTAGGAGGCTACAAGGTGACTTGGATAGGTTGGGTGAGTGGGCAAATGCATGGCAGATGCAGTATAATGTGGATAAATGTGAGGTTATCCACTTTGGTGGCAAAAACAGGAAAGTAGACTATTATCTGAATGGTGGCCGATTAGGAAAAGGGGAGATGCAACGAGACCTGGGTGTCGTGGTACACCAGTCATTGAAAGTAGGCATGCAGGTGCAGCAGGCAGTGAAGAAAACAAATGGTATGTTAGCATTCATAGCAAAAGGATTTGAGTATAGGAGCAGGGAGGTTCTACTACAGTTGTACAGGATCTTGGTGAGACCACACCTGGAGTATTGCGTACAGTTTTGGTCTCCTAACCTGAGGAAAGACATTCTTGCCATAGAGGGAGTACAGAGAAGGTTCACCAGACTGATTCCTGGGATGGCAGGACTTTCATATGAAAAAAGACTGGATAGACTCGGCTTGTACTCGCTAGAATTTAGAAGATTGAGGGGGGATCTTATAGAAATTTACAAAATTCTTAAGGGGTTGAACAGGCTAGATGCAGGAAGATTATTCCCGATGTTGGGGAAATCCTGAACTAGGGGTCACAGTTTAAGGATAAGAGGGAAGTCTTTTAGGACCGAGATGAGAAAATCATTTTTTACACACAGAGTGGTGAATTTGTGGAATTCTCTGCCACCGAAGGTAGTTGAAGCCAGTTCATTGGCTATATTTAAGAGGGAGTTAGATGTGGCCCTTGTGGCTAAAGGGATCAGGGGGTATGGAGAGAAGGCAGGGATGGGATACTGAGTTGGATGATCAGCCATGATCATATCGAATGGCGGTGCAGGCTCGAAGGGCCGAATGGCCTACTCCTGCACCTATTTTCTATGTTTCTATGTTTCTATGACCAGCGATCACCACCATACACTAATCTAAGAGAGAGTCAAGAGTCAAGAATATTTTATTGTCATATGTCCCGGATGGGACAATGAAATTCTTACTTGCTGCAGAATATGTGAATATGTAAACATAGTACATAACGGGGGAAGAGAAAAAAAAGGAAAAGTTCAATAAATAATTTGTTGTTGTTTTTAATAGCCTGATGGCTGTAGGGAAGAAGCTGTTCCTGAACCTGGATATAACAGTTTTCAGGCTTCTGCACCTTCTTCCTGATGGCAATGGTGAGATGAATGTGTGGCCAGGATGGTGTGGGTCCTTGATGAGTTTGGCTGTGTTTTTGAAGCAGCGACTGCGATAGATCACTTCGACGGTGGGGAGGTTAAAGCCGGTGATGGACTGGGCACACACACTAGGCCACACACAAATTATCCCTACACACACTAGGGACAATTTTACAACTTACCAAAGCTAATTAGCCTACAAACTTGAATGTCTTTGGAGTGTGGGAGGAAATTGGCGTAACCGGAGAAAACCCATGCAGTCACAGAGAGAATGTACAAACTCTGTACAGACAACACCCGTAATCAGGATGGATCCCGGGTCTCTGGCACTGTAAGGCAGCAACTCTTATGTTGCACCATTGTGCTGCCTAAATTCAGAAAATTTAGAATTATTTGCTGTTTCAAACAGGTGTCCTATAAATTCAGTTTAGCATCTTACGTTTTCATGTGCTCTAGTGGAACTTCAGAACATCTGATCCCCAAAAATCAAATGAATATCCTGTGCACTGCTTGTACACATCCTGAAATTAGATAATTTAGATCAACTAGTCACATAATGCGCAAGCATACAGAGAAAGCTAGATATGCACACCAGCGCACTGAGCCTGCGCCTACCAATGATCACCATGGTAGACAAACTTACACACACTTGACACTCAATTGTTTGTGAGGCTAATGTGACATCACCTGTGTCAAATTTTGCTGCACAGATCAGGCTTGTTTACAGTGTGGGGCAGTGAAGTATTATTTGGAATGCACCTGAGGTTACTTCATCTAAGGCCAACGGTAACCACAGCTGCACTTCTGGGAAGTCAATAGACAGTAGACAATAGACAATAGGCAATAGACAATAGGTGCAGGAGTAGGCCATTTGACCCTTCGTGCCAGCACCGCCATTCAATGTGATCATGGCTGATCATCCCCAATCAGTACCCCGTTCCTGCCTTCTCCCCATATCCCCTGACTCTGCTATCTTTAAGAGCCCTATCTAGTTCTCTCTTGAAAGTATCCAAGGACCAGCCTCCACTGCCCTCTGAGGCAGAAAAGTCAATATATGGCAGGGACATGAGGGAGGACAGAGGGGGGAATCTCATTGAAACCGACTGAATGATGAAAGGCACCGATAGAGTGGATATGAAGAGGATGTTTCCAGTAGCGGGCGAGTCTAGGACCAATGGGCACACTCAGAATAAAAGGACCAACCTTTAGACTGGAGATGAAGAGAAATTCCTTTAGCCAGAGTGCGGTGAATCTGATTAAATCATTGCTACAGATGACTGTCGAGGCCAAGTCATTGGGACTTTTAAAGGGGATATTGGTAGGTTCTTGGAGAAGGTAGGAGAATGGGGTTGAGAGGGAAATGGCCTAATTCGGCTACTATCTTTTGTTTTTATGGTTTAATATTCTTCCAGGAAGATGCTTTATTCCGAGTTCTGATTTTTATTGTTTGCTTTCAATGCCTTTCAACTGCCATCCTCGGGTTACCCTTCCTTATCAATCATCTCACTCCTTCCCCTCTACTCTGTAAGCCCTCACCCCAATTGCTTCCACGTTGATAACCACAGCACCAAATGGATTCCCAGATCGGTTTTTCCAGAACCCCCAATTTCTGGAATATCAGAGAAAAGGCTTTTATGCATTCGACAGTGCACATTCTATTACATTGTGCATGTTGCCTTGGCCTTTATAGTCAATGAATATCCAATCTTGAAGACCCACTCAAAATTGGTGCAGAGCATCTTCCCCACCTCACTCTACACTGGTGAGTGTATCTGTGGATGCATGTTTTTAGCCGTGCTATCATGCTTGCTAACAGAGTGGAGCTTGCTCAGTGAAGTTGTTTTCTGAAGTGCAACATAATTAATATCTATGAACAAAGTTAACCATATCTGGTCTTCTTTTGGCGGGGAGCAGTAGTTTCTATATCTTTGCATTACGAGCACTCATTTGCTGCCTTTTTTCACATTTTCACCAAAATAATCTCCATAATTTCTGTGTCACTCCCGACAAGATGCTAAATTCGTTATAACTATATGTTGAACAATATTTTGATAGAAATTTGATTATTAGCTGAATTCGTCAGGACCCTGAAGGGGTGTCTTTATTTTTTAAATAAATCAGCATCTGCAGTTCCTTGTTTCTATGGCCAAGAAATGTTCTGGGGTACAATCACACTAAATTTCAGGCATAACTTTATTTATCCCAGGAGGGAAATTGATCTGCCAACAGTCATAAAACACTGTTCAGTGGAAATTGGAGGAACAGCACCTCATATTCCGTCTGGGGACCTTGCGTCCGGATGGCATTAACATTGAATTCTCCCAATTTTGCTAGCCCTTGCTGTCTCCTCCCCTTCCTTAACCCTCTAGCTGTCTCCTCCCACCCTCCCATCCGCCCGCCCTCGGGCTCCTCCTCCTCCTCCCCTTTTCCTGATTTCTCCCCCCCCCTCCACCCCCCATCAGTCTGAGGAAGGGTTTCGGCCCGAAACGTCGCCTATTTCCTTCGCTCCATAGATGCTGCTGCACCCGCTGAGTTTCCCCAGCAATTTTGTGTACCTTCGATATTCCAGCATCTGCAGTTCCCTTTTGAACACGTCATAAAACACTAAATGCATGAAAAATGAAATTAGTGACGAGTGGAAAAGATTGGGGATGTGCAAAGATTATCTTGATATGGAAGACTTTTGCCATTCCTTTATTGCTTCTGGGTCTAAATCGAATCAGAATTCCCTCCTCAACATAATTTGAGAATAAATTCTCATGAAGAATTCCTGTGGTTCATGTAAATGGTTCCCTGCCAACTTCTCAAGTACATATAGACAATAATAGCTGGCCTTACCATGCACATCGGGATGCCAAAATATGAAACTGAACAAGGCTCCATTAATGCCTTTCAATGTTCAATGAAATATGGTCTGTTTTGATTTTGTAAAATTTCTTTAGAATCTCCATTCTCTGTTTGAATTTTAGCTTTGTGGCCAAGCAGATGGCACAATGGTGATAATAGTGGAGGGACGATATGTTGGTGAATGGGGTATTGAGATTGCATTTACTGCTTTAGCAGTTGATTGAGTTTTTCACAGACTGTTGGACAGATCGCTGCATCTAAATTGGCGCTTTCTTTCTATTTCTCTTCATTCCTAACTTCCCCATCTCTTCCATTCCCTGATCCTTTTGCTCCAGAGCAGCAGAGCATGTAGCTGCTGACAAGAGTGAGGTCCCATTATGGTAAAGTTGGGCATCTTACAATTCGACTTTTAATGACTAAATTGAACTGAAATGAATTTAATTAAATTGAAAGATAGAGCATGGAATCAGGCCCTGTGGCCCAGGAGCCCACACCAACCATCGATCACCTCATCTCACAAGTTCTATGTTACCCCACTTTAGCACCCAATCCCTACACACGAGGGGAAAATGTCATAGGTTAATGAATCTACAAACCCACATGTTTTTGGGATGTTGGGTTAAGGGTAGGACAGTGGCGCCGCTGTAGAGTTGCTGCCTTCCAGCGCCAGAGACCCGGGTTTGATCCTGACTATGGGTGCAGTCTGTACAAAATTCGTATGTTCTCCCCCATGACGGCATAGGTTTTCTACAGGTGATCTGGTTTACTCCCACGCTCCAAAGACTTGCAGGTTAGTAGGTTAATTGGCTTCAATACATTGTCCCTGGTGTGTAGGATAGTGCGCGTTTACGGGATGATTGCTCGTCGGAGCAGAATCGGTGGGCCAAAGAACCTGTTTCCTCACTGTATTTCTAAAGTTTAAAGTCTAAAGGAAATGGAGCACCCAGAGGAAACCCAGCCAGTCACAGGCAGAACATGCTGTCCAACTTGGACAGCACTCAAGGTCAGGATCGAACCAGGGTCTCTGGAGCTATAATGCAACAGCTCTACCAGCTGACTTAGAAATGTGAGTATGTCTATACTCTCCCAGACATGTATATTATGACCCACTCTCCCTAAAACTAAGCAATTCTTTAAGGATACATAGTGGTTGAGAAACGTTGGACAATAGTCATATTCCTCCCTCACCTGACAGAGTCGTAGCGTGAGACAGTGTGGAAACAGGCCCTTCGGCTCAACTAACTCACACCGGCCAACATGTCCCAGCAACTCTAGTCCCACTTGCCTGCGTTTGGTCCATATCCCTCCAAACCTGTCCAATCCATGTACCTGTCAAACTGTTTCTTAAATGTTGGGAGAGTCCCTGCCTCAACTTCCTCCTCTGACAGCTTATTCCATACACCCAAATGTTACCCCTCAGATTCCTATGAAATCTTTTCCCCTTCACCTAAAACCTATGTCCTCTGGTCCACTCTGGGCAAGAGACTCTGTGCATCTACCCGATCTATTCCTCTCATCATTTTATGACTTTATCATCAATGAACTGGGTATCCTCTAGGAATGAATGTTGCTTCATCCCAATGCTTGTTCTGGAATTACATTTTAATCTAGTTCCAACTTATGTTCTGATTTCTGCTGTTTCTTGTTATTGTCTTCTTAAATTTCCTGTAGTTATCTCTATTCTACAAACATGACAGAAACATTGAAATCAAGAATTGTTTAAATGACACAATCATTTGATTCCGGCATCTGCAAGACAACTTTAGTTTGTAATCAACCAGGATTCAACCCGACTGTCTTTATCCTTTGCAAGAGAATAAAATGTTCCTTCACTTCTCTCCTGGAAGGTCAAGATAAAATTTAAGATTTTGCCATGTCTATTTAATTTACCCTCCTGAGATAGAATTTTTTCTCTATTTACTCGATTGAAAATTTTTATTATTTCAAACGTCTCAATAAGAGAAGCCCGTGAACTTATAAACACGAGGGAAAACAGGAAGGTTTACAACACGTCTTTGTAATGTTGATTTAATGCCCAATTTGAGGTATGTTATAGAGGCACCTGAACATCAAAAAATCACCACAAGCATTCGAAAATTTATTACTCCCATAGTTTATTAGTTGGTTTTTTTGCTAGCATTGATATAATGCTTAAGATCGTAATGCTTAACCAATCTAAGATCCAAGTTGAAGTTGACTATTTAAAGAGGAACCTGTTAAAATGTGAAGAATTTAAAGCATTCATGAATGAACCTCTACAAAATACTCTGAAAATGTTATTCTTTGCTGTATGTGGCTTCACTGAGACTTTATTATTATCCAAAGCCGAATTATTGTTTAACAAAAACTCTATGAACTAAAAGTCTAATTTTAAGTACATGTATAGTGAAATCCTTACATAAACATTTCAGAATGTGTTTAATTCTTTATGAAATGTCAGTTTCTATTCTAATTCAAAGTGCATGTTTCATTTTGATGTATTGTTGTGAAAAACATATAATGTAATTGAAGAAAATATTCCTTCCTGCTTTGCTTTCTGTGAGAATATCTCAATGCTCAATGATATTACACTTCTAGGTGTCAGTGATCATGCTAAACTGACACCTGACAAGTAACGTCACAGAGGGGGATGTTCTCTCTTCAAGGATCGAAGGATTGCAGTGGGTGGCTATCTTTGAGATCAGCAGCCAACAATATTATTTTGCAAACTCCAGGCGAAAATGTAACTCGGTGAAAATAATTCAGTAGCTGCTTGCACACCTCCTCAGATTTTTAGTTCCACGGAGTTCTTTTTCTCAGTTTTCCACTGAGTTGTTTTCTCTGGAATGTCAGAGGCCGAGGGTGGACCTGATTGTATATAAAATTATGAGCGACGTAGATAGTGTAGACAGTCTTAAATATCATAGACTAGAGGGCACAGCTTCAGATGAGAGTGGCAACGTTTAAACGAAATGTATATTAAAATGTTGTGCCCTTACTTAAAGGGCCTGTCCCACTTGGGCAACCTAATCCGCGAGTCCAGAAGAGTGTCTTCGACCTTCAAGCTTGGGGGCACTCTCCTGGAAAGCCTCGATCTGGATCGACCGTCTGCGTTGAAACCGTGTGCTGGATCGACCGAACCGCGAGCTGCATTTACCGACCGCACACACACAAACACATCTCGAAGGTGGGGGGCAGGGAAAGCGGAGGAGCAATGTCTGCGCGATGAAGATGAAGGTGGGAGATGAAGGTGGGAGATGAAGGTGGGAATCTCAACATGGGAGGGTTGCTCCCCCAATGCAATATTCCACCTCTCCAATTCCAATATTGGTGGTCATTGGGGGGGGGGGGGGGGGCTTTCTGGAGCGCTAGTATAGGCGTTGTGGGCTGAAGGGACTGGTTTCCAGAGGGTTAGTATGGACATTGAGGGCCGAATGGATTTTGGGCTGGCGGCTCAGTCACTCAAGCTTGTTGTATTGTCAGCTCACTCACGGCTGGTGGACTGGCAGTTGACTCACGGCTATTCCTTGAAATTCCATCTGAAGCAGGGTGCAAGGCCACCAAATTACCAGGCTGTTTCTTACCACTTCAAGCAGGGTGCAAGGCCATCAAATTCAAGTTCAGTTTCATACCATTTCAAGCAGGGTGCAAAGCCACTAAAGACAGCGAGTCGTGATCTCTCCCTCCTCCATCTTGCAGAGACTGAGCCACGCCCACACTTCTGAATTTTATAGTCCCCCCCACCAGATGGGGCATGGCCTTCATGGCGTGATTGACAGGAGAGAGAATCTCAACATTTTTTAAACACTAATACCTCTTTTACTTTTCAACAATGGGAAAAATCCTCGGCACCTGATGAGCGGAGGGGGACTCTGAGTAAGATGGCCAAAAATCATAGCCGTATGTGGTAGCGTTTTTTCTAAAATCAATATAAAGTGCAAACAGGAAGTGGTCAAGATTAGATTTTTAATTATATAGAAGGCAACGCAACTTTAATTAGGCAAGGCAACTTTATTTAGGCAAGCCAACTTTAATTAGGCAAGGCAACTTTAATTAGGCAAGGCAACTTTAATAAGGTAAGGCTAATTAGCCAAGGTGACTTTAATAAGGCAAGGCTAATTAGGCAAGGCAACTTTAATTAGGCAACACAGCTTCAGCATTTACAAACCATAGGCAACACAGCTTTAGCATTTCCAAACCAAAGGCAACCCAGTTTTAGCATTTCCAAACCAAAGGCAACACAGTTTTAGCATTTCCAAACCAAAGGCACACAGCTTTAGCATTTCCAAACCAAAGGCAACACAACTTTAGCATTTCCAAACCAAAGGCAACACAGCTTTAGCATTTCCAAACCAAAGGCAACACAACTTTAGCATTTCCAAACCAAAGGCAACACAGCTTTAGCATTTCCAAACCAAAGGCAACACAGCTTTAGCATTTCCAAACCAAAAGCAACACAATTTTAGCATTTCCAACCCAAAGGCAACACAGCTTTCCAAACTATATTTTCAAACCACATTAAGGGCACTGACAGGTCAGTAAAACCACTAACAGTTTAGTAGACATGTGTTCAGTGTTATTCACAACTCAGACTGAGAGACGTGACCCTCTCGCTCCCCCATCTTGCAGAGACTGACTGGGGCACTCAAAACTTCCGGCTTTTATAGTCCCTCCGGAAGGGGCGTGGCCTTCAGGAGAGAGAATCTCAACATTTTTTAAACACTAATAACTCTTTTATTTTTAATCGATGGGAAAAAATCCTCTTGTCCTGCGCAGCGGAGGGGGACTATGAGTATGATGGCCAAAAATCACAGCTGTAAGTGGCAACGTTTTTTCTAAAATCAATATACCGAACAACAGGAAGTGGTCAACATCAGACTTTTAGTAATATAGATAGATAATAAAGTTTAGCGGGCATTTTACCTACCGGTAGGTCTTCCTAGGTCCTGAAAACTCCAACGCCAATCAAAATGCCCAGTCAGTGAAGGAGATTGCCTATGGCTTCTCTCGACTGCCTGTAACCAAATAGCGACCCCACTCCACTGCACTACACGTGAAAAAGACCCATGCCGACCAAATTTTACTCACGGAAAATGTTTCAATATCCTGAAAAAATTTCCGCGACCTAGTTGAGGCCGCGGTTAGGCGGGAACTTCCCTCGAGCATGCAGGAGAGTTCCAGCGACCTCATATGACCTCCTAGGACCACGTGCCGACCATGCTGCGAGTTTGATTCCAGGGCAAACTCTTTTAAATTCACAGATTAGGTTGCCCAAGTGGGACATGCCCTTTACGAACATTTACTGCAGGAAATGGCACATAAGCACAAGTAAAAGAATGGGAAGAAAAGCAAAGCTTTTAAGAAATTTTAGAGTCATAGAGCATGGAAACAGGCCCTTCGGCCAACATGTACCATCTACACTAGTCCTACTGCTTGAGTTTGGCCCATATCCCTTGAAACCTGTCCTATCCATGTACCTGTCTAATTATTTCTTAAACATTGTGATAGTACCTGCCTCAACTATCTCCACCGGCAGCACGTTTAAAACTTCTATCTCCCGCCTAAATACTATGTCCTCTCGTTTTTTAAAATAGTTTGACTATTTAGACTATCTGTGCTCTCATGATTTTGTACACGTTTGTCAAGTCAACCATCACATTTTTTCACTTCGGGAAAACAAGCCCACCCAATCTAACCTCTCTCCAAAACAATCATCCTCCAATCCAGACAACATCCCACTGAATCTCTCCGCAATATAACCACATCCTTCCTATAGTGTGGCGACCAGAAATGCACACCCCAAGTGCAGCCTATCAAATGTTTGTAAAGTTGCAACATTATGTCCCAACTATTATATTAGGGCAACTCTGCCCTAACCTATGAAGGCAGTGACAATATTGGAATTAGTGGAAAAGTGGAATATTGCGTTGGGGGACCAGCACTCCCATGTGAACCTGAGACCCAACGGGTCCCACTTAGTCTAGTATATTATAAAATCACAATGAGTTATTTAGTTTGCTTGAAAGGAGAAGTAGCCAGACTTGTTTAGTCGTGCTGTGCATGTGCTATGGTGCAGTTCCCACTTCTTTCCTTTCTAACATCTCTTAATTCCTCCCCCTTCATAGTGCAAAGTTCTTCCAGCTTGCTATTAGAATTTGCTTACTCAGTGTCCATCAGGATGTCTTTATCTTGATTCAGGGAGCCATGCTAATTGGTTCCAGCCAGCCTGCTTTGCAGACGTGTTTATAATACACTTTTTGGTACCATTTAACTGCCCTTTTCTTTTGTTGTCATGTACTTCATTTGAAAAGTGGTTCACTCTCATTGTATCCGATGCTTATTGTAGCTCAAGCATTCAGTGTAAGCTTCAATAGTGCTTACAATCTGTACCCTGCTATGAATCTGTACCCTGCTATGCTCAGTGTAATTTGCCATCTTGTGTCTATTTAAAAGCTGATTTTTCTTTTTGTCTGCTCACTTGTTCAGCCTCCTTTAGTGTTGTGGTGCATAATTGCAGTCACGTTCTCAAGTCCAAAGCTTGAAATTTAATGGTTTAACCAGGTGCCTTCTATATTTGGACATGATTTGGATTCCTGCGATTTTGTCACAACCTCTGGGTCACCAAACCAAGATTTATGCCCCCTATCTAATGTTGATCAAGGCAAGTGGGGCAGTGCATTTGCACTTGGCAATGGGTAGTGGACATATGCAAATAGGAATCTGAAGCCATGGAACATGACCTTAAAGGTGGTAGGGTTAAGTACTTGGAAATGCTCCAAAGAATGCATCGCATTTTTGGGACATATTAGTTTTACTCTGAAGATAGATGCAAAATGCTGGAATAACTCAGCACGACAGGCAGCATCTCTGGAGAGAAGGAATGGGTGACATGTTGGGTCGAGACCCATCTTCAGACTGAGAGTCGGGAGAGAGGGAGACAGAGAGATATTGTAGGGTAAGCTGTGAAAACACAGATCAAAGGGTCAATGCTCAAGGAAATGTAGAATGATTCATTGTTAGCTGAGAGGAAGATGATAGAATCAGTAATATTTAATCAGGAGGACTATAAAACTAGTCAGAACTAGGATTGGGGAGGGACAGAGAGAGAGATAAAGCAAGGGTTGCTTCATGTTAGTTTTACTTAGTTTAGTTTAGAGATATTGGGTGGAAACAAGCCCTTTGGCCCACCAAGTCCACACCGATCAGCAATCCCCACACATTAGCACTATCCTACACACACTAAGGACAATTATACATTTACACCAAGCCAATTAAACTACTAACCTGTATGTCTTTGGAGTGTGGGAGGAAACCAACTAACTTGGAGAAAAACCACATATGTCATGGGGAGAATGTACAAACTCCGTACAGCCAAACACCCACAGTCAGGATCGAACCCAGGCCTCTGGCGTTGTAAGGCAGTGGCTCTACCGCTATGCCACCGTGCCGCCCCATACTCTGGATGACTGCCTTTTAAAGGAGTTATCTCACCATGGTTACTTTGTAAATGGTATTAGAGAAAAATGATTGACTTCTGAGTCATGCAAGAAGCAGTTCGACTATCCTTTCTAGAAATTTCTCCCTCGATTTCCTTCCTGAGAGGAAAATCTCCCAACTGGAATCCATCAGCATAAATGGAATGATTACTTGCCTTGACAGTGAGAGGAGCAATAACCACAAGTAGTCCAGAAACAATCCAGAAGCCTAACATCTTGCAGACCTTGGTTAGTGGACCCAGCCAAGTCTTATCCATGATAAACAACGTATTCCTGCATCCCCTGCCATCTACTACGTCCAGTAGAAAATTTGCCTCCATTGATGTTTTTATTTTCTGATGAGAGAAAAGAATCTTGGAGTAGACTTTTTGATAATTAACTAAATTATTAAGTTTTAATATTAAATGTTAATGACGATTCAGAAAGTTTACAGGCACTTTTGGGTCTCTTATATGTTGTGTAAACATCCTTTAAAAAGAGGTACATTATTATATTGTACTCTCTCTGAATCAATAGATTTGAAATTGAATGTAACAATACTCCTGATCTAGTCTGTAGAAATTCTCATTTGGGAGGGCAGAGAGGTGCAGTGGAGACTTTCAAAGTTTATCTTAGTCCAGATCATCGCCTTCAGAGCTGTTATCTGTCAGCTCCATATCTCTTTGTACTGACTATAATTCAATATTCTCCTGAATGGAAAATAAAACACAGCAATATAAGTTTATACACTTTTATTTTTAAAGTATGTAGAAACATAGAAACATAGAAAATAGGTGCAGGGCCATTTGGGCTTCCGAGCCAGCACTGCCATTCAATACGATCATGGCTGATCATCCAAAATCAGTACTCTGTTCCTGCTTTCTCTCCATATCCCTCAATTCCGTTAGCCCTAAGAGCTAAATCTCTCTCTCTTGAAAATGTGGATCCATTCAAGAGTGCTTTTTGTCATGTACTCCAGGTATGCACCAGAAAAATTAAATTCTTACTTGCTGACGCTTTATGGGCACATTAGACCAAACAATAACAATTAAAAATATATAATATACTAGACCAAGTGCAGACCCGTTGGGTCTGTTCCCCCAACGTGCGGTTGTGGGGGGGGGGGGAGGCGGCCCGCAGCGTCACACACACTAACTATCCCCCCCCCCCCCCGCACTCACGCTAATTACCCCCTTGATATTATATTAATATTATTAAGTTGCTCCTTTTACCCCATAACCACCCTATCTACTGACGCATATCCCCCAACCTGCAGTCACATTTAGAGAGGGGGGGGGCGGGCGGGGGTAGAGAGTGAGGGCAGATAGAGAAGGGGCAGAGGCAGAGAGAGAGACAGAGACACAGAGAGAGGGGCAAGAGGGATAGAGGGGTTGAGAGGAGGATAAGAGGGAGGGTGGGTGAGGGGGGAAAGGTGGGGGAGGAGGGGAGGAGAGAGAGAGGGTGAGGGTGAGAGTGAGGGGGAGAGAGAGGGGGTGCTGAGAGTGGGGTGAGGTGGGGAGCAGGGAGGGGGAGGGTGGAGGGAAGAGAGTAGGGGGTGTAGAGGGGAGGGGGTTTAGGGGAGGGAGGGAGGGTGGGGGAGGGGATGGAGGAGAGGAGGGGAGAGAGGGGGGAGGAGGGGAGAGAGGGGGGAGGGGGGGAGAGAGAGGGGGAGAGAGGGGGGAGGAGGGGAGAGAGGGGGAGAGAGAGGGGGAGAGAGGGAGAGAGAGAGAGAGAGAGGGGGAGAGAGGGAGAGAGAGAGGGAGAGTGGGAGAGAGAGAGAGAGAGGGGGGGGGGGAGGGAGGGGAGAGGGGGGGGGGGGGGGGGGGGGGGGGGGGGGGGGGGGGGGAGCGAGAGCAGGGGGGGAGAGACGAGAGGGGGGGAGAGAGAGGGGGGGAGAGAGGGGGGACAGAGAGAGGGGGGGGAGAGAGAGGGGCGGGGGAGAGAGAGGGGGGGGAGAGGGAGGGGGGGGAGAGAGGGGGGGGAGAGAGGGGGGGGAGAGAGGGGGGAGAGAGAGGGGGGGGAGAGAGGGGGGGGGGAGAGGGGGGGGAGAGAGGGGGGGGAGAGAGAGGGGGGGGAGAGAGGGGGGAGAGAGAGGGGGGGGAGAGAGGGGGGGATGAGAGGGGGGGGAGAGAGGGGGGGCGAGGAGAGAGGGGGGGAGAGAGGGGGGGGAGAGAGAGGGGGGGGAGAGAGGGGGGGGAGAGAGGGGGGGGAGAGAGGGGGGGGAGAGAGGGGGGGGGAGAGAGGGGGGGGAGAGAGGGGGGGGAGAGAGGGGGGGGAGAGAGGGGGGGGAGAGAGGGGGGGGAGAGAGGGGGGGGGAGAGAGGGGGGGGAGAGAGGGGGGGGAGAGAGGGGGGGGAGAGAGGGGGGGGAGAGAGGGGGGGAGAGAGGGGGGGAGGAGAGAGGGGGGGAGAGAGGGAGAGGGGGAGAGAGGGAGAGAGAGAGGGGGGAGAGAGGGGGCGAGAAGGGGAGAGAGGGGGGGAGAGAGAGGGGGAGAGAGAGGGGGAGTGAGAGGGGGGGAGAGAGAGGGGGGGGAGAGAGGGGGGGATAGAGAGGGGGTGAGAGAGGGGGGAGAGAGAGGAGGAGAGAGAGGGGGGGAGAGAGGGGGGGGAGAGAGGGGGGGGGAGAGAGGGGGTGGAGAGAGGGGGCGAGAGAGGGAGGGGAGAGAGGGAGGGGAGAGAGGGGGGGAGAGAGAGAGGGGGAGAGAGAGGGAGGGGAGAGAGAGAGGGAGAGAGAGGGGGGGGGAGAGGAAACAGAGCGGGGGAGAGAGGGGGGGGGGAGAGGGGGGGAACAGAGCGGGGGAAGAGAGGGGGGGGGAGGGGGGGAGAGAGAGGGGGGAGAGAGGGGGGGAGACATTTGAGTAGACATGTGTTCAGTGTTATTCACAGCTCAGAGAAAAGTGACCCTCTGCCTTCCTCCAGCTTGCAGACACTGATTGAGGCACACCACTTCCTGGTTTTATAGTCCCTCCCCCCTGCCGCCAGCAGGGGCAGCAGAGAGAATGGGAAATTTTGTAAAATCTTTAATATCTCTGTCATTTTTCATCGACGGGAAAAATCCTCGGCACACATATGGCGGAGGAGGGCTCTGAGCAAGGTGGCCAAAAATGACGGCCGTAGGTGGCGGCGTTCTCTCGGAAATTGCAGCACAGATGGCCAAAACCGGTCAAGAACAGAATTTTAGTAATATAGATTACCAATTGTTCTAAGTCATCCAGACAATGATAGCACAAAAAACAAAACTTATAGATCGAACACTGTTGTCCAAAGTCCGCGGTGATTTGGTAGGGTTGAAGTGGTAGTGAAGGTTGTGCGTGATGGTTCAATAACTTGTTCATTGATGGAAGGAAGCCGTTCTTACACCAAAATATAATGGTTCTCAGGCTTCTGTGCCTAATTTCCAATGGTAGAAGACCAGGTGGTGTGGGTGTGTGATGATACTAGCTGCCTTCTTGCGATGGAGCTTCCTGTAAATCCCTTTGATTGTAAACATGATGGAACGAGCACCCATTGATCTCTTCAATTTGTTTTTTGACAGACAAAAAGCCATAGAGCTAAAAGGTAAAGCAACAGGTTCTTTGGCCCATTTTGTTTCTGCAAGCCAAGTTAGCATTTCAGGCTAGTTTGCCTGCATTTGGCCTACATCTACCAAAACCCTTCTCATCCATATATCTGCAAAAATTGTAAATGTATCTGCTTCAATAGCTTCCCGTGGTGACTCATTCCAGATACAGACTCTCATTCTGTCCTCAGAATGAAAAGGTTGCCCCTAAGATCTTTCTTGGGTGACACCCCTCTCACTCTAAGCCTATGCCCTCTAGTATTAGAATCCTCTACATTGGGAAAAAGTCTGTGAGTGTTCACTTCAGCCACACTCTTCTTGATCTGGTACTCTTCAATAAGGTCACCCCCCCCCCCATTCCCATCCCCAGCTTTGTATGCTCCAGAGAAAAGCTCCAGCCTATCCAACCTCTCTCTATGTCAAGCCCACAAGTGCAGGCGACATCCTGGTGGATCTCTTCTGCACCCTTTGATCAAAGACATTGCAAATCCTTGCCTCAACTCCTTTACTTCTATGTTTTTCTTCTCAATAAAAAATTGAGAAATACTCCTTTAATATTTCCCCCATCTCATGTGGCTCTACAAAGGTATGCCATACTGACCTTTAATGGGATGTATTCTTTCCTTAGCCACCTCTTATTCTTAATATATCTGTATAATCACTTAGAATTTTATTTTACCTTCCCTGGATGCTCCATTTCATGTTAATAGATAAAATTAACTTTCAAACTACATGATTACTTAAATCCATACAATCCATACACTCCAAGCATTCACTTCAAGTTACAACAAGTTTTCCAGCTGTATTATCCACTTAAAAAGGAATTCACTTGAATATCCCTTCACATTTTACTTCCCCAAATTATGTCAAGAGTAATGTTCTGACTTTGCAAAACCAACTGAATGTAATCAAAAGCCAGTCATTTCATTGAATGATGTAAGTTATTGTGGCAAATCCTCCAAAATAATGGAAGAACTCGGATAAGGACATGGACATTTTAAAAAGACAGATTTGCTGGCTTCAACGGAAAAACCCCCAATCCACAAAGAAAGAATCAGTTTCAAGTTTCAAACCTGTCTGGCCTGTGGACTTGGGCATCACACAACTATGTGAATGGTGTGGGCAGTAAAGGCTGAGACGGAGATAACGAGATTATCTTGGAAACACAAAGGAAGGTACCAAGCCTCAGCAGACGGTGGTAAACAGGCCAGCAGCAAGCACAATCACCATCGTGGATGACCCATTCATCGGGACAATGGGAGCTCATCCAGGCGATGGGATAACGATCAGGCTGAGGGATCATGACATCAGCAAACCCCTTATCATCGGAAGCCCATTGTTCATGCCAGATCGAAACTGGGAATCATCAAAAGAACCCTTTTATCCAGAGGACCACCTGGGGGGTTTCAAAGGAAACTCAGGTATAAAAGCCGGAGTCAAGCCAGAACTCGCTCTCTTTCTGCTCTGCTGGACGGCTCGTGAGCCTGCATCAACCTAGCTGTAAGTATCCCAGTGACCTGGTGAAGTTCCCGAAATAGGATAGAGGTTGAGAGAAAGGAAAGGGAAAGGGGGAGTATACTTGCAAGTAAAATTGTGTAAAGTAAGTTTTACGACGTGCCCGATAGTTTTCCGTGCATAGTCTTAGTTTAAAGCATAAGTTTAGCCACGTATTATGTAGTGTTGGTGAGATTCGATTTCTCATTGTTTAATAAAGCCTGTAAATTTTAGACTTGCTTTGAGTCCATCTTAGTTTCTGTTTTCTCTCATCAGCACACTCTGGTCAATTCAACCTTTTATCATATCCCACCATAATTCCGAGGTCTAGAACCTAGGGTAATCCCTTTTGTTGTATTCTCTCTCTTGGAAACCGCTCGAGTGGAGTGGTGGTCGTTTGACCCTCCGACAAGGGAGAGAATAACTCGGGCAGTTGGGCCCGAAGTGGAGCAAAGGGAAACAAAACCCCTACAATGAGATCCCATATATTTATTAGTAGAGGTTAGGTGCCTCCATCTAATGGCCTCAATGATGCTTGAATTCTGAAGTTATCACTTGTGACAAAATTCTTAGACTGAGGAAGAAAAATACATTGCTGGTTGATGGCATTCTGCCCTAATTCCAACAAGCCTACAGTGTAAAGACCTGAAAACCAAAATTCAGAATGTGAGTGGGAATTTTAGAATTAAGGAAACAGTTAATTCTTGGTGCATGTCCTCTGCACCCTCCCTAAAGACCAGAACGGCACACAATACACCAGATAGTTTTAGAGATACAGCGCGGAAACAGGCCCTTCGGCCCACCGAATTCGCACCGACCAATGACCACTGTCCTTCACACTAGGGACAATTTACATTTTTTACCAAAGCCTATTAACGTACAAACCTGTGCATCTTTGGAGTATGGGAGGAAATTGGAGCACCCGGGGAAAACAGACACGATCACGATGAGAACCTACAAACTCCTTACAGACAGAACCTGTAATCAGGATCAAGCCTGGGTCTCTGGTGCTGTAAGGCAGCAACTCTGCCACTGTGCCACCCTGCTGCCCTGTGGTCTAAAAAACAATTTAGAATTAGCTCCTTGCTCTTATATTTTATGCCCTGGCTCATGAAAGCGGGCATCTTATAAGCTTTTCTTAAACACTATCCATGTCTGATACTGCCTTCAGGGATCATTGCCCATGTACACTAAGATCCCTCCGTAACTCAGTTCTTCCCAGAGTCCTACTATTCTGTATATATAGCCTAGACTTATTGTTCCTCTCAATGTGCAACATCTCACATTTTTCAGGAATAAGTTCCATCTTCCATTTCTCTGGCCATCTAACGAACAAATTAATGCCAATCTGTAGCTGAGACAATCTTCTTCACTATCAACAAAGTGTGGAAATGGGGCGGGAGATTGAAATGGCCAGCATCCAAGAGCTCCAGGTGGCGTGACAGACAGAAGGCATGTGCTCAAAATGCCAGTCTGCACTTGGTCTCACCGATGTAGATAATGCCACATCAACAGCAATTGCTCAATTGATGTTTTCAAGACTGAGGTAAAGAGTCTTGATAGGTTGGTACATGAAGGAGAAATAAATTAAACCTAGATGAATGGGGGTTGTAGATGAATGATAATCTACATGAACTGTGAATACAGGATGACCTATTCTAGTTCTCGAGTTCTAATGAGTGTTTTGCATTTTGCATAACTACTTGTAAGTTCAGTGTTTATTTTTAATATCCCCTTTGAGTAGGTTGCAGTCGGGATCTGAGTTGAAAGGAGTGAAAAAATAAATTATTCAATAAAAGGAATCAATGCGTTGCTTAAAATTCCGCATTCCATTTTATTATAAACACCTTAGGTTCAGCCTTTTGTCTAGAGATTCAATGAATTCAACATGTCTCTGAGAACCTCCTTCTGTGTTGAGTGTTGTGCAAGAATATGTGTGTATCAGTATGCTCAGTTTGTTTGTGTGTGTGTCACATGTGACATCAACCACTTTGACCTCTACTTCCCTTACCAACTCTAATCTCACTCTTCTGAATGCACGCCCCTCCACTCACTCAACAACCTAATGGTATGAACATTAAATTCTCCAATTTTAGGGAACTAACCTCAAACCCCTTCCTATTTTCTCCATACTTTCTCTCTCCCTCTTTTTGCTGTGTCCCACCTGGATGCATAGCAATTTCTCCCCTCTCCCCTCCCCTCCTTCCATTATTCCTTTGTCTGGCTTCACAATCCACACTTCTATCCTTATCTCACACTTTTTGTCTTTTCAACCCTGGACTTTGTCCAACCATTTGCCAATCAAAAACCCCCCTCGCCTGTATCCGCCAGTAACATGCCAGGCTCAGTCTGAAGAAGGGTTTCGGCCCGAAACGTCACCTATTTCTTTCGCTCCATAGATGCTGCTGCACCCGCTGAGTTTCTCCAGCATTTTTGTGTACCTTTGTCCTGTACCTCCTCGCTTCCTGCTTTCTTCACACTCCCCTCCCTTCCCCCTCCCCCTCTGCACCTCCTCCCGCCCTTCACAATCAGTCTGAAGAAGGGCTCTGACCAGAAACATCACATTTCCATATTATTCCATCGCTTTGCTCCTTGTTTTGTAAATCAACACTGCGTTTCCTTGTTTTTTTCCTTGTTTGTGTGTGTGTTTTCATTAGGATTGTGTGCGCATCCAACAATTTTTGTGTGCCTTGTATGCATTTCCTTCCTCTTTATTTTCTCATCACACTGAAACAATGTGTTTTCTTTCTCTTTGCCATCAGTTAATATTTCGATAAAAAGAATCTTTGCAATGTTATTCTAGACACCTAACGAGGTGGTTCAGCAGAATATCTAGTACATGTCACATCCAAGTTTGGAAAAAGGGCCCTGACCCGAAATGCCGTCTCTCCATGTCCCTGAGAGATTCTGCCTGACCTGCTGAGGTGCTCCAACACTTGTGCGTTCCCTGCACCAATTAGTTTTTGGTGCACTCAACCCAGTCCACAAGAGCTGTCAGTTTAAAACTCAGAAATGTGTGCAGACCTCCAATAAAACATCAGGGAATTATTTATTTTTCTTTCCAGTGTTTGGGGAAAGACACAAAAGCAGATTTTCTTGTTCATGCCACAAAATAACTATTCATCAAAAATCATAGAATGTGAAAAACATCTGTCTAGAGAGAATTGTACCTCATATCTTTTCCATGGCATATCTGTAGACATAGAGTCAGAGAGTCATCAAGTCTTACAGCGTGAAAACAGGCACTTTGGCCCAACCTACCCACACCAGCCAACATGTCCCATCCATACTAGTCCCACCTGCCTGCATTTGGCCCATTTCCTCTAAACCTGCCCTATCCTTGTACCTGTCTAAATGTTTCTTTAACATTGTGATAGTATTTGCCTCAACTACCTCCTCCTGCTGCTCGTTCCTTACACCTACTATCCTGTGCATGAAAACGTTACTCCTCAGGGTCCTATTAGATCTTTTCTCCCCTACCATAAACCTATGCTCTTGATTAGGACAGGTGTTAGAGTTTATGGGGAGAAGGCAGGAGAAGGGGGTGCGGAGGAAGAGATAGATCAGCCATGATTTAATAGTGGAGTAGATTTGATGGGCTGAATGGCCTAATACTACTCCTTTTCCTTATGACTTTATGGCCCTGGTTCTCAATTACCCTGGTATACTTAAGGAGGATAAGGTATCTTGGTCCAAGGCATGCCCTATGTTATTAAGAACAGACATTTTCATATAAATACTAAACTAAGTGGGACCCGTTGGGTCCCATGTTCACATGGGAGGGCTGGTCCCCCGACGCAATATTCCACCTCTCCACCAATTCCTATATTGGTGGCCAGTGGGGGGAGGGAGGGGGGGGGGGCTTTCTGGAGTACTGGTATGGGTGTTGTTGGCTGCAGGGACTACTGGTCTCCAGAGGACTAGTATGGACATTGTGGGCCAAATGGATTCTTGGGGTGGCAGCTCAGTCCCTCAAGCCTGATGTGCTGGCAGCTCAGTCCCTCAAGCCTGATGTGCTGGCAGCTCACTCACGGCTGGTGGGCTGGCAGTTGACTCACGGCTGTTCCTTGAAATTCCATTTCAAGCAGGGTGCAAGGCCACCAAATTCAAGTGCAGTTTCTTACCTCTTTGAGCAGGGTGCAAGGCCACAAAATTCAAGTGCAGTTTCATACCACTTCAAGCAGGGTGCAAGGCCACCAAATTCAAGTGCAGTTTCATACCATTTCAAGGAGGGTGCAAGGCCACCAAATTCAAATGCAGTTTCATACCATTTCATGCAGGGTGCAACGACACCACATTCAAATGCAGTTTCATACCATTTTGTGCAAGGCCACCACATTCAAATGCAGTTTCATACTATTTCAAGCAGGGTGAAACCACCATAAAACCACACAAAACACCACACTCACAGTTCAGTAGACATTCAGTGTGTTCAGTTGATTCACAGCTCAGACAGTCGTGACCTCTCCCTCCCCCATCAGGCAGAGACTGAGCCACACCCACACTTCGGGGTTTTATAATCCCTCCCACTCCCACCGGAAAAGGTGTGGCTTTCATGGCGTAATTGACAGGAGAGAGATTCTCAACATTTTTTAAACACCAATAACACTTTTGTTTTTCATTGATGGGAAGAATCCTCTGCACCCGATGAGCAGAGGGGGATCTGAGTAAGATGGCCAAAAATCACAGCCGTAAGTGGTAGCGTTTATCTAAAATCAATATAGTGCAAACAGGAAGTTGTCAAGTTTAAACAAACAACCATTTGCATGCAGTGCTTTTTCATTTCAACCCAAACCCCCCAAACAACCATTTGCATGCAGTGCCTTTTCACTTCAACCCAAACCCCCCAAAAAAACATTTGCATGCAGTGCCTTTTTACTTCAACCCAAACAACCATTTGCATGCAGTGCCTTTTCACTTCAACCCAAACCCCCCCAAACAACCATTTGCATGCAGTGCCTTTTCACTTCAACCCAAACCCCCCCAAACAACCATTTGCATGCAGTGCCTTTTCACTTCAACCCAAACCCCCCAAAAAAACATTTGCATGCAGTGCCTTTTTACTTCAACCCAAACCCCCCAAACAACCATTTGCATGCAGTGCCATTTTATTTCAACCCAAACCCCCGAAACAACCATTTGCATGCAGTGCCTTTTTACCTCAACCCAAACCCCCCAAACAACCATTTGCATGCAGTGCCTTTTTAGTTCAACCCAAACCCCCCAAATAACCATTTGCATGCAGTGCCTTTTTACTTCAACCCAAACCCCCCAAACAACCATTTGAATGCAGTGCCTTTTCACTTCAACCCAAACCCCCCAAACAACCATTTACATGCAGTGCCTTTTTACTTCAACCCAAACCCCCCAAACAACCATTTGCATGCAGTGCCTGTTTACTGCAAACCAACCATATTTTCATTTTCAAACCACATTAAGGGCACTCACAGTTGAGTAGACATGTGTTCAGTGTTATTCAGAGCTCAGAGACACGTGACCCTCTGACTTCCTCCATCTTGCAGAGACTGAGTGAGGCACACCAATTCCGGGTTTTATAGTCCCTACCCCCTCCCACCAGCAGGGGCAGCAGAGAGAATGGCAAATTATTTTAAAACATTAATATCTGTCAGATTTTTCATCGATGGGAAAAATCCTCTGGTCCAGGAAGGCGGAGGGGGGTTCTAAGCCAGGTGGCCAAAAATGACGGCCGTAGGTGGCAGCATTCTCTCGGAAATCACAGCATAGTGAGCCAAAAGCGGTCAAGATCAGACTTTTAGTAATATAGATTTAAGTCAATGGATGGACATAATAGTGAGGGATAGATATGGAACATGTTTACAAAGCAATCTCATGCTGTGCCTGGAAATACAAACATGAAACAATGAGAAACAAAACTAGTTTATTTCCTGAGATCATCCACGATTTTAATATCCATGATCCAATGTGTACTAAAAAGATACTGATAGAATTTAACAGATGATTTGTCAGGTACAGTATTCAGCTATGGATCATTGCAATTATCCATCAATAACCAGCCGATAGAGGCATCCAATATAACGACTTCCATGGAAATTAACAAAATAAATTGAGATTGATAAATAGCAGTACTTTTTTCTTACGTTAATTATTCATTTTGCGACTAATTTGTGAGAATTTAGTTCTGATATACTGTATATATAAATATATACTTCCATCTGATATATGTACCATTCAGTTCATCGCTGTATTGCTTTAACAAGCAACTTCATTAGTTTAACCTCTGATCATATACCTAGGGAAATATGATTCAGAAGGAAAGAAAAACAAGTGTAATCTACACGTGTATTGGAAATAATTATTGACATAGAATTCTATACATAACACCGAGGGGTGGATGTGTTGATTAAACGGACGTCAAATAAAGTTTCAAATTGCAATGAGTGTCACAACAGTCAGCTGAAGTTTTTGCTGAAGTCCTCAGAGGAGATAATTAAAATTATAAAATCAACATCCTGTGTCAGTTCACTGCAAGTTTTCAACTCTGTGACCGCCAATCACAAGATTGATACTGATTCCGCACAATCTAATGTTCAGTATATGGTAGGTGGAAGTGAAGGATCACTTACTGCTTCACATTAAAAACAAAATCAACATCCAACTGGTGGCTTATTAAAACTGAGCACACAAAATGCCAGAATCCGGAGAAATATAGCTTAAACTTACTGACAAATTTATTTTACACCCCTTCTTACCATGCCGCTTCCTCACTGCTTTGTGCCTCTGCTGTGAATTAGCAGCAGTGACTGACATTGGCACTATTTCCAGTCACCAGAGTTCCACGTTACTTATCCAGCACTTCTTTAGTCATTGTCAGTTAATTTCTTTGGATTATGTTATGTTATTTTGCTCAGAATTGCCATGATACAGAGATGTTGACTTGAATTATTTGCAATAAAATCTATGAATTGCACCAAAAGATTGTGATCTCTCTCTTAATTATAGAAAACCGCAAACGTAACAAACATTTTGACAGTGAATCAAGTTTATATTTTTATGCCATGCCAGAAAGACTCAATTGGAGAAATTCACTCCTTTGCAGTAGGAGATTGCGAATGTTTTACAGATGTCTATTTGTCTCATAGAATAAAAACCTCAAGATTCCATTTTAATTGTTCACACTTTCTACAGTACAATTCCATTAATCCTGCCTGGTCGGCCCAATGTGAGTGCTGGACAAGCAGACTTTATGCATCATAATCATAATCATAATTTGTTAGCCAATTATGTTTTGCAACATATGAGGAATTTGGTTTGCCATACAATCATACCAAAAAAGCTACGGGACACACAAATAAAAAAAAAATAGACATAAATATCCACCACAGCGGCTCCTCCACATTCCCCACTGTGATGGAAGGCAATAAAGTCTTATCTTCTTTCCGCCTTTTCTTCCGCGGTCGGGGGAGTTGAACCATCTGCAGCCGGCAATCGAGCTCCCACGCCGAGGCGGTCTAAGCTCCCGCATCGGGGCGGGCGAAACTCCTGCGGCTTGCAGTTCCTGAAATTGGTCCCTAACCAGAGACCGTGGGTTTCATGATGTTAAAGTCTGCATCTCCCGCAGATTGGAGCACCAAAGGCCGACCCCTGGCAAACGGATCGCCCGCTCTAAGATGTGAAAGTCCGCATGCTCCGCGGTTTTGGAGTTCTAGAAGTCCCAAACAAGAAGCCGCCAACTCCACGATGTTAGGCCGCAGTGCAGACAGTGATATGACACGGATAAAGTTGCATCTCCATCGAGGAAAGAGATTAAAAAAAGTTTCCCCCACCACCCCCACAAATACAAAACTAAAGATAAGCAAAAACATACATTTTACAACAAACTAAAACCATAAAGAATGAACAAGATGAAGACAGACCATTGGCGAGACAACCATCATGTGCCTCCCCCGTCCTCCCCCCCCCCCCCCCCCCCCCCCCCCCCCGCCCGCCCACTGGATGCTATTCATATTTAATACTCTAAGGCAACTGTTAATTCTTTTTTTTTTAATGACATGCAGTGGCATAGGTTTTCCAGTGAAATGGATGAGATTAAATGGGGTCAGAAGAGGCAAGGCCCCAGTATGTTTGGCGCCCAACCCAGGCAACTATTTGCGTGCTAGCCACAGAAACAGATCTACAATCACATATTACAGTCGCTCCACACTCTTAAATCTCTACTCCAATATTTCTTACACTGTACATGGCTTGATTGTAATCATGTGTTGTCTTTCTGCTGACTGGATAGCACGCAACAAAAGCTTTTCACTGTACCTCAGTGCACATGGCAAAAAAATAAACTGAGCAAAGGGAGGAAGGGCCCTGGTAAATTTAAATGGAGCAGGGGGAAGCAAGGCCGCTGTATGTTTAAATGGAGCAGGGGGAAGCCAAGCCCCAATAGACAATAGTAGGCCATTCGGCCCCTCGAACCAGCACCGCCATTCAATGTGATCATGGCTGATCATCCACAATTCCTGTTCCTGTCCGTTCCTGCCTTCTCTCCATATCTCCTGACTCCGCTATCTTTAAGAGCCCTATCTAGCTCTCTCTTGAGGCAGAGAATTCCACACACAGCTCTGTGTGTGAAAAAGAGTAGATATAAATGGAGCCAGGGAATAAACCTCGAGAGGTTTAAATGGAGCAGGGAGAAGCAAGGCCAGGTAAGTATAAATGGACTGGGGGAAGCAAAGCCTTGATAAGATTAAATGGAATAAGAAGAAGCATGGCCTCGGTAAGTTTAAATGGAGTGGGGGAAACAGGGCCCTGATGTTTAAATGGAGCAGGGGGAAGCAGGACTCCGGTAAATGGAGCAAGGGAACGCAAGGCCTATGTAAGTTTAAATGGAGTAGGGGGAAGCGAGGCCGATGTAAGTTTAAATGTAGGGGGGAGCAGGGCTCTGATAAGTTTAAATGAAGCAAGGGAACGCGTTTCCATTTAGAACAGGGGGAAGCAGGACCCTGATAGGTTTAGAAGGATCATGGAAAACAGAAGTTGAGCTTCACGGAGTCTAGGATCAAGGATTCTACTGAATGAATGAATGAATACTTTATTGTCACATGTGACAAGTCACAGTGAAATTCTTTGCTTGCATAATAGTCACCACATAAAGGGCGCTGACAGGGGAAGAATACAGGCCCTGTGTTTGAATGTGAGCATGGGAAAAAGAACCAGGTGAGCCGGTGGTGAACCATCAAATAATTTCAAAATAATCGTATAGCAAATGATCTGGATTTTATGCTGAATACCAAAACTAATTTAGGAATTGGAAATAAATTCTCAGTAACAAAAAAAGGGTGAGATAAGATGACTTGAAAAAATGGGAAAGGAGTAATATTAATCAGTTTCCTATGAATATAACTTTTGATAATCCAACTCATACACATAGTTCTGTAATAATATTATTCTTAGAAAATAGACAATAGACTTTAGACAATAGACAATAGGTGCAGGCCATTCTGGTGTAGGCCATTCGGCCCTTCGAGATAGCGCCACCATTCAATGTGATCATGGTTGCAGTCAGTACCCCGTTCCTGCCTTCTCCCCATATCCCCTGACTCTGCTATCTTTAAGAGCCCTATCTAGCTCTCTCTTGAAAGTATCCAGAGAACCGTTCTCCACCACCCTCTGACGCAGAGAATTCCACAGACTCACAACTCTCTGTGAGAAAAAATGTTTCCTCGTCTCCGTTCTAAATGGTTTACCCCTTATTCTTAAACTGTGGCCCCTGGTTCTGGACTCCCCCAACATCGGGAACATGTTTCCTGTCTCTAGCGTGTCCAAACCCTTAACAATCTTATATGTTTCAATAAGATACCCTCTCATCCTTCTAAACTCCAGTGTACAAGCCCAGCCGCTCCATTCTCTCAGCATATGACAGTCCCGCCATCCCGGAAATTAACCATGATAACCTACGCTGCACTCCCTCAATAGCAAGAATGCCTTTCCTCAAATTAGGGGACCAAAACTGCACATAATATCCCAGGTGTGGTCTCACTTGGGCTCTGTACAACTGCAGAAGGACCTCTTTGTTCCTATACTCGACTCCTATTGTTATAAAGACCAACATGCCATTCGCTTTCTTCAAAACGTGCTGAACCTGCATGCTTACTTCCATAGACTGATGAACAAGGACCCCCAGATCCTGTTGTACTTCCCCTTTTCCAAACTTGACACCATTTAGATAATAATCTGCCTTCCTGTTTTTGCTACCAAAGTGGATAACCTCATGTTTATCCACATTAAACTTCATCTGCCATTCATCTGCCCACTCCCCCAACCTGTCCAAGTCATCCTGCATTCTCATAGCAATCCTCCTCACAGTTCATACTGCCACCCAGCTTTGTGTCATCTGCAAATTTGCTAATGTTACTTTGAATCCCTTCATCCAAATCATTGATGTATATTGTAAATAGCTGCGGCCCCATCACCGAGCCTTGCGATACCCCGCTAGTTACTGCCTGCCATTCTGAAAGGGACCCGTTAATCCCTACTCTTTGTTTCCTGTCTGCCAACCAATATTCTATCCATGTCAGCACTCTACCCCTAATACCATGTGCCCTAATTTTGCACACTAATCTCCTATGTGGGACCTTGTCAAATGCTTTCTGAACGTCCAGGTACACTACATCCAGTGACTCTCCCATGTTCATTTTCCTAGTTACATCCTCAAAAAATCACAGAAGATTAGTCAAGCATGATTTCCCCTTTGTAAATCCATGCTGACTCGGACCGATCTTGTTACTGCTATCCAAATATGAGGCTGTCTCATCTTTTATAATTGACTCCAGCATCTTCCCCACCACCGATGTCAGGCTAACTGGTGTATAAATTCCTGTTTTCTCTCTCCCGCCTTTCTTAAAAAGTGGGATAACATTAGCTACCCTCCAATCCACAGGAACTGATCCTGAATCTATAGAACATTGGAAAATTATCACCAAAGCATCCACGATTTCTAGAGCCACTTCCCTAAGTACCCTGGGATGCAGACCATCAGGCCCTGGGGATTTATCAGCCTTCAGTCCCATCAGTCTACCCAACACCATTTCCTGTGTAATGTGGATTTCCTTCAGTTCCTCTGTCACCCCAGATCCTTTAGCCACTACTATATCAGGAAGATTGTTTGTGTCCTCCTAAGATTCTTGCATTTCTATGAAATATTCTATCATAGAAAATCGTGTTGCAAAAAGGAATATAAAAAAATAAAGGTCCCTTTAATAGCTGCATGTTTATTTGTGTTACCGCAAGCAAAAAATGCAATCGGTTTTATGTGATATTGTTGAATAGAATAGCATTGCACAAGTATCAATATCAACAGGGTGAATGCAAGAGACTTTCAGACATTAAAGGGGTGATTGAATAAGTCATAAGAAGATGGCTCTGCGTCTAGATGAGAAATACTTTGGAAAAACAGGATCATTACCTGGAATTGTTGAATGTGTGTGTTGCGTCCAGAAGGCCACATCATAAGATGAGATGTTGAACTTGGAATGATGCAGAAGGTCGAGAGAGATGTCAATGGGAGTGGACAAAAATGGAATATTAAAGTAACAGGCCATGTTACCTTTTTCCTTCCCTCCATTCAAGGCCCCAGATGCCATTTCCTGGTGAGTGGCCTACTCCTGACTGTGATTTAATTGTAATTTTTTAAAGTTCAGTATATGCATTTTTCTATTCGCATTGTTATTTCCTCCACACTGGAAGACTAAACATAGCTTAAGCACAGGATACAAGCATCACCCTGAGCTCCCTGTCACATCAATACTATTCCAATTGAATTGAATACAGAGAGTATTCTCAGTCTAACCTCTCTGTCCTTGGCTGTCTGCATTGTTACATAAACTCAAGGAGCAGCATATTACTGACTCACTCAACACAGTATAGTATTGTAAAATTACATCAATTTCAGGAAATCATTCTGCTTTTCTCAATAACACTCAAAAAACAATTTCCTACTTTGTTCCATTATCTCACACTTTAACTATGTATTTTTGTTTGTGTTGCCATTTAATCTCCCCTCCCAAATACAGATTTGGCCTTTTACTTTCCCACCCATCAGCAATTTCTTCACACCTCTCTTTAACTTTTCCCAGTTCGGATGGAAGCTAATTGCTCTGAAACATTTATTTCTCGATCTCCACAGATGCTGTATGCGATTTCATGCTGACTGCTTCTAACATTTTGTTTGTAGATCTGTCTTTTTCTAAACGCATTTGTTGTCAAATTCAACATTTAGGCTTTTGAACTTTTCACTATTACGCTTTCAATATGGGACCTAAATCAATGATCACATTTAAGATGTTTCTTGTTAGTTAGTTAAACTTGGGATTTGCTTTAAGCTTTTATAATCCAGCCTGTTTAAATTTACAAGATGGTAATGTCCCTTTAACCATTATGATAAACCCTTGACCAGCTCTATTAACATGTAGTACACGCTTTTGTAAGTGGACTGTACTGTCAAACAAATGGATCAAGTGCTGATGCAGCCAACACTTTAATTCAAGTTATTTATTCATATCTGGTGAACCAGTATATAAATTGAGCCAGTAATTAAACAATCCACTGCAACATAGATTGCTGTATATAAAGCACTCATGCACATAAATACTTTAGCAGCAAATAATCTGCAAACCTTCAATAAAGATCTCAACAGGTTGACCTATTTCACTTCACCTGTCCTTTTCTTCTGAAACAATTCACCATATAAAAAAGCATGTAGTTTCAAACATTGAAACCTTTAACAAGAAAATACGAAGACAGGAAATATGACAACTATTGAAAACAGTTCAGTTCTATGATACTATTGATTGGCTCATATACTTGACACTGCTGTCTCATCTCGGAAATGCTAGCCTCTGGCTATTGTCCTGTGGTCCTCATTTACTTTTCCATTGCTCAGGAGAACTTGGGGATCGCTCTTTTGAACTTGGTGCAAATGTTTGTGTGATGAATACATTTCTGAGCTAGAAAACTAAGCAGACTTGGATTGATTTGTTTTCATCAGGCTAAAGCAGATGTCAGTTTTTGATTAAAAGCTTCATTCATTACCCCAACACCCCAGGGTTTTCAACTATTATTTTTTTTCTGAAATGCCATCATTCGATTATTGGAACCCATTAACTTGCACACTCACCTGCATGGACATCATTCATGCTTGTTTTTCACCTCTGCATTTGAACAACAAAAATAACCACGTAGTAACATAAGGCCTTTAACATGGCACCATTTGCTACTATTTTTGTATGGATATTCTCAAAAATATGGAGCAAGATATGAGGCCAAATGACATGCCATCTTCTTATGTGGATTTCTTGAGGGTCTTCAAGAAAGTAGAAGAGGTAGTCGGATAGGATTCAGGGAATTTAAGGATATTGCAGCTGGTATCATTGTTGCCAATGTTGGAGTAATTATAACCGGCTAGAACTGATGCAACATAGATATCCTGAGCAAGTGGGAGACCATCAAAAGATATCAAGAATTAAAATTAGAATATTAGAATTGCTTAACTGCCTGGAATCAATATAGCTCAAGGTGAACAGGGACAACAGGGAATTAGGGGAGCAGGGACAACAGGGAATTAGGGAAACAGGGAATCTCCCTCCTAACCCCATTCTCCTGTCTTCCCCGCATAATCTCTGACACTCGTACCAATCAAGAATCTATCAATCTCTGCTTCAAAATATCCATTTACTTGGCCTCCACTGCCTTCTGCAGCAAATAATGCGGTCCAGAACCAAGGGCCACGGTCTTAGAATAAAGGGGAGGCCATTTAAGACTGAGGTGAGAAAAAACGTTTTCACCCAGAGTGTTGTGAATTTGTGGAATTCCCTGCCACAGAGGGCAGTGGAGGCCAAGTCACTGGATGGATTTAAGAGAGTTAGATAGAGCTCTAGGGGTTAACGGAGTCAAGGGATATGGGGAGAAGGCAGGCACGGGTTATTGATAGGGGACGATCAGCCATGATCACAATGAATGGCGGTGCTGGTTCGAAGGGCCGAATGGCCTCCTCCTGCACCTATTTTCTATGTTTCTATGTTTCTATAATTCCACAGATTCACCACCCTCTCACTAAATAAATTCCTCCTCATCTCCTTACTAAACGAATGTCCTTCGTCCTAGACTCTCCCACTGTGGAAACATCCTCTCCACATCCACTCTTTCCAAGCCTTTCACTATTCGGTACGTTTCAAAGAGGTCCACCCTCATTCTTCTAAAGTCAAGCGAGTACAGGCCCAGTGCCATCAAACGCTCATCATATGTTAACCTACTCATTCCTGGGATCATTCTTGTAAACCTCCTCTCGACCCTCTCCACAGCCAGCACATCCTTTCTGTGATATGGTGCCCAAAATTGCTCATAATACTCCAAATTGAATGGGACTATGCCAAGTATTTTATAACAAGAGGAATCGAATATAGGAGCAAAGAGGTCCTTCTGCAGTTGTACAGAGCCCTAGTGAGACCACAGCTGGAGGATTGTGTGCAGTTTAGGTCCCTTAATTTGAGGAAGGACATTCTTGCTATTGATGGAGTGCAGCGTAGGTTTACAAGGTTAAGTCCCGGGATGGTGGGACTGTCATATGCTGTGAGAATGGAGCAGCTGGGCTTGTACACTCTGGAGTTTAGAAGGATGAGAGGGAATCTCATTGAAACATATAAGATTGTTAAGGGCTTGGACATGCTAGAGGCAGGAAACATGTTCCCGATGTTGGGGGAGTCCAGAACCAGGGGCCACAGTTTAAGAATAAGGAGTAAGCCATTTAGAAAGGAGACGAGGAAACACTTTTTCTCACAGAGAGTGTTGAGTCTGTGGAATTCTCTGCCTCAGAGGGCAGTGGAGGCTGGTTCTCTGGATGCTTTCAAGAGAGAGCTAGATAGGGCTCTTAAAAATAGCGGAGTCAGGGGATATGGGGAGAAGGCAGGAACGGGGTACTGATTGTGGATGATCAGCCATGATCACATTGAATGGCGGTGCTGGCTCGAAGGGCCAAATGGCATGCTCCTGCACCTATTGTCTAGTGTCAATTGGAAAACAACTGAGTTTTGGATAGATTCTAGTTTAGAGGGTAGGAAAATGGAAGGTCATCTCGGACTGGTTTAAAATGGTCAGTTCTGGAGACACATAGGGCTAGTTTGAATGCCATCACCTCCCACAAGGCGAAATCAGGAGTCAGCTCAAACGATAGCGAAGCATCACTCTCTGACGAGCTCAACGAGTTCTAAGCATGCTTTGATAGAGAGAACACTGATGGGCCTTCCCGAGCCCCCATTCACCATGATGGTATTTCAGTCACAGACACAGAGGCCGACGTCAGAAGATCCTTCAGAGGGGTGAACCCTCGGAAAGCGCCTGGACCTGATGGTATACCCGGTCGCATTCTTAAAACCTTTACAGATCAACTGGTTGGAGTTTTTGCAGACATTTTCAACCTCTCACTTCTGAGGTCTGAGGTTCCCACCTGCTTTAAAAGGGCATCAATTATGCCAGTGCCCAAGAAGGGCAAGGTAACGTGCCTCAATGACTATCGACCAGTGGCACTAACGTCTGTGGTGATGAAGTGCTTTGAGAGGTTGATTATGGCGCATATCAACCCCTACCTCGACAAGAACCTCGACCCACTGCAATTTACTTACCGCCACAACAGGTCAATGGTGGATGTGATCTCACTGGCTCTCCACTCCGCTCTGGACCACTTGGACAACAAAAACTTGTACGTCAGGCTATTGCTCATAGACTACAGCTGAGCATTTAATACCATCATTCCCTCCAAGCTGGTTACCAAGCTCACGGATCTGGGTCTCTGTGCATCCCTCTGCAATTGGATCCTTGACTTCCACATCCACAGACCACAGTCTGTCCGTAATCGTGGAAATATGTAATTCTCGATAACAATCAGCACGGGAGGATCTCAAGGCTGCGTGCTCAGCCCCCTCCTGTACTCATTGTATTCTCATGACTGTGTAAACGGACATAGTGCGAACTCCATCATCAAGTTCTCCGAAGACACCACTGTTGTGGGACGAATCACAGATGGTGATGAGTCATAGTATAGAAGTGAGATCGACCGATTGACCAAATGGTGCCAACACAACAACCTGGCTCTCAACACCAGCAAAACCAAGGAACTGATTGTCAATCTTTCCTGGTACCAGCACACTAATGCAATTATAAAGAAGGCATATCAGCGCCTCTGAGAATATTACGGAGAGTCGGTATGTCAAGGAGGACTCTCTCGAACTTCTACAGGTGCACAGTAGAGAGCACACTGACTGGCTGCATCGTAGCCTGGTTCAGCAACTTGAACGTCCTGGAGCAGAAAATAATGCAGAAAGTTGTGACCACTGCCCAGTCCATCACCGGCTCTGACCTCCCCACCATCGAAGGGATCTATCGCAGTCGCTGCCTCAAAAAGGGTGCCAACATCATCAAGGACCCACACCATTCTGGTCACACACTCATCTCACCATTGCCATTGGGAAGAAGGTACAGGAGCCTGAAATCTGTAACATGCAGGTTCAGGAACAACTTCTTCCCCACAGCCATCAGGTTATTAAACACAACATCAAATAAGCTCTGAACTATAACAGTCTATTATTATTAGTGCACTATATCTGTTTATTTATTGTATATATATATGGTCTATGGTCTATAAACACACTGAACTTTTATCTTCTGTTTTGTATTATGTTTACATATTCTGTTGTGCTGCAGCAAGTAAGAATTTCATGGTCTGATCTGGGACACATGACAATAAAACTCTCTTGACTCTTGAAGGAAATTTCAACTCTTCGTGTGCTGGTTGGACAGTCTCAGAGTTTAGAGATAGTGGAGGGATCAAGAGAGTTAATGGTGAATGAGAGGTAGGAGGTGTGTGTGTGTAAAAATTGTAGTAAAGGGGCTGTCCCACTTGGGCGACCTAATCCGCGAGTTTTGGCGAGTTTGCCCTTGACTCATAATCGCAGCATGGTCGACACGAGGTTGTAGGAGGTCTTCGTAACTCTCCTTCATGCTCGAGAGTGGTCTCCGCATACTCGAGGCCTCAGCTAGGTCACGGCATTTTTTTCAATATGTTAAAAATGCCCACGAGTAAAAAAAGGTCGCCATGGAAAAAATCTCTCCTTTTTTTACTCGTAGGTTTAGTCGTAGTAGGTTGGCATGTTAGTCATAGGTAATCGAGGGTAGTCAAAGGTAGGCGAAGGTAGTCGTAGATAGTTTTCATCATAGTCGAAGGGAGGTCGAAGGAGATCGAAGGAGGTCGACTTCACTCTGCACTATTCGGTGTCCAATTTTCCCAAAGGTAATCGTAGCTAGTCGTAGCTAGTCAAAGCTGGTCTTCAACATAGTCGAAGGAGGTCGAAGGAGGTCTTCACCAAGTTATTTTTTCAAACTCTTCTAAACTCTCCAATTTGGTCGCCCAAGTGGGACAGCCCCTTAACGTTTTGAAATAATGTTTCTTGGAGGTGATATGGTGATGAAAAACAAAGAATAGCTAAGATTATATCAGTAACAATATGGGAAGATGAGAGGTGATTCACTCGCCAAAATGATTAAAGATGAGTTTTACTAGGTGCGTGCAATCACACTCAACTGGACAATTGTGAAGAGATGTGGGTAAAAGTAGTGATCAACTGTGTCAAAGGTCTGTCCAGGGGGAAAAAATATTTCTAAATCTGCTGCTATATTGTATCAAGCTTTTGTGTCTTCTGCCCAATGGGATGGGACCCTTTAAGAAATTTACCAGACTTAATAGGGTGGACAAAGGAAATAATATTTCTTATTGTGGGACAGATTAAACCTAAAGGTAAACAAGTTTAAGTTAGTCGCTAGTAAATTCAACAGAAAAATTGGGTGAAGCTTGTCAACTGGATGATTGGACAAAATAAGGGATAATAAAATAAGAAATGAACAAAAATACCACAAGGATGAGTACACTTGGGAATTTTTTAGATTTGATCTGAGGCCTTTAATAACCTATGGGAAATGACAATGGCAATGCATACTTAGGACAATCTCCAGGGCACTGCATTAAGAATGGTCCACCCTTCCAAACTTACGTCTGTAGACTTGGCATCAGAATAGGGAGTTCAAATGTGTAGGAAGGAACTGCAAATGCTGGTTTAAACTGAAGATAGACACAAAAAACGAGTAATTCAGTGGGACGCAGCATCTCTGGAGAGAATGAATGGGTGACGTTTCGGGTGGGGCCTGAAGAATGGTCTTGACCGGAAACATCACCCATTCCTTCTCTCCAGAGATGCTGCCTGTCCCGCTGAGTTACTCCAGCATTTTGTGTATATCTAGGGAGTTCAAACATTGGATATGTGGAAGGAACCAGTGTGGTAGATTAAAAAAACCTTAGACAATTTGGCTAAAAGTCCTGAATTGTTATTTTGTATATGGTTTGATATGTCTATTTATCATTTACAAGACTAAGGGTATATTTACTTTAAGTCGTTTCAAAAATTTAATTTGAAGATTATCTTGTGATTCTGGGGAAGGTTGTATCTAGGGAGGGGTCATGACCTGAAACTTCACCCATCCTTTTTCTCCGGAGATGGTGCCTGGCCCGTTGAGTTGCTCCAGCACTTTGTGTCTATCATTCTCATTTATATTATGTTGAATAACAATCTACACCACATCATCACCGCACTTTCAGCTCTTGGAGAAAATATTGCTTCCCTTACCATGGTGATCATTCACAAGGCCAGGGACCATGCTCCCAGCTTTCCCATTGGATTGGTACTGGAAGCTAGCAGCCCATGACAGGCTGGTGCTCTGGGACTCCAGCAAGGCGGGCACTTCTGGTAGCAAGTTGCCAGGGAGGTTTCTGCAAGGACATAAATGCAGCCCATGAATAACTTTGCTTTGGGGAACCTTCTATGGCAGCATATTCATGTGGCTAATCTAACTGCTTTATTGGCTGTTGCGGAAGGAGATCCTGTCTTTCACAAGTTCAGAGGTGGTGAGGTAATGAATACATCGTGCTTTCTTCCATTTGCAGTTCTTCAGATAAAGAAGCATGCCAATGTACAACATCTGGACGACAATCCATCTTGGCTGGCAATTAGCATGCAGTACTAGGGCGGCATGGTGGTGCAGTGGTAAAGTTGCTGCCTTACAATGCCAGTGACCTGCGTTTCTTCCTGACTATGGTACAGTCTGTACAGAGTATGTACTTTTCCCCTCTGTGGCAGGGAATTCCATAAATTCACAACTTTTAGAACTCATCCTTCTAAACTCCAGTGAATACAAGCCCAGTCTTTTTAATCTTTCCTCATATGACAGTCCCGCCATCCCAGGGATCAATCTCGTGAACCTATACTGCACTTCCTCAATCACAAGGATGTCCTTCCTCAAATTAGGAGACCAATACTGTACACAATACTCCAGATGTGGTCTCACCAGAGCCCTATACAACTGCAGAAGAAGTATGTTCTCATCCAAAGCATTGATGTAGATGCCAAATAGTAACGGGCCCAACATCGAACCCTGAGGCACACCATTAGTCACAGGCCTGCAGTCCGAGAAGCAACCTTCCACCATCACCCTCTGATTCCTTCCATGGAGCCAATTTGCTATCCATTCAGCTATCTCTCCTTGGATCCCATGCGATCTAACCTTCCATAGCAGCCTACCATGCGGAACCTTGTTGAACGCCTTACAAATGTCCATGTACACAAGATCTACAGCTCTGTCAGATTTATGAGACATGACCTCCCATGTACAAAACCATGCTGACTATCCTTAATCAGCCTTTGCCCATCCAAATGCCTGTATATCCTATCCCTCAGAATACTCTCTACTAACTTTCCAACCACAGATGTTAAGCTCACTGGCCTATGGTTCCCAACATTTTCCCTGCAGCCCTTCTTGAAAAGAGGTACAACATTTGCCACCCTCCAGTCTTCCGGCCCCTCTCCTGTATTTAGGGACGCCTCGTAAATTTCAACCAGAGCTCCCGCAATTTCCTCTCTAGTTTCCTGTAATGTCCTCGGATATATTTGATCAGGCACTGGAGATCTACCTTCAAACAGTATTAGGGTCAAATTTTTGATGGTATTAGGGTGATATCACCATTGGCCAGAGATTTAATTGGCCTCCTGATCTGAATACTGTGGCTACAAGAGTAAATCCCCAGGTAACCTGTTGGGGGAAACACTATTCCTGACACTTGAATGAGGAATGGAATGACCAGGAATGAGTAGGTTAACCTATGATGAGCGTTTGTCGGCACTGGGCCTGTACTCGTTGGAGTTTAGAAGAATGAGGGTCATTGAAACATACAGAATAGTGAAAGGCTTGGATAGAGTGGATATGGAGAGGATGTTTCCACTAGTGGGAGAGTCTAGGACTAGAGGTCATAGCCTCAGAATTATAGGACTAATTATAGGACTTTCTTTTAAGAAGGAGATGAGGAGAAGTTTCTTTAGTCAGAGGATGGTGAATCTGTGGAATTATTTGCCACAGAAGGCCTTGGAGTTAAAGTCAGTGGATATATTTAGGGCAAAGATAGATAGATTTCCATCGGGTGGCACCATCGAGTGTGGCAGCCTCGCCAGCAGTTGTCTTGCCTTTCACCCTTTTTTAATTTTTTTGTGCATCACAGAGTATGTTTTAAAGGTTTCCAAGTCTTTTTTATGTGGGGGAGGTGGGGTGGAAAAGGAGGAAACCATTTCCAGTCACTACCTGGTCGTGGATGCGTCTTTTCGGCCGGAGGTTCAGCAGCGGCGCAGCACTGAATTCCCTCGCGGAGCGGGACGATGTCTTACTGAGGATTGCCTATGTTGAAGCTCTGGAGTGTTGTGCCTGCTGATTAACACTATGGATCTGTGGTTTGCGGTGCTTCCAGCCGCAGTCGGCGCTGAATTTAACATCGCGGAGTCCTGGGATTTTTTGCCGGGGGTCGCCAGTGTTGAATCTCCGCCCGGCTCGGCCTGTGGACTTTGGAAGCCGCGGTTTCCGGTAAGAAGCGGCCGATTTGGAAATTCCGAGCCGCTGAGTGTGTTCTTCCATTCCTATGCCGGAGCTCCGATCATCCCGGTGAGAGGGGCTGAAAATCAGGCCGCTGTAGCGGCGACTGCGGTGATCTCAAAGGCCCCGACCACGGTTGAACAAAGAGGAAGGTGACTGAACTTTATTGCCTTCCCTCACAGTGGGAAACGTTGATTCCGCTGTGTGTGGATGTTTATGTTAAATCCTATCATGTATTGTGTTTTTTTTATTCGTATGGCTGTATGGTATCTCAAATCTCACTGTACCAATTGGTGCACGTGATGATAAATGGAACTTGACCTTGAACTTGAACTTGAACTTGAACTAGATTCTCGATTAGTACGGGTGCCTGAGATTATGGGGAGAAGGCAGGAGAATGGGGTTAGGAGGGAGAGACAGATTAGCCATGATTGACTGGAGGTGTAGACTTGATAGGCAGAATGGCCTAATTCTACTCCTATCACTTATGATCTTATGACTGTAAGTATTGTCCACCATCTACAAGGCACAAATGAGGAATGTGCTCGACTGGCCTGTGATTTGCCTGTATGTGCAGTGCCAATGACTTTCAAGAAGTACAACACCATCCAGGATAAAATAATGCAATTGAACAGTACTTCTTGACCAACGTAAGCTTTAATTTCCTCTACCATTAGTTCACTGTGACTACAGTGTGTACAATCAGCAAACTGCCGCAAACCTTCTTCAATGCCATTTCTCAATACTCTGCCATTTGGAAGGGCAGGGAACACCATTTACTGCAGTTTCCCCGCAGTTATACATCACTAAACTTAGAAATATATTGTTGATTCTTCATTTTTGCTGTAAACCTCTCACCCAATAGCTTTGTGGGAGTACCTTCAGAAAGACTTTAGTAGTTAAAGAAGGTTTTTCTCCAATATCCACATTCTGTTAGGGGAATAATAAAATGAATATATGAGCAAAGCCTTTATTACCAAGCTAGAAATGTTTTTCCACTGTGGGGAAGTTGGACAAAGTAAAATTTTCTACTCTCATAAAATAGCATTAAGAAACACAATAATTTTATGATTAAACTCCAGATTTGTTAACCAACAAGTGTAAATGCAACAAGTGGTGCTTACATCCTAAGAGGATATCAGTGGATCTTGGACATATTCACAGCTCTTGCTTGCCTTCCCACTAAATGGAAGCAACAAGATAGAGGTCTACTTCTGAAATAGTATTAGTTATTGACCTAAAACATTTATACTTTTCAAATTTATTTCTAGCATAACACGCTACGTGGATCGTAGATGTACAGTTGGCAAAGAGGAGATCCGCTGCCCTCTGAGGCAGTTGTACATTTATGGGCAGGCTTCTCTCTGTCAACTGTTAGTTCTGTTTCCTCCCTGTGGACTGAATATTGTGAGCCAATACTGTAGCAATAAACCTTGAGCCCACGATAGGCCAGACAACATCCTCATTGCACCGTTCCGCATCAGGAAAATATGATTGAAAATTTTACACTTATTCTTGGTCTTCTGTAATTCACGAAGGATTTTTGTAAATGTGTTCTTGAAATATCTAAATGTTTCAGAGGAAGCCATAAATTAATTAGCAAAGGCGTTCCATGGAGCCAAAGTAGCTTTGAACATGGCATTATTGATCTTGCAGGTGATGCAAGCTTGAATGTTAACAAGCAAACTTCAAATAGATTTGGACGTACCTGCTGAGAGTTGTGAATGGAAATAGACCTTTGAATAAGTCAGAAGTCCAAAATAATAATAAGCATGAAATTTCTAATGTCCGTTTTACAGTTAACAGTTCCTCTTATAATGCATGTGACGAGGTTTATCTTTTAGCAGAGTTAATTAATGCAAAGAGCTTTGTAGCTTATTTTGAGGTTAGAAAGGAAATTAATTGATCCCACTTCCTAAATGACGGGAGTAAAGTCTGACAATGGTGTGGAACCCATTGATGAGTTTACTCACCCACATGAAACAACAGGCACAAAAAGCTGGAGTAACTCAGCGGGTGAGGCAGCATCTCCGGAGAAAAGGATTAGGTGATGTTTTGCGTCCAGACCCTTCTTCAGACTGAAAGTCACGGAAAGTGGAAACGAGTGATATAAAAAGGTACATAGAAAAAATGAATGAAAGATAAGCAAAAGGACAAATCAAAGCTAGCAATGATAATCAAGGGAAGGTGGAGCCCACAATGGTCCATTGTTGGGTGTGGGCGAGGTGATAATGAGTGATACAAACAGTGAAACTAGGCAGGACGACAGTGAAACTAGTACAACGACTAGAGTGTGGGAGGGTTGGAGAAATAGGGGATGCAAGGGTTACTTGAAGTTATAGAAATCAATATTTATACTGCTGGATTGTAAACTGCCCAAGCAAAATTTGAGGTCCAAATTGGTGTTTGTTAGCTAACAGAGGCACACATTAAAATCTCAGGTGACACATGTGAATATAATTGCTTTGGACTCATCAGTAGATTTGTTTTTGTGATGATGTCGAATGGTTGCATTTTGAGGGAAACACAAAAGTAGTGCTGACTCAATATTTTGGAAATCAGGCTGTCACTTATAGAATCATAGTGCATGGAAACAGGCCCTTCGGCCCTGCTCGCCCACACTGACCAACATGCCCCATCTACACTAGTCCCACCTGCCTTCATTTGGCCCACATCCTCTAAACCTATCCTATCCATGTACCTGTCTAAATGTTTGGTAATCATTGTGATAGTATCCGCCTCAACATCTCGTATGTGTATGTGACGAATAAACTTCTTGACTCTTGACTCCTCTGGCAGCTAGTTACATATACTCACCACCCTTTGTGTAAAAAAGTCACCCCTCTGGTTCATATTCACTTTTTCCTCCCTTGCCTTAAATCTATGTTCTCTAGATTTTGTTCCCCTACTCTGGGCAAAAGACTGTGCATTAAGTCCTCTCTAGTTCGCTCATGATTTTGTACACCATTATATGATCACCCCTCATCCTCCTGCACTCCAAGGAATAAAGTGCTCAACCTCTCAACCTGCCTGCTCAACCTCTCCCTATTAATTAGGCCCTCAAAATGAAGGCCAAAATCCAAAAGCCTTTATGACAAACCTAAATATCTGAGAGGCATTTTTTAAGGAACCATGTACCTGTATTCCTAGATCCCTCTGCTCTACAACACTCCACCGATCCCTGCCATTCACTATGTAGATCCTGCCCTGGATTGACTTCTCAAAATGCAACACCTCACACTACTCTTCAGAAATCTGCCTACCATGTTTGGCTCCTTGGTCTGTAGTTCCCAAGCGTTTCCTTGCAACCTTTCTTAAATAGAGGGAAAACATTAGCCATCCTCCAGCCTTCTGGCACCTCACCCGAATCTAATGATTCTTCTTTAGCTTTCCACATTGTCCTCGGATGCATCTGATCAGGCTTGAGAAATGTATCCACTTTCATATATCCTAAGACATTAAGCACCTCCTCAATTGTAATACTGACTGTCAACAGGCTTCCATTAACTGCTCCAAGTTCCCCAGTGTTCACATCGTTCTCCACAGTAAACACAGAGGTGTGCAATCTGTCATCATTGCCAGTGCAGTGCATGGCACAGGGAAGCTGTGGTGCGGGAGCAGAAAAAAAAGTTATGGCTTTCCATCAGAATAACCAGGCTTCACTGCAACACGGCAGTGGCGCAGCAGGTAGAGCTGCCACCTCTCAACACCATTGGAGCAGTAGTTACTCCTTAACAGTGCCTGAGATCCTGGTTCGATCCTATGGGTGTTATTTGTACGGAGTCTATACATTCTCCCCTTGACTGCATGGGATTTCCCAGGGTGCTCCAGTTTCCTCCCACATACCAAAGTCGTACAGATTTGTAGGCTAATTGGCTTGGTAAAATTGTAAATTGTCCCTAGTCTGTAAGATAGTGCTAGTGTGCGGGGATGGCTGGTTGGTGCGGACTCGGTAGCCTGATGGGCTTGTTTCCGCACTGTAACTCTAAACTAAACTAAACTAAACCAGAAACCTGGGTTTGCTTCTGACCTCAGGTGCTGTATGTATGGTACTTAACTGTTCTCCCTGTGACCATGCAAGTTTCCTCTTGATGCTCTGGTTTCCTCCCACATCCCAAAGGCATGCAAGTCTGTTAGTTAATTGGCCTCTGTAAATTGCCCGTAGTGTGTAAGGAGTGGATGTGAAAATGGGGTTACATAGAACAAGTGTGACAGGTGATCGATGGTCAGCGTGGACACAGTGGGCCGATAGACATGTTTTCATGCTGTATCTTTCAATCAATCAATCAGTCAAACTGAAGCAGGGTCTCGACCCGAAACATCGCCCATTCCTTCTCACCAGAATTGTTGCCTGTCCCGCTGAGTTACTCCAGCTTTATGTGTCTATCTTTTGTGTAAACCAGCATCTGCAATTCCTTCCTACACAATCAAACACATCATCACAGCTCCTGTCACAATCCAAATTGGGTATGGATTTGGTTAGGAAATCTGAAGGTCTAATTTTCTCAATATGTTGTTGAATTTTAACTCATCAGAAAGAGTATATTAGTGTTATCCATTACCAGAGGTCAGTCTGATGGACAGGGGTTTCTGGCGTTTGGGTAACAAGGACTCTACAGTGCCTAACAAAGACCATGGCAATTTCTAGAGTAAGTAAGGATTATCAGGCAACTAAACCATTCTATCAGCAACTAGAGAGCGGTCCTGAGCTACTTACTACCTCGTTGAAGACCCTCTGCACTAAAGTTATTCCCCTTATCATGTTTCTGTGAACTCGATTGGATGGCTGGATTGTAATCATGTATTGTTTTTCCACTGACTGGTTAGCTTGCATCAAAAGCTTTTTGCTGTACCTTGGCACACGTCACAATAAACTGAACTAAACTACTTGTGGACAACATGGTGCCGTAGCGGTAGAGCTACAGCCTTACAGCACCAGAGGCCCGGGTTCGATGCTTGTCTGTACGTAGTTTGTATATTCTCCCCGTGACCTGCATGGGTTTTCTCCGAGATCTTCGGTTTCCTCCCACACTCCAAAGATGTACAGGTTAGTAGATTAATTGGCTTGGTAAAAAATGTAAAATGTAATATTGTCCCTAGTGTGTGTAGGGTAATGTGTGGGGATTGCTGATCGGCGTGGACTCGGTGGGCCAAGTGGCCTGTTTGCACGTTTATCTTCAAATTGAACTAAAATTATACTAACGATGTTTTGCTGCATGTATGCAAACACCATAATGTCTTATCATCAAAGTATCATGCATTGGATAGAATATAAGGATTGGATAGGATCAACAAACTCAATAGGAAGGCTGGCTCCAACCTGGGGGCAGAGTTAGATTCATGGGAGGTGCTCTGCGGGGGAGGATGCTCCTCAAACTGCGAAGCCTCCTGGACCATACAGCTCACTCCCTTCATGATGCACTGGTCAACCTGAGGAGTACCTTTATGCCCCTGTCCCACTTAGGAAACCTGAACGGAAACCTCTGGAGACTTTGCGCCCCACCCAAGATTTCCGTGCGGTTCCCGGAGGTTCCCGGAGGTTTTTGTTAGTCTCCCTACCTGTTTCCACTACCTGCAACCGCCGGCAACTACCTGCAACCACCGGGAACCGCATGGAAACCTTGGGTGGGGCGCAAAGTCTCCAGAGGTTTCCGTTCAGGTTTCCTAAGTGGGACAGGGGCATCAGTCTCAGACTGGTTCCACCAAGTTGCAGGATATAAACTTCTTCCCTGTGGCTATCAAACTTTACAACTCCTCCCCCTTCTGTCATAGGGTAGACTGAGACTGAGTGACTCCCCCCCCCCACCCCCGCCTCAATCTCTGCGCATCCCCAATCCTTTCCACTCATCACTTTAATTAAATGTTCCATGTATTTTGTGTTTTTTTATGACTTAGATCAATTTCCCTCCTGGGCTAAATAAAGTTATATCGTATCGTATCGTACTGAAGGCCTCATTATTTTCCAGACCATTCAATTTACAATGAAAGGAAACAAAGATGTCTCATTTAATGAGGGCTGTCTGACCTCTGAGTGTCACCATTTTACTTTAATTTCAATAGATTCCAGTAATGTTTCTGAGTGAGTGACTTACATCCTTGGGCAACACTGTCAGCCCTCATTAAATGAGTTGTTAAAGCTGGGTGTATGCTTGGGCTCACAGCAAGAGTCAAGTGCATGGCAACGAAAGTGCAGTCATTTTCAAACCAGGGGCTATTTGAGTCACAAGGTAAACAGAGCTGGTCAGGAACTGCTCCCAAAGCCTTGGGAAGGACTGAATCTCTGGTGCACTTTTCCTTTAGATGGACCCAAAATGTTGGAGTAACTCAGCAGCCCAGGCAGCATCAGGCAGCATTCGAAAATAAGTGTTCGGCACGTATTTGAAGGGCCGAGATGGCCTGTTTCCGTGCTGTAATTGCTATATGGTTATATGGTTATATCTCTGGGGAAAAGGAATAGATGATGTTTCAGGTCGAGACCCTTCATCACACACATTTCCTTTAGTCTGCTATGAAGTGAAGAATGTGCAATGTCCATTAATGAGAGAGTGATCGGGTAATGGGAGAAGTTCAGCACATGGTGGTCTGATTGGAATCCAGAGATGTTGTGATCTTCAGAATGGTTGGTTCCAGGAGAAGAATATACAGTGCATTCAGAAAGTATTCAGACCAATTCACTTTTCCCACATTTTCTTATGCTACAGCCTTATTTTAAATTAGATAAATTATTATTTTTATCATCAATCTACACACAATACCCAAGAATGAAGAAGTGAAAACAATTTTTTGCAAAGTAATTAAAAAAACCTGAAATATCACATTTACATAAGTATTCAGACCCTTTGCTATGACACTAAAAATTGAGCTTCGGTTCATCCTGTTTCCATTGATTATCCTTGAGATGTTTCTACAATTTGATTGGAGTCCACCAGTGGTAAATTAAATTGATTGGACATGATTTGGAACGGCACACACCTGTCTATATAATGTCCCACAGTTGACAGTGCATGTCAGAGCAAAAACCAAGCCATGAAGACGAAGGTATTGTCTGTAGACCTCCGAGACAGGATTGTGTCGCGATGCAGATCTGAGGAAGGGTATAAAACAATTTCTGCAGCATTGCAGGTCCCGAAGAGCACAATGGCCTCCGTCATTCTTAAATGGAAGAACTTTGAAACCACCTTCATAGAGCTGGCTGCCCGGCCAAACTGAGCAATCAGGAGAGAAGGGCCTTGGTCAGGGAGGTGACCAAAAACCCGATGGTCACACTGACCGAGCTCCAGAATTCCTCTGTGGAGATGGGAGAATCTTCCAGAACGACAACTATATCTGCAGCACTCCACCAATCAGGCCTTTATGGTAGAGTGGCCAGACGGAAGCTACTCCTCAGTAAAAGGCACATGACAGCCCTCTTGGAGTTTGCCAAAAGGCACTTAAAGGACTCTCAGACCATGAGAAACAAGATTCTCTGGTCTGATGAAATGAAGATTGAACTCTTTGACCAGAATGCCAAGCTTCACGTCTGGAGGAAACCAGGCAACGCTCATCACCTGGCCAATACTATACCTTTGGTGAAGCATGGTGGTGACAGCATCATGTTGTGGGGATGTTTTTCAGCGGCAGGAACTGGGAGTCCAGTCAGGATCGAGGGAAAGATGAATGGAGCAAAGTACAGAGAGATCCTTGATGAAAACCTGCTACAGAGCGTTCTGGACCTCAGACTGGGGCAGAGGTTCATCTTCCAACAGGACAACGACCCGAAGCACACAAGCAAGACAACACAGGAGTGGCTTCGTGACAAGTCTGTGAATGTCCTTGAGAGGCCCAGCCAGAGCCCGGGCTTGAACCTGATCAAACATCTCTGGAGAGACTTGGAAATAGCTGTGCATCGAAGCTCCCCATCCAACCTGACAGAGCTTGAGAGGATCTGCAGAGACGAATGGGAGAAATTACCCAAATACAGGTGTGCCAAGCTTGTAGCATCATACCCAAGAAGACTTGAGGCTGTAATCGCTGCCAAAGGTGCCTCAACAAAGTATTGAGTAAAGGGTCTGAATACTTATGTAAATGTGATATTTCAGTTATTTATTTTTAATTACTTTGCAAAAATATCAAGACACCTGTTTTTGCTTTTTTATTATGGTATTGTGTGTAGATTGATGATAAAAAATGAATTTAATCCATTTTAGAATAAGGCTGGAATGTAACCAAATGTGGAAAAAGTGAAGGGTCTGAATACACTGTAGTTACTGGAGTGTCAGCGAGTGCACACATGAAACACATAAGAAAATAGGAGCAGGAGTAGGCCATCAAGCCGTTCAAGCCTGCCTCATCATTTAACGTTATTGTGGCTATTCTATACTGGCTTCAACTCCTCTTCTGCACAGTTGCTCCATAACTTTCCACTCCTCAAATATTGATCCACCTTTATTATAAATATATCTAATGAGCCAGTTTCCACTACCTATTGAGGCAGAGAATTCCAGAGATTCACTACCTTCTGCAGGAAGATATTTCCACCCACCTGAGTATTAAATGGCAATTTCCTTATCTCGTTGTTACGTCCCCTTATTTGTGACTCTCCCATAAGTGAAACCATCTCAACCTCTACCTTCTCATGCTCACATATTCTTCTAAACCAAGGAATGGTAGGACAATTGATAGGACAATGTCTCCTTATCCCAGGAATTATCCTGGTGAATGTCCTGTGGGCACTCCTGGTTTTTAAAAGTAAGTGGAACAACATTATGTGCAGCATTCCAGCAGAGGCGCTAGAATTTTATACCCTGTATAATTGCAACAACACATCCATATTTTTTACATTCTAAACCTTTTACAATGAAGGCCAAAATACTATTTGTCTTCTTAACTGCTCGACAGACCTGCCGACTAGCTTTTTGAACACCCAGATCCCTCTCTACTTCACTCACTTACAGTCTCTCTCCATAATCTTTTAATTTCACTAACCGAAGTGCAGTACTTCACATTTCCCTGTGTTAAACTCGATTTGCCAGTCTTTTGCCCATTCACTCAATATATCATATCTCATTGCACAGTATACCTATTTGTAACATGCCTTTGCATCCATTTTCATATCATTGGCAAATTTGGAAAGCTTGCATACTTCCTCCAAACCATTAATGTAAATAGTGAACAATTACCGGCCAAGAATTGATCTGTCGTACTCCATTAATTTTGCCACGTTCCAGTCTGTATATGACGCATTTATTCAATTTTTCTGTTTTCTATGAGACAGCAGTTTTCAATCCATTGTAACATACTTACTCCAATAGCATGGAGTTTTAATTCTTTACATCAGCCTCCTTTGTCACACCTTGTCAAATGCCTTCTGGAAATCTAAATGCACGAATCCCACCCTGTGTCATCTTGCCCCTACTTTTCATGATTTCAACCCGGAGTAATGCCACATCACTATCCACTGCTTTTATATCACAACTCAGCACGGCTCTGATAGCTTCTGTGATCACCAATTCCACCCCATTTCATTTCCCCCCTGGACTATTCTTACAAAAAAAGTGTGAAACCTGGAATATTATATCCTTGGTACTGGTCATTCTACAACCATATCTCTGTAATAGCTGTTGAATCACACTCATTTGTTGCTATTTGTGTTACCAACTTATCTATCATTTTGCAAATGGCTGACCATGGGTGTCTCCAGGGTTGGAGGACGCCAGTGCATGACTTTGTTTAACGTGAGCAGACTGGTGCACAGACAGCCTCCACACGGTCCTTGACAGATCTGGGTCAGGATCCAGTGGCATGGAGTTCAAGACGACCCTATTCTGCTGCAGCCTTCATCTGCCTTCCCAGCCGTTGTGATGCTCCACTAAGGTCAGTCATCATCCTCCGCCTGTTCTACCATTGAGGTCTTGGTTGGATTGCTCTTTGTCAGAGTCCTCCCCCTCAACCTTACCACCATGGGTGGACCTACCAGGAGCATAGCTCCAGATGGCATCGCTCTCAAGATCTCAGGACCACACAAGCTTCTCCACCACGACAAGGTGACAATCTACTGAGGAAGAAATGCTGCAGGCATTCATATCAATAACATTTAAACTTTGATTTTTTTTAACCATTATTTCCAACTCTGGATTTGCTTATTTCATTTACATCTTTTAATCTACGGCGGCCCCAGTCTGAGGTCCAGAATGCTCTGTAGCAGGTTAATCATAGGTGGTCGCAGCTGGTAGAGCTGCTGCCTCACAGTGCCAGAGACCCAGGTTCAATCCTGACCTCACGTGCTGTCTGTGTGAAATGTCAGCGCTGCCAACTCTCACGCATTGAGCGTGAGACTCACGCATTTCACGCAATTCTCACACTCTCACGCTGATCACAGAATTTGACATCTTCAGTTGTCGCCAAAGGGGTCGTAGCTTGTCGTATCTTGTCGCTGGCGGACGTAAGTTGACTTCGGCCGTCATAGGTTGTCACCTGTGTGGTCGTAGGTTGTCGTAGGTTTGGTCGTAGGTGGACGTCCCAATTAGCAAGGAATTGTGTCGCCGGTCGACGTAGCTTGTCGTAGCTTGACGTCAACATGGTGGTAGCTTGCTACAGACATTGTCGTAGGGTGGGTCCAAATGTCTTACTCTCAACTCTCACCCAATGTTGGCAGCCCTGTAATATGCACATTCTCCTTGTGACCACATGGGATTCCCCCGTGTATAAAGTATTATTGACACTGAGTCATAAAACTTAATAATAAGTAGTTTTAATAAGAATACATACAGGAACCATAGGTACTGCAGGCTTGAAGTCTTAGCTTAAAGTAAAAGTATAGCTGCTCATATTCCACAAGATGGCATGGTGGAAACCCGACATGGATTACGGATCGGATCAGCAATAGCAAAACCAGACATAGATCAAATAGTGATTAATCTACATCCTCCTTCTTAGGCTCTTGCCCATAAGCTAAATACAAGCACGGAAAGACATAATATATAAGAATATAAAGTTAATATATAAGAATATAAATATCTACACCCTGGGTGTTCCAGTTTCCTCCTACATTCCAAAGATGTGTGGGTTTGTACGTTAATTAACCTCAGTTAATTGCCTGCAGTGTGTAAGGAATGGATGTGAAAGTGGGGTAACATAGAACTGGTGTGAATGGATGATCAGTGGTTGGTGCGGACTTAGTGAGGCAGAGGCCCGTTTCCATGGTGTACCTTTCAATCAATTCTTTCAATCTTCTGCCCTGGTCCATTACACTAGGAATTTCAATTTCCTCCTCACAATCCTGCATTACTGATCTTTTATTTCTTCATGCTTTATTGAACCTTCTGTCCTTGGAGCCCTCTCCCCCTCCTACTTAGTTTGAACACCTATGTACAACCCTGGTTATGTGATTCACCAGATATTTATCCCACCAAGGCTCAGGTGGAGCCCATCCTAACAGAATACTCTCTCATTTCCAGTGCCAGAATTGGAACCCATTTCTCCCAAAGCTAGCTTTGATCTACACACTTACTTCCAAAATACTATTGACTCTTTAGCAACTTTTCCTTGGCTTTGTTGTGCCTCGATAGTGTGGCATGTGGACATAGGAACATCAGGACTAATTGGACGTTATCTGGCTGGATGGAAAGTTGCATCTTCTTGGTTGCAATGGAAATCTGGACCATGGCAGGTGGAAGCAGAGAGCTGATTGAATCAGGGTCACCCATCTTAGAGGATGGGGTTTCAATGATATCAGTGACTTGTGGGTTAGGAAATCATTGCATCTAGAGAATCAATTATGGGAATAAGGTAGGGAGTTGGAAACTTGGTGGATTTGGAAACTTTGGAAATTGAGTTTTGAGAATCGGGGAATTTGGGTGCTTGGAGAAACTGGCAACAATACTAATAATTCAGGAGTTATGAGAGATGGTAGGCTTGATCAAGGAGTTGGGGAATTCCATGAGATTCAGTGTGATTCAGATAGCAATTGAAGATCAATATTTGATGAAATAGGGTTTTAGGGAGTTTTCCTCCACCGCCAATTTTAGTGTCATTTGCAAAGATACTAACCATCTTACCTATATTAACATCTAAATCATTCATATAAATAACAGTGGACAGCATTGATCCTCATGGTAAACTAATAATTATAATCCTCCAGTTTAGAAAACAACCCTCCACCACCACTGTGTCCTACCTTCAATCCAAGTGTGTCTCCTGTTGACTAGCTCGCCCTGGATCCCAGGTGATCTAACCTTCCAGACCAGTCTACAATGCAGCACCTTGTTAAAAGCCTTGCTGTAGTCCATGTCGACAACATATATTGCTCTGCCCTCATCAATCATTTTTGCAGGAGTTTGATAGCCAAGCACTAAACAGCTGCTCATATTAAAAGATTGGATATTGATAAAATACTTTCAAATTGCACATCAACATTGTGCTATTAATAATATTACGAGACTTAATGTAATTATTCTGTGGGTAATAATATCCTGATTAATTATGTTATTACACCTAAAACATATTGTTATGAGTGAATTCTAAGATTAGCATAACTAATAATGTTTTCCACCAAACAAAACCCTTCTTTGAATCCTTCATATTTTATGATCTTAATTTTTCTCCTAGAAATATACTCAAATCTATTTCAGTAATTTTATACTGTTTTGCTAATATGTTAATATATCCTCTATGTTATGGTTTTAAGAAAACAAAGTTGCTTCCTTTAAGGGCCTGTCCCACTTAGGTGACTTTTTAGACGAGTGCAGGAGACTCTGCGCTTGTCACATGATTGCCACATGGTCACCACATGTTCGCTGGTGGTCTCTGGTGAGTCTCCTTCATGGTCGCGAGGAGTTCCGCATTCTGGGAACTTGTTGCGGCCTCCGTATGGTCGCCACAAATATTTCAACAAAAATTGGTTGCCATGGATAAAATCGATAATCCTGTAGTCGTAGGTGCAGTTGTAGTGGGGTCGCCATGTAGTTATGGACAGTTGAGGTAGTCGTAGGTAGTTTCCTTTGCTGACTGTTCATTTTATATCTAAGTCACGTGAGTGACTACGTGAAGAGCCCGCCAGCCCGCATGCGTGTCAATACGTCAAACGCATGGCGCATGGACAGGCTGGGAGGAACATCGGTTCCTCCAGCTGTAAGTTTAATAACCTCTCAGGTAAGTGAAAACTTGCTCTGGGGTGTTTCGGTGTGCTTTATTTTTCAACAGAGTCTCTAGGTTTGATTATGGAGAAACCTGGGACCAAACCTAGACAGGCCGCGGTAAAACGAGCTGCAGAAAACCGCGGTAGTGCGGGAAGCCGGCGGCCGTCTATTTCTTCCTCAGAGTCGCTGGCACCTCCGGTCTGCTCAGCTACCTCGGAATCAGTTCCTATAGAAAGCAGCTTGGCAACCCCGAAGGGGGGTAAAGCCAAAGCGAAAACAATGAGGCACGTCCTGTCAGATGATTCAGGCCAGGAAGATACTGCTCCCACATCGATGTCTGATGTGTTAGGCCGGTTATCTCAGATGGAGCATCTTATGGAGAAGATGCTGGCACACAATATGCTCCGTGCTACGGAGTCATACTCAGGCAGTGCTATTCAAACGCCTGCTGCAGCTCCTGGTACAGGGTTGCTTATTTCCTTCCACTCAGACGAGGGGAGTTTCGGAGATCAGTATGCAGCTGACTCCGAATATGAATGTGTGCCGGAGGCTCATGCTGTAATGCATGATATGCGTGATTCGCATAAAGAAGAGTTGCCCGCTCTTGCCTCCAAATTTGCTGTTCCTTCGGGGACAGGCCAGCCACTTCAAGGGGAGTTGGCCAGAAGCATCAGCTACCTCACTTCCCACCAGCTGAAGGAGGAAACTATGGTGGAAACGACTGCGAAATATCCCAGTCCGGAAAATTGTGCAACTTTAAATGTGCCCTTAGTTAACGCCTCTATTTGGGGTTATATTGGGTCCAATACCAAATCCAAAGAAATGAAGCTTCAACAGATCTGAGGTTATTGTCTGCAGGCATCACGGCCTTTGCCAGGTCAATCGATGGCGTTCAATTATCCGAAGTTCAGCAGGATGCTATGGCACTGCTTTGCAACATCCATTTTGAAATGAACTGTTTCCGGAAACACGCCATCAGGCCAGTACTGAACCCAAAGTTCTGTGCAAGGCCAGCAATAATCAGCTTCCGAATTTCCTCTTCGGAGAAGACTTGAGCAACCAGGTCAAGGACTTGCATGAGGAGTCTAAAGCTGCGGGCATGATCAAAGCATCTCCTATGAGCAAGTCTCCGTTCCTCCGGCATCAGCACCCCTTCGCCTCTACCAGCAAGAAGTGGTTTTCTGAGGCCAGTGGGAACTCCAGATTTGTCCTACCCGGTCACAGGTCTTTTTAGGCCAAGGCCCATCCCACCCATCATGGAAGATGCGGCAGCCTCACATCCCAGCAGCTCAACCTTTCAGAGCGAAGGGAAAAAAATAGAACCAAGATTAGGGTCCGCTGGGCCTAGTATCGAACCACCTGTAACCTTTGAGGTAGGTGGGTCTGGTTCTATCAGTCACACGGGGTGTGCGGAGGAATTTCAAGTTGGTGGTAGGTTAAGCTTGTTCTTGCATGAATGGTGGCAGATAACTTCAGATCCGTTTATATTGCACAGTATAAAGGGTTTCAAAATTGAGTTTTTGCCTAACTCATTTCCACCCACACAAGATACGCCGAGTCGGTCGTATACTTGCTCCAAACAAGATACTTTGGATATGCAAGCGTAAATACACGCATTACACAAAATAGGAGTAATTGAGAGATCAATTTATGAAAAAGATCAATACATCTCTAATATATTCTCCAGGGAGAAGGAAGATGGTGGATGCCATATCATCCTTGATTTGGCAACATTTAACTCATACGTGCAGTATAGACATTTTAAAATGGAGAATTTCTTTACTGCTAAGCAACTGATTTCTGAGGGCTGCTTTATGGCATGCATCGATCTCAAGGATGCATATTATTTGGTTCCGATTCACAAGGATCACCGGAGATATCTGAAGTTTAGCTGGATGGAGCAGCTGTGGCAGTTTAAAGTATTACCTAATGGTTTAAGCTCAGCCCCTCGGTTATTTACCAAACTGCTGAGACCAGTGCTCGGCCTGCTCAGAGCTAAAGGGCATATTATTATGGGCTACATAGATGATATTCTGATCATCAGGAGAACAGCATTTGGCAAAACTAGCTGTTTCAGCTGCGAAGCTCATTTTTGAGAAATTGGGATTTATCATCCATCCAGCCAAATCCAGGTTGATACCAATGAGGTCCATTGATTATTTAGGGTTTACTATTAACTCAGTGGAAATGTCTGTGATCCTGCCCAGGGGGAAAAGACTAGATTTGATGGAAGCCTGTGATTCTTGCCATAGAGGGAGTACAGAGAAGGTTCACCAGACTGATTCCTGGGATGTCAGGACTTTCATATGAAGAAAGACTGGATAGACTCGGCTTGTACTTGCTAGAATTTAGAAGATTGAGGGAGGATCTTATAGAAACTTACAAAATTCTTAAGGGGTTGGACAGGCTAGATGCAGGAAGATTGTTCCCGATGTTGGGGAGGTCCAGAACAAGGGGTCACAGCTTAAGGATAAGGGGGAAATCTTTTAGGTCCGAGATGAGAAAAACATTTTTCACAGAGAGAGTGGTGAATCTCTGGAATTCTCTGCTACAGAAGGTAGTTGAGGCTAGTTCATTGGCTATATTTAAGAGGGAGTTAGATGTGGCCCTTGAGGCTAAGGGGATCAGGGGGTATGGAGAGGTAGGTATGGGATACTGAGTTGGATGATCAGCCATGATCATATTGAATGGCGGTGCAGGCTCGAAGGACCGAATGGCCTACTCCTGCACCTAATTTCTATGTTTCTATGTTTCTATGTCTGGCTTCTTAAAAGTGTCTCCACTCCCTCTATCCCTATTCTCCCCCATCTCTCCCCCATCTCTCCCCCATCTCTCCCCCATCTCTCCCCCATCTCTCCCCCATCTCTCCCCCATCTCTCCCACATCTCTCCCACATCTCTCCCCCATCTCTCCCCATCTCTCCCCATCTCTCCCCATCTCTCCCCATCTCTCCCCATCTCTCCCCATCTCTCCCCCTTCTCAAGGACTTACCGTACACTGTGCTAGCCGTCTTAACCTTCCTGTTCATGGAAGTGTGTGTCTGTTTCACCTTGGCTTTGCACCGTGTGAATTTCAGGCAGCGCTCCCCCCGTCTTTGCAATGTGTATGTGTGTGTGTGTGCGAGTGCCGCGAACTTGACAGTCGCCGGCAGTCCGCTGAAAAATCACCTAAGTGGGACAGGCCCTTTACACCCATTGTTTGGTTCATATTATTGGAGTTCAGTTTGAAAATTAAAATTCCCTTTAAATCAAAATTATACGTCACACTGACTAGCTCCATCACATTAATAACGTGGATTAAAATGAATGTCAGATCCTAGAAGTCAATACAAGTTGCACAGTCTGTTGTTTCTAGATTCCTGCCGGATATCAAAATTGTCAGATTAATTAACGGAGTGATTCAACAAGATGTGATGTTACAGAATTACTGATGTGAATGAGATGCTGGGAGACAATTATCCACAATGTAAGTTTTTATGTTGCTGTTGACCAGAAAGCCTAATAATCAATGCATTTGCTGGGGAACACTAATTTAAAAGGGCTTGAATATGGAACTGCTCTGCTTCCCTCTAAAGGTAAGGAGTCAGTCAGTCTTTCAGGAACACTTAAAAAAAAAATTTTCAGTGATATAAACTGAGCCTGTCATCAGCAGACATTTCCACAGCAGCCTGTAGCACATCTGGTCCAAACCAAACAAGGAGAAGATGTGTTCTGTCAGCAAAATCATTTAGGATTCTTTTTCATGCTTGTGGAGAAGTCTGTACCTGTCATCCATCAAAGCATTCGGCTTTTGGTGACTGGGTTCTGTTATTCTCTCTCTCTACCATTGATCTTAGACATCTGAGAAAGGCTGAATACACAGTGGGCACCACAGAGACAAAACCTACACCACACTCATCTCTGAAATGAATACATTTATTTTTGGATATACAGAGACATAATGAAAATGTTTTATTTTTCTAAACTAAATAAAATTTGATTTCCTTTTTATTTTTCTTGACATTGTATTCTAACCAACTTTGTAAAGCATATCTGGATTATTTGATGATGGTGCCTTTAACTAGATGTTACAGGGAAGACTTTCGTTATCATTACCACATAAAGCAGGCCAAATGTTTGGAAGTACATCAAATAAAATTGTGAAGATATCCATATTTGTTGCCAAGCTATCAAAGTTATAGGTTGGATAACAGTTTTGAAAAAAAAAATGAGTTGCAATTTAAATTAATTAATGTGGATACTTATGATCCATCTGTCTTTTTCAACCACTATTAAAAACCAGTACAGTAATACATTATAAGATATAATTTTACCAGATCCAAATTCCATTAGCTCCATTTATCAGTTCTGTTTAGTTAACCTGTTCTCATTTGATTTCTTTATTTTCCTATCCTGCACCATCTCCTACATATTCCAGTTGTAGCCCTTTCCACTTTCTCAATCACATTTGCCCATGACAATATATTGTACAGAGATCAGACTGTCATCCACAGGTTAGCTCATGCAATTTAGTTCTGTCTCTCTCCTACCTCCCTCCAGTCCAACAGCTGTCTCTGCTGTCAGGCTGCCTAGGAGACATTTAGTCTTGGTGAAGTCATGATGTCTTATGCTTTGGAAGTTGGGAAGACTGGAGTCAATGAAGAAAGATTTTATCTCCAGCTCCCAGGCAGGAATGAAAAATTCACAGAGAGAATCACATGCAAGTAACAGACTCTGACTCAAATTAATGGAAGGGAAATATGCCATTCTGTCAGATTCGTCACTGCATTAGACCTGGGCTTAATACTCAGGTTGTAAACATGAAAAATCAGATCAATTCACCTTCAACTACTGCTGGAAACTGATTGTGCTTAACATTGACCTCATTCCCTCCTATTACCTTAATCCTTGCCACCAAGCCCATTTTTTTCAGGAGAAAAGGTAAACCTTTAATATTTTCAACCTATTGCTTCCTTATGTTTCCCTTCATGTTTAAAACCTCATGAAAACCTACGTCCTTTGCCAACCTTCGGACAGCTATTCTAATCCTGATTTTTTTTTTTGTGGCTTTTTTCCATTTTAAATTATTTTAACAATTAAAAGCAACATAACTATTATATTATATTCGTACCATTTCGTCAGGAATCTCTCCTTTCTCATCCATACCTTTATCTGGTAAGCCTCAGGCTATTTATCACAGAAAAAAACACATTCACGCCTTTGTCACCATTGCAGTTGAACTTGACCATATCAGTCAATCAGGAATCCTGTAAACAATGGGTCAAATTAAATCTCTGCAGTCCTGACAGTTTTCTTTGGTGGTTTAGCAGTGAAGAGAGTTATCAGCTTCAAATATCAGGGCGCCAATATCTTGGATGACTTGTACTGGGCCCAGCATGTAGACGTAATCACATTAAAAGGTGCCTCAGTGCCTTTACTTTCTTCGGAGTTAAAGCAGATTCAGCATGTCACTGAATACTCTAACAAACTTCGACAGCTGCTCGGTAGTAAGCATCCTGACTGTTTGGATCATGGCCTCCATCGGCAATTCCAACGGCAGGAAGGCAAGAGGCTGCAAGAGCAGTGTAAAGAAGGGTCTCAACTCGAAACGTCACCCATTCCTTTTCTCCAGAGACACTGCCTGTCCCGCTGAGTTACACCAGCATTTTGTGTCTATCTCAGTTGCAGATAGACAACCGGGAGATCAGGTAGCCCCAGGCGGACTGAGCGAAGGTGTTCAGCAAAACGATCGCCCTGTCTACATTTTGTCTCGCCGATGTATGTAATTCCACATGTGTAGGAAGGAACTGCAGATGCTGGTTTACACTGGAGATAGACACAAAATGCTGGTGTAACTCAACGGGACAGGCAGCATCTCTGGATAGAAGGAATGGGTTACGTTTTAGGTTGAGCCCCTTCAAACTCCACACCTTGATACAGATACAGACACAGACACAGTAGATGAGATTGGAACTCTATCTCTATTACATTGACAGCTGTATTGGTGCAACCTCCTGCATCCATGCAGAACTCATGGACTTCATTTACTTCACCACCAATTTCCATCTCTGATAGACAACCTGGACCCCTTTCTTGATCCCACCATCTCCATCACAGGAGATAAACTATCGACTGACGTCTATTAGAAACCTACTGACTCCCACAACTATCTCGACTGCACTTCTTTCCACCCTGCTTCTTGCAAAGACTCTATCCCCTACTCGCAATTCCGCCGTCTATGCCACATCTGCGCCCAAGATGAGGTTTTCCATACCAGGACATCTGAGATGTCCTCATTCTTTAGGGAATGGGGGTTTCCCTCTTCCATCATAGATGAGGCTCTCACTAGTCTCCTTGGTAGCCCGCAGCTATGCCCTTGCTCCCCCTCCCTCTAGTCGCAACAGAAACAGAGTCCCCCTAGTCCTCACCCCATCAGCCCTCATACAACATATTATCCTCTGACATTTTCTCCACCTCCGATGGGATCCCACCACTAGTCACATTTTCCCATCACCCCTTTCCGCCTTCTGCAGAGACCGTTCCCTCCACAACTCCCTGGTTAATTCATCCCTTCCCACCCAAGCAACCCTCTCCCCAGGTACCTTCCCCTGCAACTGCAGGAGATGCAACACCTATATCACTTCCCACGACTCTGTCCAGGGACCCCGACAGTCTCTTCAGGTTAAGCAGAGGTTCACTTGCACCTCCTCCAACCTCATCTACTGTATCCGATATTCAAAGTGTGCACTCTTATACATCGGCAAGACCAAACGTGAAGAGTCAAGAGTGTTTTATTGTCATTTGTCCCAGATAGAACAATGAAATTCTTACTTGCTGCAACACAACAGAATATGTAAATATGGTACACTGTAAATAATATGATAAACGAGAGAGAGAGAAAAAAAAGTTCAGTGTGTATATATACACATACATATGTTTATATGTATATATACATACATATATATGTATGTGTATATATACATATACATACATATATATATGTGTATATATATATGTATATATATGTGTTTATATATGTATGTATATGTATGTGTATATATATATATATATATATACACACAGAATCACACGGGAGGGCTGGTCACCCAACGCAATATTCCACCTCTCCACCAATTCCAATATTGCTCGCCAGTGGGGGGACTTTCTGTTGCGCTAGTATGGGTGTTGTGGGCCGAAGGTACTGGTTTCCAGAGGGCTAGTATAGACATTGTGGGCGGAATGGATTCTTGGGCTGGCAGCTCAGTCACTGAGGCCTGGCAGTACAGTCACTCGGACCTGGCAGGCTGGCAGCTGAGAAACTGCCAGAAATTCTGCCCAAAACAGGTGACAGACTGTGAGAGAGAAGGGGGAGAGGCTGGGCTGAATGGATTATTGGGCTGGCAGTTCAGTCACTTACGGCTGGTGGGCTGGCAGTTCACTAACTCACGACTCGTGGGCTGGCAGTGCAGTCACTCATGCCTGGTATGCTGGCAGTTCACTCAGTCACCCCTTCTCCCTTCATCCCTCCCCCACTCTGCTCCTGTCATTCACACACACACAGACTCATTCACACACACACACACACACACACACACACACACACACACACACACACACACACACACACACACACACACACACACACACTCATCCGCACACACACACACACACACACACACACACACACACACACACACACACACACACACACACACACACACACACACACACACACACACACACACACACACACACACATTCACCCAATACTAAAATGCCAAGTAACTTCAGAACGTGTTGAATGTACAGTGAGTAAAATTAATGTTTAAAGCCTCCTGTAGAGGCTGCTGGTGCTGAAGCATAAACGTGCTTTAAATAACGTCCAACAAACACACTCACCAGACACGGAGCATTTTAGAACCATATTAAGGGCACTCACCGTGGAGTAGACGTGCGTTCAGTGTTATTCGCAGCTCATAGAGCCGTGACCCTCTTGCTTCCTCCATCTCGCAAAGACTGAGTGAGGCATGACACGTCCGGGTTTTATAGTCCCTCCCCCCTCCCACCAGCAGGGGCAGCAGAGAGAATGGCTAATTTTTTTAAACATTAATATGTCTCTGATTTTTCATAGATGGGAAAAGTCCTCCGGTCCAGTCCGGCGGAGGGGTACTCTGAGCGAGGTGGCCAAAAAATGCCGGCCGTAAGTGGCGGCGTTCTCTCGGAAATCACAGCACAGTAAGTCAAAAGCGGTCAAGATCAGACTTTTAGTGATATAGATGTGTGTGTGTGTGTGTGTGTGTGTGTGTGTGTGTGTGTGTGTGTGTGTGTGTGTGTGTGTGTGTGTGTGTGTGTATATATATATATATATATATATATATATATACACACATACTCAAAAAACAAACAATAACAGTGCAATAATAATAAGCTATTGTAGTTCAGAGCTTATGAGGTTGTAGTGTTTAATAGCCTGATGATAAAAGACAATAGGTGCAGGAGTAGGCCATTCAGCCCCACGAGCCAGCACCGCCATTCAATGTGATCATGGCTGATCATCGCCAATCAGTTCATGTTCCTGCCTTCTCCCCATATCCCCTGACTCTGCTATATTTAAGAGCCCTATCTTGCTCTCTCTTGAAAGTATCCACAGAACTGGCCTCCACCGCCCTCTGAGGCAGAGAATTCCACAGACTCACAACTCTCTGTGAGAAAAAGTGTTTCCTCGTCTCCGTTCTAAATGGCTTACCCCTTATACTTAAACAGTGGCCCCTGGTTCTGGACTCCCCCAACATCGGGAACATGTTTCCTGCCTCTAGCATGTCCACACCCTTAATAATCTTATATGTTTCAATAAGATCCCTTCTCATCCTTCTAAACTCCAGAGTATACGAGCCCAGTCGGTTGTAGGGAAGAAACTGTTCATGAATCTAGACGTTACAGTTCTCAGGCTCCTATACCTTCCCGATGGCAGTGGTGAGATGAGTGTGTGGCCAGGATGGTGTGGGTCTCTGATGATGTTGGCTGCCTTTTTGAGGCAGCGATTCCGATAAATCCCTTCGATGGTGGGGAGGTCAGAGCCAGTGATGGACTTGGCAGTGTTCACAACTTTTTGCAGTCTTTTCCACTCCGGGACGTTCATGTTGCCAAACCAGGCAATGATGCAACCGGCCAAAATGCTCTCTACTGTGCACCTGTAGAAGTTCAAGAGAATCCTCTTTGACATACCGAATCTCTGTAATCTTCTCAGGAAGTAGAGGCACTGATGTGCTTTCATTATAATTGCATCAGTGTGCTGGATCCAGGAAAGATCGTCCGAAACATGCATGCCCAGGAATTTGAAGTTGTTGACTCTCCACCATTGTCCATTGATGTAAACAGGAGTGTGGGTCCTGTAAATTATTTTACACTCCCCTTCTCTCTTGTGGTTGTTGTTCTCTTTTCCAATGAAAGAACTTCCTGATCCTACAGTATAACTCCTGAGGAATTGGAAAAGCTTTGTATTGAACTGCTGTTCTGATTTTGGAAGGCAGCCAGAAAATGCCAATAAAGATGTCTGAACAGGTTTGGACTTTCCTGCAAAAAGGATATGGACCTAATGCCAGAAAATGGGATTAGCGTAGATCGGTAAAAAGGTTGGCATAGATGTGGTGAGCTGAATGACCTGTTTCTACACTATATGACTCTATGACTCGCATATACTGAGGAGGGGTTGGGGGGGGGGGGGGGGGGGGGGGGGGGGGGGGGGAGGGTGATGGGTGTGCTTTAGTTATAGTAGTTTTGTGTGGGTTTTCCCCAACAAGTTCTAACCCAATTCATATTAAATAGTAATGAAAATCCATAATCCTGAGATTTTACTAGGTACATGCTTTACAACTTGTACTAAGTGGATCCTTTGGCCATTCGACGTGAGATTATAACAATGATAAGTTAGCAGACCCGACTCTGAGGTGTTCTCGAAGGCGGCGCGACTGACGTTGCAGCGGCCTCTGCAGTCCGTCTCTATTTAAAAAAAATTTTTGTCCTGTTGTATGTATAGTTTGTTGTGGTTTTCATGTTGTTTTTAGCTGTGTATATGTGGGGGGCGGGAACTTTTAAATCTCTTCCCCGTACGGATGACCCGACCTTTTCCCCGTCGGGTCTCCGTTGTTGTTGGGGCCTAGCACCATGGAGTGGCCTCTAACCGGAATGACCTGGGGGCTCCAGTCGCGGAGCCTGCGGACTTACCGTCATGGGGCTGGCCGGCTTCGGAGCGTGGGAAGCGGTGGTGGCGAGCGGCTGCGACCCGACTCCGGAGCTCGGAGGCTCCAGCCACAGGTCCAGTGGATGGTGACATCGGGAGCTTGCGGGTCCCTGGTGGGAGACCGCTTTTCGGAGCTCCCGCCAAGGCAACCTCTCCCACCCGAGTTGCGGGGTTGAAAATAACCTGGAGCGGGGCCTTACATCGCCCGGCGCGGCTTTAATGGCCGCAGGACTTGCCATCGCCCGCCGGGGGCCACAACATTAAGACCCGGAGCGGGGCGTTACATTGCCCGGCGCGGGATTTGTCATCGCCCGCGGGGGCCTCAAAAATTAAGACCCGGAATAGGACCTTACATCGCCCGGTGCAGCCTTAATGTCCGCAGGACTTGCCATCGCCCGCCGGGGGCTTTAACATCGGGAGAAGAATGGAACACAGGGGAGAGACAAGACTTTGCCTGTGACAGGTTCACTGTGATGGATGTTTGTGTAAATTGTGTTTGTTGTGTGTCTTGGTTCTTTTCTTGTTGTATGACTGCAGAAACCAAATTTTGTTTGAACTTTGAGGTTCAAATGACAATAAATAAATTGTATAATTGTTACCATCCACTGGAACATATATATTCATGGTGATTTAAGGAGTGATCACTGTGCCGCTGAAGGAGCCAATTTTCAGAAGAGATGCAAAACAAGGCTCTCAAGATCACAGAGCGCAACTTCGAAGAAGTAGCTTTTTAAATATTTATTCTTTCGATAAAATAAGGGATTACTGGTCATTATCACATCACTGCTAGGGAGAGATGCAATTTAAAAATACATTGCATTTCTGTTATTATACTTATGACTGCACTTCAGAAAGCAGTTTGGGCAGATCTTGAGTCTAGAAAAACAAGTATTTCTGTCATATATATCGGCATCAATACATGTGCATAGGGAACAATTGTTTTAATGTTTTTTTGTAGAAGAGGCTTGAAATGTTTGCCTTTATAGAAAGCCACATAGCATCTTGCCAAACGTATTTCTTCTTTATTTTCTTGAGAATAATTTATTTTATTTTATTTTATTTATCGTGCTTTAAGCTTTTTTTGTGAAGAAGACTTGTATAACCTATGTGCACTGCATTTTTATTTTCATTTGTAAAATAAACATGTATTTCTTCATTTTATCGTTCTTCTGGGATCTCTCTTGTTTGCTCGCCCAGTTCCTGGCACAGCATCGCTCACATCTTCTCTGGTTCCCTTTTAGGAAGCACACACATTTTTTTTTTTGGTTTGATGTTTTATGAATGATTATCGAATCTGGTTTTCCAACAATTGCTGTTCTGTATTGTCTCTTTGACAATATGTATATTCTGGTGACATAGTTAAAAATTACAGTATGGTATTGAAATTGGTTGTGTGCTGTGAATAAAGAAGTTCAAAACAGGATGGCCGTGAAACACTAAACACGCAATACTTTAGATTCTAGAAATCTAATAAAGACTGAAAATGCTGGAAATACTCAGCAATACTCAAATCAAGCACGTGTAGAGAGCATGACAAAGTTAATGTTTTTGATGATTAATCGTGAATTAGCCTGTAAGATTATTCTTTCCATCAACAGCAATGGATAGGAATACCTGGCTATAACAAGTGGATCTTTGCTTAATCTCGTGATACATGTTAGATTTTGCCCCTTCTCCTCATCAACAAAAAAATTACCAAGCAGGATAAAAATGTCCTTTCTGATATTTAGAACAAAATAATAAATACGCTAATTAAAAATAACTGAGTTTCTTTACACATTACACATGCAAACCATTGGTGTTCATTGATATTTTTCTGAAATGTTATAGCTCAAGTTATCCAATACTGTTGTTATATGGAATTTATTACTTTTTGAAAGTGAAGATATGAAACTAAATTGTGAAAGTTGGATTTATCGATCATAACTTTAAAACTGACAATGAAAACTAAGTATAAATGTCAAGTTCATCAATCTGTTCTGTGAATTTTTGGAACTAGGATATGCACCCTTGGGAGAATAAAAACCACACTCCAGTCTTGACATGCAAACATGGTAGAGATGAGTATAAATGTTACACTTCCTTGAATTAGGGGCCATTTGTAAATGGTGATGGGTTTTGTCCTATGTCTGATGTCCAACTGATTCCATTGCTATCCTTCACACAAAAATGTAGATTATTCTTGTATGCCACATAGTCCCTTGGCTTTCCCTTGCTGAAGTCAATAATCATCTCCTGGGTGTTGCTAACATTGAGAGCAAGATGTCCTTCTGGTGCCTCTCAACCAGATTAACAATCTCCTCCTGTACTCTAACTGGTCGTTACCTGTTACTCATGTTATTTATGCTAAACAGCCATGGATATAGAAAGAGTAAACTTCAGGGGTCTGAGATGTCCTTGTGCCCTTGAGCTGATTGTCAGCAAGTGGAGGTGACAGTGGTAGTGTTATGCCCCTGTCCCACTTAGGAAACCTGAACGGAAACCTCTGGTGACCTTGCCCGCGACCCAAGGTTTCCATGAGGTTGCCGGAGGTTTTGGTCATTCTCCCTAATGGTCGAAAGTGGTTTCCGCGTGGTCGAGGCCTCTTCTAGGTTGCTTCGATTGTTTCAACATAATCAAAACCGGCCTCGACTAAAAATAGGTTGCCGTTTGGTCAAACCCAGTGGAGTGGGGTTGCTATTTACTTACAGGCAGTCGAAAGCCATCTCCTTCGCTGACCAGCCATTTTGAGTGGCTCATTGGAGTTTCACGACCTAGAAGACCCACCGGAAGGTAAAATGTCCGCTAAACTTCATTAAACTTCTTTAAACTGTCTCCACTCCTTCTCTCCCCCCCCCCCACTTATCTCCCCCTTCTCCCCTCTTCTCTCTCCCCTTGTCTCCCCTTCTCTCCCCTTCTACACCCCCGCGCTCTCTAAAGGATTTACCGTGCTCTGTGGCAGCCGTTTACCCTCCTCTTCCTTGAGCAGACAGTGCCCTTCCACTCTCCATGGCCCCCACCTTTGCAATGTGTGTGTGTGTGTGTGTGTGTGTGTGTGTGTGTGTGTGTGTGTGTGTGTGTGTGTGTGTGTGTGTGTGTGTGTGTGTGTGTGTGTGTGTGTGTGTGTGTGTGTGTGTGTGTGTGTGTGTGTGTGCGATCTTTGGTCGGTAGATGCAGCTCACGCTTCGGTCGATCCTACTCGAGACTTTCCAGGCGAGTGACCAAAACCTCCGGCGACCTCATGGAAACCTTGGGTCGATGGCAAGGTCACCAGAGGTTTCCTTTCAGGTTTCCTAAGTGGGACTGGGGCATTACACAGTCATGGTCTGGAATACACTGCCTAAGAGAGCAGTGAATCAAGAAGCAATTATGCCTTTCCAAAGGCAATTGGGTAAGTACTGTAGAGTAACCTTTCATGCCATTTATAACCTTCACCACACATATGTGCATGTCACCCTTTACATGGTATTACGGTACTACACAAAGACCCTCGCTCACTCTCTCTTGCTCGGGCACACTAGTCAGTAAAGCTAGTCAGTAAAGCCAGATGCAAGCAAGTTGGAATGTTCCTGTGTACTTAATGGAATAACATTGGATTTCACCATGAGTGTGTTTTACTTATGGGCCGCCGATAAACAAGTACCTGAGGTAAAAAGGATTGAAGGGAAAGGCATATAAACTAAGGAATGGAAATGATTGAAAAGCTCTTGCAGAGGGCTAGCAAGAGCGGGATGCACTAAATTGACAACTTTTATCCGTCACTAATTGAACAATTTTATGCACTGTATGATGAGCAACTTTTGAAAGATTTTGATATTAACATTGCATTTTTTCAGGATAAAGACTTCAACATCGGTCTTTATCCTTTCCTTTTAAGTAGTAATTTGTTTAATTTATTTCAAGGAAAATATGTTTCAAACATTCCCTGCAATGTACAGGAAGAATGAATGACAAGACTTGATGTGTATTTTAAAATCTTTAAGAATGGGTTTGCCATCAGGCTGCCTGACTAAATACTGAGGTCATGTCAAGTCGAGAGTCATGTGTTTAATTATCATATTACTGGCAACAGAATTGTGAATATTTTACTTGCTGCAGCTTAACAAGCCCATTAACGCAGTACCATATGAATAAATATATAATAATCATTAATACAATAAATTGATAATTAGTAAAACTAGTTAACCAGAATAGTGCAATATCGAAGTCTATAGTGCAAGTAAACACAGTCCATATTTGCTGAAGTCATGGTTAGTCTTGTGCAATGTTCAAGAACCTGATGGTTTTTGCGAAAAGCTGTTCTTGAACCTGATGGTCATGGTTTTTCTGCATCTCCTTCTACCTAGTAGTAGTAAAATTAGAGCACGGTCATGGTGATGGGGATCTCTGATGATTTTAGCTGTCGCTCAGAGATTGCACCTCCCTTCAAAGGTGGAGAGGTCAGTACCTGTGATGGGCCAGGCAATGCTTACCACTCTTCATAGCTACCTTCATGCATGCGCATTCAAATTACCGAACCACGCAACCAATGGATGCTCTCTACCATACACCTGTGGAAGTTCCAGAGAGTATTTGGCGACATATAGAATCTCCTCAATGTTTTACGGAATTAGAGATGTTAATAAGCTTTTTTTTATGATGGCAATGTTAGTCAGGACGTCTGCTTTTGAAGCTTGAAGTTATGAAAAGGTTAGTTGAAGTGTGTGAGAGGCAGTGTAGGTTCTGTTGGGCAAATGATTTAGGCAGTTAGCATCAGCATGGTTTGTGTAATGCTGACACACTGAGTAGCTCCAGCAGTTTGTGCCTATCTTCTGGAATGTAGGGTTAGTCTGAATTAAAGATACCTGAGGATCTTTCAGGAAACTAACTGTGGATTGAAATGTGAGACCTTAGTGGGCATCATCAAATGTCTGTTTTAGAGCAAGTATCCTGATTGGGAGATGTGTAGGAAAGAACTGCAGGTGTTGGTTTAAATCGAAGGTAGACACAAAAAGGGTCTCGGTCCGAAACATTACCCATGCCTTCTCTCCAGAGATGTTGCCTGTCCTGCTGAGTTACTCCAGCATTTTATGTCTATCTTCCTTATTGGGAGAGGTTATTTTGTGACTTGTTATCTGGTGTATTCAAGTGGAAGAAGGGTCTCGAATGTCACCTATCCATGTTTAACGATGCTGCCGAATCTGCTGAGTTACTCTAGTACTTTGTGTACTTTTAAGTGGAAGGAAAGATGACTGAGGGGGTACAGAAAGAGGTGGGCATGTATCCTGTACATAAGCTTGTATATTCGAGCCAGAGGGAGTTTTGCTGTTCCTCTTCACTGTAATCTGTCATGAAATATATTTGCCCTGGGGGATTCAGCCTTTCTTGTTTTCTTTCGTTGGCCAGTTTTCATTTGGAAATGCAGAAGCCTGCAATTAAAATGAGGAAGACAGTAAACATGAAAGAAAACCACCTGATCATAATATCAAAAAGATCAACCTGCTTCTTACAAAAGGATGAGTCACCACCCCTTATGCCCTGTTTTGTTATGGTTATATGCTAATTCAAAATAGGTTTGTGTTCTAGAGTTTGTATAACTTAACATCAAACATGTCCTCAACACAACAGTTTTGGAGAGCTAATCTTCAACCTGTATACATCTGTTAAGAGTGGTTCAAGTGTACAATCCTTCAATGTAAAGTGATAAATAATTCCTAAAGGCTGCATTGCCTTTTTGATGGGATAATAAATGCTGAGATGTATTGATTTTAGCTTTATAATTGTATCTTCCCTAATCGTGTTTTTTTTTAAATGATCGTCCTTTTGATCATCAATTGTTTTATTTCGTATACATGGATGTATGTACTTTTCTCCTGGAAGACAGGACTCATAGCTACTGCAGAAATAGGTTCCATTTTCTTTGTTTTTCTGTCCAGTTGTGCATCTCTGCAGATGTCCAGCTCTGTACCTGGGTATCTGTAAGATTGAGTACCTGTGGACCACTGTGGTTATGCACCTGTTCTTTGTGTGCATCTGTGCAGCTATTCAACTGTGGTCCTTATGGCTCTGTGCCATCTCATCTGTGTATGTGTGTACATGAATGCCTAAGCACCTATGCAGTTCTGTGCCCGTGCAAGTGTACAGCTGCATGTCTTTGGAACGATGTCAGTATTTTCTCACTTATTTAGCTATGTATCTTTGCACCTGTGCAAAAATGTTTCTATGTACTTGGGCACCTGATGCATTATGTATCTGTGCACCAGTGGATCAGTGGATCCTTTCTCTCAAACAGTTTATCCATATGCCTGTTATGTCATGAGACTCGATATATATGGGCATATGTGCCTGGACATTTGTTTAACTTGCTGCCCATGTGGCTGTACAGCTGCAATCCTGTGGATCTATTCATCTCCCCAATTGTATACATAGATTCATACATTTAGATAGCACGGAAACAGCTTCTTCAGCCAAACTTATCAATGCCTACCAAGGTGCTTTTCATTTGCCTGTATTTGTCTTAACCTGTCTTAACCTTTCCTATTCTTGTATGTCCAAATATTTTTAAAATGTGTAATTCTATCCATCTCTACCACTTCCTCTGACAGTTTGTTTCATATACCCGTCATCCTCTGCATAAAAAAACTATCCTCCAGGTCCTTTTTAATTTTCCCCTTCTCACTTTAAACCTGTGCCATTTAGTTTTGGACTAAATTGTTAGCAACTGGGAGATCCAGTTCCCATTCCCTTCCCCTTGCAACTCCCCTTCCCATTCCCATACCTATACTAGCAATGTTACAAAATGTTGAGATTTTTAAAATCAAGTCTGCAATTTATCCCATCAGATAAAGCATAAAAAGAAGTTTAATCTGACACCTAATTCACTTTCATATCTTCAGTATTAAAAAAGTTATGGCCATTTCCATACACGGAAATTAGCATCTTGTTCCCTATTGCTTTTCCATTGACTTAACACAAAAGCTGTGATCAAGGACAGTCAAAAGCCCATAACTTTCTTAAAAATTAAGAGAACTGAAACACATTTTCAGTTATTATAGATTGAAGCATTCTGAAACAAATATTAAACAATCTTACTTGGATGACCTGAAATTAAAGCAGATAATTAGTTAGTTACCCAATTGTAGCTAATTACCAAATTCAATTACTAGATCTAAACATCTATCCATTTCTTAAGAAAAGATTAACATTTTTAAATAACCTAAGAGTCCAAATAACATTCACACAAGAATTCACAATATAACATGATTTTTAAATCTCATTGTCATTAATGTATAGGCCAAATGGAAGGAATTTAGTGTTTAATTCCTGTAAATGAATGGCCATTTAAATCATCTTGCGAGTGGGATTTTGTGGAACGGGATGGTTTGGAACGTTGCGGTTACGGTGAATTTGAACCCCATGTCGGCAGGAAAAATACTGCTGGTTCGGATGGGCTCGCAACTTAAAATTTTGATTAAAGGCATCTTAAGAAGCACTTTTTAATGTAAAAATAAACGCCGTACCTTGCCTTGTGCTCTACGTGAGATCCATCCTGTTGTCAGCGTTCACGACTTTAGAAGATGGTTTTTAATTTACTCTAACAATTAAATTATCCAGCGATGTTTAAAAATAACTGCAGAGAACGAATGTCAGAGCGATCTTTCTTTAGCAACTAAACAGGCTGACCAACATCGATTTGAACAGCCTGGAGAAAACAGCATTTTAAACCCGTCCCCCTCTCAAAGGCGCCAAAGTCGTGCACACGGGCAGTGACAGAACTGCAGCGCTGCTGTAGGTAAGCTTTGTAACATACTTACCTATACCGGCCTTTCTGTTCTGAGCCTTCTCCATTGTCAGAGTGAGGGCTTGCCCAAACTTGAAGCACAGCAGCACTGCAAGGGGTGGCATGGTGGCGCAATGGTAGAGTTGCTGCCTTACAGTGCTTGCAGCACTAGAGACCCGGTTTCAATCTTGACTACGGGTGCTGCCAACATGGAGTTTTACATTTTCCCCATGACCGCGTGGGTTTTCTCCGAGATCTTTGGAGACACCCCAAAGACGTACAGGTATGTAGGTTAATTGGCTTGGTGTATGCGTAAATTGTCCCTAGTGTGTGTAGGATAGTATTAATGTGGGGGTGATCGCTAGTCAGCGTGGACTCAGTGGGCCGAAGGCCCTGTTTCCGCGCTGTATCTCTCAACTAAACTAAACTAAACAGCACTTCATATTCCACTTGTGTCACTTACAACCCAACTGTAAGAATATTGAATTTTTCAATTTAATGTAACACACCCTTTTTTCCTTTGTTCACCCCCTCTCTTTCCTGTGCACCCACCCTCCCACCTTCGTATGTTTACCCTTTCTCCCATTACCATGTGCCTCATTTCTCTCGCCCCATTCCCTACTGCCTATATCCCTCCCTCTGGCTTTACCTTTCACTCCTCTTTCATTCCTCTTCTCTCCTTATCTGACACTGTTTTGTCACATTGTCTCCCATTTGCCTTCTTTTGTCCCCTTTTGTCTTGTTTTCAATTTTACTGTTGGCCTACACATCTGCCATTCAAATACCCCCACCCCCCCCCCCTCCCCCACCACCTCATTCCTACTCATCTATCACTTGCCAGGCCTTGCCCCCCCCCCCCACACACTTCTTTCCCCCCCTCCCCCCTATTACAATCAGTCTGAAGAAGAGCCCCAACCTGAAATGTTGCCTATCCATGTCCTCCTGAGATGCAGCCTGATCCATTCAGTTACTCCAGCACCCTGTATTCTACGCCTCATAATATAGGCTTGAAAGACAGGGAGATGTAATGTAGATATGCCAGCCAGTAATATTGATGTTTATTGCAATGCATGTAAAGGGAATAAATACAAAAGGCATATTTTCTTCACACCAAAATTAAAACTGAATCTCTCATAAATCCCCCTGCAAAGGACATTGACAGAAAATACAATTGTACACCAGCACTCTCCAATTAGATTGAAAAAGTATTTATCATGACACATCTACCCGGCTTCCTACTGATTCATGTGAGAGATCTGATTTTTTTATGGATTGCTACCATATGATAATTTATGCTGTTGAAGCAGAGAAGAAAAAGACTTCACTTACCTTGATTGATTGAGAATGCTCCCTTACTGTTCATGGATAAAATCAATGAATTTGGTTATCAATCAATCAATTTGCACTGATATGGCCACTTCAGAAACGAACATGTAAATATAATTGATTAAACAACTCTGCTTTGCATTGCATCCTGAGATGCAGCCTGATCCGTTCAGTTACTCCAGCACCATCTCCACTAGGGGCGCTGCACTGGCAGCAGCCTCTACCTACTTCACAGGTCTGTTATTTCTAGCTTTTTTTTATTTTTAGTTAGTCTAAAGTCTTGTGTTGGGGAAAATTTTGCTTTTCTATGTGGGGGAGGGGGGCAGGGTAAGGGGGAAACCGTCTCCCAGTCTCTTCCTGGCGGGGACGCGACTATTTCTTCGAGTCGCATCCTCGCCCCCCACCTCGCGGTCTACCAGCTGGATCGGAGCGGCCTTTCCTGCCGGGGACCGGGAACCGGACCAGAGCTGCTACAGTGGCGGCGCAGCGCTGGAGTCACCACGGAGCGGGCGATGCCTACCTGGGTCGCCGTTTGGAGCTCCGAAAGGTTGAGCCGTTGCTCCAAATCGTGGAGCTCTGGTGCGGAGAGCTTCCAACGCGGGCGGCGCTGACCGTCATCGTGGAGTCCTGGGGCGCCTTGCAGAGGGTCTCCAGCAGCAGTCTCCACCCGGCGCGGCCTGCGGACTTTGGAAGCCGCCGACTCCGGTAGGAGGGGGCCGACTCTGGTGTCCACGCCGCTGAGGACGTCCCGCAGCCCCGACGTCGGACTTACAACACCCCGGCGAGCGGTCCTGAACATCGGGCCGCCCGTAGTGGCAACTGCAGAGGGCACGGGGAGGCCCTGACCACGGGGAACAATGGAGGAAGAGACTGACTTTGGTGCCTTCCCACACAGTGGGAAACTTTGATCCTGCTGTGTGGGGATGTTTTATGTCAAACCCTATAGGGTGATTTCACGAAAGGTCACTGGAGCGTAGATCCGCACCCACGTGACCGAAAATTTTAACTGGGGGACAAGCGTCACTTCCGGTACATGTTAGTGAATGGGAAAACACGCACTTTCACACCCGTTAAAAACATCGAAAACGGCCAGTTTTTGAGCTGCAATTTACTGAGCCGGGTTTTAACATGCAAAATGAACACGCTTCTGAAGCTACATTCACCATTTAAATATCCGTGAATCATAAATGCGTCTTGAAATAAATTTTACTCAGGTGCAAGCTAAGGAATGGTATAATTCTCAGCTGTTAATTTGACAAAATCAGGACATTTTTTGGCTAATAATAAAATGTCCTGATTTTGTCAAAATGTCCTGATTTTGTCAAATTAACAGCTGACAATTAAACCATTCCTTAGCTTGCATCTGAGTAAAATTTATTTCAAGACGCATTTATGATTCACGGATATTTAAATGGTGAATGTAGCTTCAGAAGCGTGTTCATTTTGCATGTTAAAACCCACCCGAGAACCATGGGCGATTTTGCAATTTTACTGAAGGATTTCTAACTTTTAATACTTTTCATCTAACAAATGAATAAAGATAACAAAGCCAATAATGCCTTACTTTTGATGAAATGCAGCGAGCAAACGCGATAATTCCCGATATTTTGGATCTTTAAATCTCCACGAAAAATGTCCGCTATCAACTTCCGCTTATTTTGCCCCTTCAGCTCCCTCTTGTATTTACCTTAGTTTCTATCTTTTTTTTTAACTGTAAATTTAGGTAGCTGTTCCTCACGGTCACCCCGACCGGCTCAGTAAATTGCAGCTCAAAAACTGGACGTTTTCGATGTTTTTAACGGGTGTGAAAGTGCGTGTTTTCCCATTCACTAACATGTACCGGAAGTGACGCTTGTCCCCCAGTTAAAATTTTCGGTCACGTGGGTGCGGATCTACGCTCCAGTGACCTTTCGTGAAATCACCCTATAGTGTGTTGTGTCCCTTTTTTTATTGTATGGCTGTATGGGAATTTCATTTCACTGTACCATCTAGCACATGTGATGAATAAATCTATCTTGTATCTTGTATCTTAACTTTAACACTTTGTGGGAAATAAAAGTATAACACATTTCAGACACACAAGTGAATTATACTGCCAGGTATTGCTAATAGGTAGCTAGTGCATTCATATATTTTTAACAATTACTAAATATTATGCACGGGAATAAAGGCAACTTAAAGATTATGAATGTGACCTTATTAGTTTCACAATTTTGATGGAGATACAGCAATTGCACAGCAATTTAACTGTAAAATATTCCCGCATTGCATGGTAATGATGTTAAATTCAAAGGAGTAAGATAAGATATCTTGTTTGGACTGTTCTCAGACGTATGCCATTGAGTTATACAGCATGGAAACAATCCATTTGGCCCAACTGCTGCTTTCTGACTATCAATCAGCCATTTTACACTAATCCTATTCTAATCCAATTTTATTGTCCCCACATTCCCAATAATTTCTCCTAGATTTTATTGCACACTAACAAACTAATTACAGTGGCCAATTAACCTGCCAATCCTAATTTCTTTGGAATATGGGAGGAAACCAAAGCACCTGGAGGAAAACCATGCAGTTATAGCCAGAACATGCAAACTCCACACGGGCAGTCTCTGAGGTGACAGAAACCCTGTGATGTAGCTGCTCTACTAGCGGTCTCAATGTGCTGCCCTAATCCGTTCCTCAGATCATGAAACAGCTCATATTGACATGTAGCACAGAACTGCATAGTATCTAGGTTTGAGCTGCAAAGTAACAAAAATATTTAATCGAAATGAAAGCATTCAAAGTGGGAAAGCCTGGTTGTAGATCAGAAGACTATTTTTTTCCCCTCAGAAACTGGCAGTGAAAGACTATGAAGCTAATAATGAGGAAGAAAATTGATTATGAGAGAAAACTGGCATGTATCAAAAGAAACAGCAAGAGCTCCTAAGGATATATCTAAAAGGATGAGGATACATGAGGCAAATGTAGGATCCCTGGAAGGTGATACCAGGGAATTAATAAAAAGGAAGACAGAAAATGGGTATTATGTCAGTATTCACGGTGTGGAACGCCACAGATATCCCAATGATAATAGATGGGTTATTTTCAAGAAATGTGGAAAAAGATGAAAAACTCCCCAACTTGAGTAACAAAATACATTAAAAACCAATGGGAGTACTGACAGTCACGTAAATAGCCCGCATCCAAGGATTTTAAAGAAAATGCTGTGGCAATGATAGAGGCAATACTTCTCAAAGCTTGTTGAGTTCATGGAGAACACTAATTGATTGGAAAATTGTAAATGCGACTCCCTCGCTTAAAAGTGGAATGAAATAGAAAGCAGGAAACTGTATATATTTTGTTAAATTAACTGGTCTAATCACAAAATAAATACCTTGTCAGTTATAGTGAAAGAGTTATACAGTATGGAAACAGGCCCTTCGGTCCAACTTGCCCACACCGGCCAACATGTCCCAGCTACACTAGTCCCACCTGCCCATTTTTGGTCCATATCCGTCCAAACCTGTCTTATCAATGTACCTGTCTAACTGTTTCTGAAATGTTGGGGAAGTCCCTGGCTCAGCTGCCTCCTCTGGCAGCTTGTTCCATACACCCACCACCCTTTGTGTTAAAATGGTATCCCTCAGATTCCTATTAAATCTTTTCCCCATTATCTTAAATCTATGCCCTCTGGTCCTCGATTCACCTACTCTGGGCAAGACACTCTGTGCATGTACCCAATATATTCCTCTCATGATTTTATACACCTCAATAAGATCACCCCTCATCCTTCTGCGCTCCAAGGAATGAAGCCCCAACCTATTCAACCTCTCCCTATAGCTCAGACCCTCTAGCCCTGGCAACGTCCTTGTAAATCCTCTCTGTACCCTTTCCAGTTTGTCAACATCCTTCCTATAACATGGTGCCCTGAACTGAACACAATATTCTAAATGCGGCCTCACCAACGTCTTATACAACTGCAACATGACCTCCTAACATCTATAATCAATACTCTGACTGATGAACGGCAATGTGCCAAAAGCCTTTTTGACCATCCAATCTACCTGCTATTCGATCTTCAAGGAACTATGGACCTGTGATTCGATCTTCAAGGAACTATGCGCCTGCACTCCTAGATCCCTCTGCTCTGCAACTACCCAGAGCCCAACCATTCACTGGCCTACGTTAGGTTTCCCAAAATGCAATGCCTCACATTTTTCTGCTTTAAATTCCATCAACCATTCCTCAGCCCACTTGGCCAATTGATCAAGATCCTGCTACAATTTTTCACACCCATATTCACTATATGCAAAACCACCCACTTTTGTATCATCTGCAAACTTCCTAATCTTGCATGTATGTTCTCATCCAAATCATTGATATAGATGCCAATCAGTAACAGATGACAAACACCACTAGTCACAGGCCTCCAGTCCGAGAAGTAACCTTCCACCATCACCCTCTGCTTCCTTCCATGAAGCCAATTTTCTATCCATTCAGCTACCTCTCCTTGGATCCCATGTGATCTAACCTTCCAGAGCAGCCTACCATGCGGAACCTTGTCTAATTTAGAAAAGTTTAATGTAATGAAACCAAGTCAATGTGCTTTTATGAAAGGAAATCGCATTTGACAAATTTGCTACAGTTTCATGAGGATATTACACTCACAGCTGATTGAGTAGAGCTTGCAGACAGGGAATTTGGAATATAATGAAGGCCTTTGATAAGATGCTACGTTAAAGAGCAGTGCACAATATAAGAGATCACAGCATGGGAACAAGTGTGTTCATGACTTGTTACCACATAGAAATCAAGGAGTCACAATAAACTGGTCTTATTCAGGATGGAAGGATGTAACTAACAGAGTGCCACAAGGATTAGTTCTTGGCTCTCAGTTATTTACTATTTTTGTTAATGACATGGAGGAAGAGAGAGAATTTAAATTTTCTATGTTTGCTGCTGATGTGAAAATACGTGGGAGGATATGCTGTGTTGAGAACATTTAGATTCAGTTAAATTATATAGTGGAAGAAAACAGCAAATGGAATTTGATTGAGGAAAGTGAGGCTACACACTTCAGGAGTGGGACTCAATAGGCAGATTATTGCCTAAATAATGTGAGAGTCCAAGTAAAAAAGAGTACAGAAGGATCTCAATATTAGTTACAAGGAACTGCAGGTGTTGGTTTATAGAAAAAAACACAAAGTACTCGAGTAGTGCAGCAGGTCAGGCATCATGTCAGGAGAACATGGATAGGTAATGTTTTGTGTCGTATCGTATCAGACTCATTGTAGTGGGGGGAAGGGAGCAAAAGCTAGATGAGGGGCAGGACAAAATCTGGTGAGTGATATGTGGATACAGGCGAGTGGGGTTTTGTCAGGCAGATGGCTGGATAAAGAGATGAAAAGATGTGTGATAAGGATAAAAGAGGGGTGAATTGTGAAGGAAGAAGCATAGATGGAAGGGGAGGGGGAAGAGAGAATTGGATGCTTGTCCAGGTGGGGTATATGGAAGGGGGGGAGGGTGAGGAAAGATGGGTTATTTGTAGTCTACTTACCTAAAATTGATGAATTTGACATTAATATCACTTGGCTTTAAGCTACTCAACCGGGATATGAGGTGCTGTTCCTCCAGTTTACATGTAGCCTCACACTGGTAATGGAGGAGGGCCAGGACAGAAAGTTCAGCATGCTTTGTGTATGAGACACTTTCAGCTTCCATTTATATGTAAATGGAGTAATGAGTGTAGTAGCCATTTGGCTTATTTTGTGTAATTAATTATGGCATTTGCCTTTAAATTTTAGACTGCCCGTTATTATGTGGGTGGGAATTATTACGTATTCTAGGAGGTATTTGGTGCTAGGTTTCTTGCACAGAAGCTTAGTATTTAGTTTAGTTTTTAACTTATATGGGGAAGGTTTATCCTTCGACCATGTGAAGTGTAATGGAGACACAAAGAGTTTTCTAAGGTTTAAAGCGATATGCTGGAGTTTAACGAAGATTAAAGTGTACGAGGTGGAGCATAAGGTCGGATGCATTTCTTATTGTTTTACTTCAACAATAAAGAAACTGTTTATCAAAAGAATGTGTTATGAAGATTTATCTGGGAAGAAGCTGTGAAGGTCTCACGGAGAGCTCACATGCGTATTACGACATTCTCCTTAACCATGTAGGCTACTTTAGTGGCTAGAGGGAGTAATCTCTTGAACGATATAAAAATCTGCCGCTACATAAAGTCGAAAGATACATCTGTCAGGAGGTGAGAGCCCGTCCCAGAGAGTGGGACAAAGCCATAGGCTAGGATCTCGAAAGAGGTTTTAGCCAGAAGACCGGTTCCAGTGAGGAACTAAAGACAATAGATCTCGTCCAGAGATGTCCTAGAGGTTTAGCGACAGCGACACGACTTATCTGAAGATCTGAAGACATTATCAAGAAATCGTGAGTAGAAATCGACTATTATTCTTTTGAATTGAAGCTGCAAAGCTTTCATTTTAAACAGCTTCTGTAAAGAAGAGCCAGATAAATGAATGTGAGCCACTAGTTTGAAAGATAGCCAATACAAGTGTTTTTCCACTGCTTGGAGAAATCCAGACATCTGACCTTGGATTATTTTGAAGTCAAGATAAGACACACATTCCTTTTGAACTAACATCACTATTAACTTAGTGGATGTTGAAGGGATGTTGTCTGGATATTCAGTTTGTTATTGTTCCTGAGAAAGATGTTTACACACAGTTGGAGCAGCATTCAGAGAAGTCTTTGTTCGTTCAATTTAAAGACTTGGCAATTTGCCAAGACCTGCTTAATCCATGGAGCAAAATGATGATGAAAGAACCATGACAGAGGAACCACAAGGTGGCGAAGTCAAGCTCAGTCAAGGACAAGCTGCCTACCTGAAAGAAATCGAGAAGGAGAGAAACAAGTTATGGCAACAGTTACCAAATCAAGTGAAAAACAGAAGAAACTAATGGAATCAGTTAAGAACACGATCAAAGTATAATGTAATCTGGACCAACTATGGAACCTCTGCCAAGAGGTTGGAAAGAAACAAAATGTGCTGCTGTGTTCACAGCCGCCTGGGGAAGAACACGAAAGACACACCCAGTGGTGGTAAAGGGTGGAGATACTCAATGGATTCATGGATAAGGCAGAGGAGTGGTTATTTGAAATTATACCACAACTTACGCGCTTAACAGCTGGAGGTGCGATGCAACAAGGTGCTGGAATGGAAGATGAGATTACACCACGAGATTATATCTCAAATGTATTTACACGAAGATCAGGACATAAATCTGGTTCTATAGCCAGTTCGGTATCAAGGGTTTCTGCTCGATTGGTAGTTGAAGCTGACCTAGCCGCTCTCTCAATAGAAGCGGATGCTTTGAAGAAGAAACACAATTGAGAACCATTGGAATGCATGGCTTTGAACAACCATTGGAACAGAGGAAGATGGGTAAAACTTCATTTCAGCAAATGAGTGCTAGATCAAAACAAACTACTTATGGAGCGTCTGTAGATGCTCGGGACAAACCAATAGCGGACTACACTTTTCCAAGACCTGGTGCACAGACTCGAGCAAGCCAGTTTGAGTCAAGGCCTGTCTATCGTCCATTGGAACCAAGCCAAGATTATCAGGATGGATTATTTGCATGGGCAAATAGGCAAGCTGAATTCAACCAGATCATAGCTCGACAAAATATCTCTCTCATTCTACCACCAGCAGAAATTCCTACATTTGATGGCGATCCTTTGCGGTATGAAGCTTTCGTAAGGGCCTTGGATGAAGTATTATAAATGAAAATTAAGGATGAAAAGGAGCGCTTACGATTTCTGGTGAAGTACACAAGCGGAGATGTTCAGGTACTTGTAGAAAGTTGTCAAAATGAGCCTGACAGCCAAGGTTGTAAAGAGGCAAGAAGGTTACTTAAAGAACGTTTTGGTAATGAACATAGAATTGCTGATGCATACATGGAGAAGGCCCATGCTTGGAAAGATATCAAGCCAGAAGATCGGGAGGCATTGAGTAATTATGCAATATTTCATAGAGGGTGTTGCAGCTCGATGTAAAATCTCGGCCACATGGAAGAAATGAATCTTACAAGCAATAATAGAGTCATCATATGTAAGCTGCCCAGAAGACTGAGAGAAAGGTGGAGAGTTGAAGCTGGATAAGAGGAAGCAAGTAGCCAGGCTATCAGACCTGGTGACATTTTTGGACAAGGAAGTACAGTACATGTTAGAGCCACACCACGGGACTATTGAAGATGATAAACCAATTGCAACTGACAAAGGTTCTACCTTTACCAAAACTGAAGAAAGATCACAACCTAAGAGAAGTCGTTTTGCTACCACTATAATACATGTGGAAACGAGTATTTTGTTTGTTATGTGATGAAGTTGGTCAAAGATTCAAGATGAAAGAATATGAAGAATAGATGGATTTCTTGAAGGAGAAGGGAATCTGTTTTGGATGTTTGAAAAAGGACATATGGTGAGAGACTGTAAGAGTCCTATAATTTGTTATAAGTGCAGGCAATATCATCCTGAAGCAGTTCACAATGAAGAAGAGCTACCACAGCACTGGGAAGAAGAAGAACTGGAACAAACGGATGATGAGCTAGCAGAGCAAATACTAGAGGATGAACCGGAGCAAACAGAACAGAAGAAGAAGCCAACTTGAGACGAGGTGATAGCCAGTGATGCTATCACCTCGCCTCAAAGTAGCTGCTCATATTGGGGCCGGGGTAGAAGCTTGTAATTTTTCTATCTTACCAGTACAGGTAAGGAATAGCAAGATGAATACAGTGTTGCAAACATATGCATTTTTGGATCACGGAAGTTCGACTACCTTTTGCACAGAATATCTGACGAGAAGGATGAACATCACAGGAGAAGAGACTAAGATTCGATTGCATACCTTGAATAAAGATAAAGAGCTCATGAGTCATTACATTACAAATATGGAGATATCCAGTCTGGATGGAGATAATTTCATACGAATATCTGAAGTGTTTACACATGAAACCATGCCTGTTGGTCATCAGAATATACCCAGTTCATGGATATTATGAACTACTCAGTAAAGATTGGCAGACACTATTGTCTGGACTTTACTTTCAAACACGAAAGTGTTAATCTGCCGAATAATGGCAGGGCAATGCACCCAGAATTTGAAACGCAAGTTTGGCGAGAATACTAAATTTCATGAAGTTATAATCTCTTTGAAGAATAATAACTACGTGGATGATTGTTTAAAATCCATGTCTACTGAGCAGGAAGCAATTCAACCAGAAGAACATCTGACTTCCCTTTGCAATAAGGGAGGATTCACACTTTCTAAGTGGAACAGCGACAACTGTGAAAGCATTCCACTAGATGATAGAGCCAAAGAAACCAGAGAATTGGATTTGGACAAAGACAATCTGCCAATGGAAAGAGCATTGGGAGTTACTAATGTTTCACAATTAGAATATGTTAATACAAAAGAAAATCCTGCAGATGAAGTATCGAGAGAACTGACGGCGAACCGCTTCTTAAGAGATAAGAGATGGATCAATGAACTAGAGTCTCTCTGTAAGTCAGACAGAGAATGGCCACAGCTTGAGCTGCGATTTGAAATCTCTGCTAAGGATCTGGAAATTAAATTAAACTTTATTGCTAAAAATCCTGTTGTTCTCTCGAAGGATTTTCACACTTAAACATTGTTATTACAACACATCCATGAGTTGATCGGACATGGAGGAAGATGTTTCATGCTATCAAAGCTTTGGACTGTTATGTTTTGGACTATATATTGGATATCATGCCTGATTTTAAGGGTTTAGTGGATACAGTATGACTTTAAACTAAAAAACAATGTTTTAATAAAAGGTCAATAATCAAGTTATGCTTGCTTCTAGAAGGAAAAGTGAAGATGGAAGAGTCGATGAAGAATTCTGATTGCGGATATATAGTGCATGCTATTTTTCCCGTTAGTATAGTGGTTTAGTATCCCCGCCTGTCACGCGGGAGACCGGGGTTCAATTCCCCGACTTTTTGCCTTTGATATATGTTAAGCCTTCATGGCTACTTTTATGATGTTTATTAATAATTACCTTGTTATTTACTCAGAACAATTAGGGGCCGGTATGAAGTGGCCATTTGGCTATTTTGTGTCATTATTTATGGCATTTGCCTTTAAATTTTATACTGCCCGTTATTATGTGGGTGGGATTTATTACGTATTCTAGGGCGTGTTTGGTGCTAGGTTTCTTGTGCAGAAGCATAGTTTTTAGTTTAGTTTTGAACTTATATGGGGAAGGTTTACCCTTTGACCATGTGAAGTGTAACGGAAACACGAGGTGTTTTCTAACGTTTAAAGCAAAATGCTGGAGTTTGACGAAGATTACAGTGTACGAGTCGGAGCATAGGGTCGGATGTATATCTTATTGTTTTTCTTCAACAATAAAGAAACAGTTAATCAAAATACTGTGTTATGAAGATTTATCTGGGAAGAAGCTCTGAAGGTCTCACGGAGAGCTCACATGCTTATTACGACATTCTCCTTAACCATGTAGTCTACTTTAGTGGCTAGAGAGAGTAATCCCTTGAACGATATAAAAATCTGTCGCTACAATGAGATTCAGTGCAAACCTGGAATTTTATAGACCATTTATTATTTTAATTTGTAGATTTACAAGCACTCCAATAAGACATTTTTTCTGGTGATATTTAGTGATGCCTATTTCAGTTTTCAGATAGAAGGCAAAGGGTTAAATTGTCATTCATCAAAATGGTGGTAACCTGGTGTCCATTAATCATTGTCTGGTTGCAATGGAATCTGCCAGAAATTTATCTCAGAAACAGGTTTGCCAGATTTCTGCCAAGTGCAATTTTCCTCTTCACACTATTAATATGCATTCCAAGTACACGCAGTCCGTAAGGGGTTCCATTTTTTAGAACTGTCCATAAAGCTATTTTTCTGTAAGTCAGAAAATAACTTCCCATGCATTGATTTCCTACTATTTTCTCATCTTATCGAATATCTTCTCATTCACCCTCACACTACCCGTAATTAAACTAATAGAACATATGCAACCCACATTAGGGCAGTTTCAGTAACATTAATGTATCCATATGGAATTTAAAAATCACCTAAAAAATGTATGTGAAAAAAATAAACATGTATGCAGAGAACTGAACTAGTACACTAAGGACAGTGATCGCAGGCTGCCGGTTCACAGCAGACAGACACATGAGAGATTTGCTTTGGAAACTGAGATACGATATCTTCTCTTGATAAATAATACTTAATCAAACATTGTAATATCAATATCCATTTCAAATATGAATTCTTTTTCTGCCTGCAAAGTAATCAGAATTCACTTGCCCATAGACTCCGCATCTACGGTTGTATTACTTTTGAGGGAAAATAAATTACTTAAGAAGTCTTTAAGATTTTATTGGAGAATCTGGCTAAAGTCAGAATTCTGTAATTCAAGTCTTCTGTAACCAGGGAGCCCCAGTAAATAGTTGAATATAACATTAGAAAAATGTAATAATTGAAAAATAAAAACAGTTTTGCAAAAATAGTTATGATTCAGAGAACCTGTATTTATGATTTTATTTTTGGAAAAAAAAGATTAATTAAGTTATCTACATTATAAATTCCATAGGGTAATAACAAATAAAATTAGATGCCATCCTCTCAAATAAATATATTTATAAAATGCTTTATTTTTTAAAATAATTGTCATAGTTAAAGCCATAACATAATAAATAACTAAGAAAAATAGGTTAACTTATACACAAGAAGAAAATTGGCATAGTGTGGGGCAGATTCACAATGGTACTGACTCTGCATGAATGAGCAGATACAAAAGAATATCGAGGCATATTCTGTGTTGGCGAACAGAGCTCGGATTTTAGAAAACGGCTAAAAAACCGGAAAGATATGTTCAAAAGGCTGGATAGAGGAGAGCTGTATGTCTTCTGTTTACTGATTATTCAGAAATGGGTTTTTTTAAAAGAAAAAAAGCTTGCATAATTTACATTTGCATCGTTAAGATCTCAGGTGAATATGCCTTTGAGGTCAGTTTGGCATTCCCTGAGGATTTTGATTTGAAATTCCTCCCAATATTTGACCTCTTTCCCTGCTAATTACAGCCTGGCTTCTCCAGCATGGGCCTGGATCTGCACCTGTTTCTCATCTCGGAACAGCTGCTAATTAGGTTTAAAGTGCCAGATTGGGTTGAGCAGTCCACACATGGTTGTGCACATTATTGATCTAATTCCGACACCAGGCATAAAATGAACATTATCAGGTGAGGAATAAAATATAAGAAATATTTTGAAATTTGGAAAGATTCAGTGATGTCAAAGATTTATCTGGAGCAGTGAGTGTACATCTTTTGTTTTTTTTCATGGAATTTTGGAGTAAAACCAGCAAAGTGGTAGCATGGAATAGATCAGAACGAAAGCAGAATTTGCTCAAAAATGTGGAATTTGCAACTTATTTCTGAAATGTTATCTGGGAGAAAGTAATGCCAAGATTGTCACTTTAGACTTCAGAGCTACGATGTGTACGCAGGCCCTTCAGCCCACGAGTCTGCTCCGACCAGTGTGGGCTGCAGGCTAACACTATCCTCCACACACTTGGGACAATTTACAAATTTTACAAAGCCAATTAGCTTACAAACCTGTACGTGTTTGGAGTGTGGGAGGAAAACACAGAAAACCCATGCAGGTCACGGGGAGAATACACAAACTCCATACAGACAGCACCCATAGTCAGGATCGAACCCGGGTCTCTGGCGCTGTAAGGCAGCAACTCTACTGCTGCGACACAGTGCCGTCCTCTAATTTTTACGTAGAACCAGCATTTATCTGCAAAGTGGAGAATTTACAACTTATTTCTCAAATGTTATCTGGAGAAAGAAACACCAATATTGTCACGTTAGACTTTACTTTAGAGATACTGGCTTTTTGGCATATCATGTCTGCACCGATCACCCCACGAATTAGCACTATCCTACACACGAGAAACAATTTACAATTTTACCGAAGCCAATTAACCTACGAACATGTATGTCTTTGGAATGTGGGAGGAAACCAGAATACCCGGAGGAAACCCACGTGGTCACTGGGAGAACGTACAAACTCTGTCGAGACAGCACCCATAATCCAGATTGAAGCCGGGGTGCTGATGCTGGAAGACAGCAGATCTACTGCTATGCCACTGTGCTGCCCTAGCCTAGAAATTCAAGTGTGCCCGAATGTGTGTGATATTTGGTTGCAGCAGCATCGTGCCAAGTGATATTTTAATCAATGGCACAAATCTGTAAGTATCATCAGAACTAATCTTCAGAATGCAGGTATTTCTGATTTGGCACATTTTTGAAAAGGAATTGTTGTGCCTATACTACGTGCAAGTTCATCAAGACAGAGTCATTGGAGCAGAATTAGGCCATTTGGCCCATCGCGTTTACTCCATCATTCAATCATGGATGATCTATATATCCCTCTCAACCCCATACTCCTGCCATCTCCCACTAACCTTTGACACCCATACTGATCAAGAACCTATCAATCTCCGCTTTAAAAATACCCAATGACTTGCTCTCCACAGCAGTTTGTGGTCATGATTTCCATATATTCACCATCCTCAGGCTATTGAAACATATAAGATTATTAAGGGTTTGGACACACTAGAGGCAGGAAACATGTTCCCGATGTTGGGGGAGTCCAGAACCAGGGGTCACAGTTTAAGAATAAGGGGTAAGCCATTTAAAACGGAGACGAGGAAACACTTTTTCTCACAGAGAGTTGGGAGTCTGTGGAATTCTCTGTCTCAGAGGGCGGTGGAGGCCGGTAATCTGGATACTTTCAAGAGAGAGCTAGATAGGGCTCTTAAAGATAGCGGAGTCGGGGGATATGGGGAGAAGGCATGAACGGGATACTGATTGGGAATGATCATCCATGATCACATTGAATGGCAGTGCTGGCTCGAAGGGCCAAATGGCCTACTCCCGCACCTATTGTCTATTGTCTATTATCTATTAAATAAATTCCTCCTCATCTCCTTTGTAAAGATACATCATTTTATTCTGAGGCTGTGCCCTGTGGGCCACATTCTTCCACTGGTGGAAACATTCTCTACACATCCTCTCTTTCCAGGCTTTTCACTATTTAGTAAGTTTCAATGAGATACCCCCTCATCCTTCTAAATCCCAGAGAGTACAAACCCAGAGCCATCAAATGCTCATCGCACGTTAACACACTAATTCCTCGAATCATTCTTGTAAACCTCCTCTGGAATCTCTACAATGCCAGCATATCCTTCCTCAGATATGGGGCCCACAACTGTTCACAATATGTCAAATGACAGTCTGATCAGGGCATTATGAAGCCTCAGCATTACATTCCTGCTTTTATATTATAGTCCTCTCGAAATGAATGGTAACATTACTTTTTCCACTCTTACTGCCTATTCAACTTGCACATTTGAGGAGGTTTGTCTTCCATTAGGGAATCCTGCACCAGAACTCCCAAGACCCTTTGCAGCTTTGACTTCTGAATCCTCTTCCCTTTTAGAAAATAATTTACACCTTTATACCTACTACCAAAGTGTATAACCACAAACTTTGCAACGCTGTATT